>NC_054475.1:20527667-20900710 GCF_017639515.1 Carcharodon carcharias
ATCAAATAAGCTGCTAATTGGAATTCCAACATATGGACGCACCTTCAAACTGAGCACTTCAAATTCAGATGTTGGTGCTCCAGCATCTGGTCCTGGACCACAAGGCAAATATACGAGGACGGCTGGCATCTTGGCTAATTATGAGGTGGTAAAACTTGAGTAGCTTTATTTTTATTTGAACAAATTTAAATAAAAACAAAGTGTTAATTATACAATATTCAACATTTCATACATGTGCATGCCTGTCGCCAAAGTTGTGATATAAATCCCTCATCTCATTTTAAGTATGCTAAAGGGTTGCCCTGAGAGCATGATCTGTAGCCTGTTTGGCTAGGAATTTGCAAATTCAACGATGGAGCAGCTTGTAACGGGCTGCAGCTCAGCATAATAGACAAAATTGTACATAGTGGCACAGAGTTGCCTAACTGTTCACAATGCCATAGCATGGTCATGTGAGGCACACTATTCCCTTTGATGCTCAAGCATGAAGTTCTTGTTTTTGCTTCAAAGGAGGGCGGGCCAATTTGAGGCTGAAGACTCTACTCCAGCATAAGTATAAATGTAAGCTTAAAAGAAGGTTGTTGTTGACTCAGTAACACCATCCAGATCCCATATATTAAGCTGAAAATGAAGAAGTCTGTTAGTATCAGAATGACCTCAAACTAAACTATTCCTACATTTTGCTAATATTTCCTGTGGTGTCTGTCAACCATGGCAGCGAGCCTAAATTTGTAATTCCCATATTATTTCAAGCTTTGTGATCACCGTTTGCATTTATGCTTTTGGAGTTATTGATAGTGATGGTAGAGGGTCCAACATTCTTTCCATCACATGGCTGACCAGGAATATCTCCCAGCCTTACCACCCACCATTGGCACACTTGGAATGATTTGCAGGTTGCTACTCAACCTGTTTGGCCACACTATGAACTTTGGTCATGAAGTCCTGGGTAGGACTCAAAATCAGAGCTCCTGACTCAAAAGCAGGGATGCTGTCCATTGTGCCCCAAGACTTTTTTGCAAGCATACTGGCTGGCAGTTCACTGTTATCCATTCACTATAGACAGCCTGATATGACAGATAGATCCTGGAATGATTGAAACAATGTGCTGTATGAATGCCTTATGCTGTGTCAACCTCCATTTATAAGGAAAGGGCCTACTCTGATGCAGCGGTCTCAACTAATGATCCAGAAACATGGGCCTGAATTTTTTGGATGGCGGGGTCCCACTTCCCGCCATCCAAAGAGTGGGCAGGGAACACATCCCTGGCAACTCCGAGTGCCCCACAGCCATTTCACATCCCTCAGGAGGAAGTCCAGCCTTAGAGAGCTGCTGGCCAATCTGATTGGCTGGAAGCTCTCTGGTCCCTGCCGCAACAGGAGCTGCAATGGATAGAAGAGGAAGTGCATAAATACACCTAAGGCCAAGGGTGGAATTTTCCATGGTGAACGTGAGCAGACAATATGGCGGGAAGGCCAAAAATCGGTTTCATGCCATCGTGAAACCAGTTTGCAATAGTCCGCTCTGCCCGTCAATGGCAGGTCACATTTCCTGCCGCTGCACATTGGGAATTTCATTTTCATACATTTGCATATCATTATAAGCCCTGTCGCCGGAATCATCCCCCCACACCAGCAGAAAAACACGCCGCTACAGAACACATTTTGACAAGTGTGACCTGCAGAAGTCAAGGCTTACCATTAGGGCCTTGCTCACATCACGGACATCCAAGGAGCAGAAGATGCTGGAGCCCTACAGCCACTGGACCCTGGAGGAATGTGCATCACATGCTGGATGGATTCTGATGGACATGGCTCCACCGCAAAGCAGCTCACAGAAGTTGGAAGGTCACCATTGAGAGTCTGCTTTGGGACATCAGTATCTTTGCCATGGTCTGCTATGGACGATCGTCGGGGGGGTGGAGAGGAAGGTACAGCTGTGAATGGGAGAGGAAGGTGTACTGGAGTGGTGGGAGACGAAGGTCTAGGTTTGACTGGGAGAGGAAGGTGTACCAGGGGCAGGGGGTGAGGTTGGGAGAAGGAGGAACGATGGTGTCGGGGGAGCTGGGTGAGGTTGGCAGTGGGGAGAGGGAATAAGGGGATCAGGAGGGTGTAACAGGAGACTGCAGCAACTGGGGAGGTAGTTGTAAGGGGGAGGAAGGTGTAATGGAGTTCAGAGGAGTGAAGGAGTTCAGAGAGGGGAAAGACTTCGGGTGGAGGAAGGAGTTCGGAGGGGGGCAAGACTTTGGGGAGGAGTTAATACAAAGGAGGGAAGGAGTCCAGAGGGAGGAAGGAGTCCAAAGGGGGCAAGGAGTCCAGGGGGAGGAAGTCTTTGTAGTGGGAAAGGAGTCCAAGGAGAGAAAAGGAACAAGGTAGAGGGTGATGTCCAGGTGAATGTGCAAAGGAGGGATCTGTGGAGTCGATGATTGCCTCCTGGGGAGAGAAATGAAGGTGGGCGTGGCATGATGAAATGTTGAGAATGAGAGAGGGCAGAGTGAGCCAGTAGGGTGGGAGGGTGAGGGTGCGATGGTAGCAGTAGAAGGGCGGCGAGGGTGGTTGGTAGGGACTGGGAGGCAGAGACTGGGGGTGAGGAGGAGGAAGTCAGAGAGGTCAATGTGGATGGGGGTGGGATTCTCGGGAAGATATGGAACATGCACATTCATGTGGATATCCCGGAAAGTAAAGGGTTCTGGCTGGTAGGTGACGATGGGGAGGTGGAAGGTAATGTCAGGGGATCAACAGTGATGGGGGAAAGGACATGGGTGACTCGGGAGGGGAAAGGATAGGGGAGCTGAAAACATACTTCACCAGTACCATGCTTCTAAAGTTGAAAGTGAAAGGAGCCTTGTGTTTGGTGGGAACAGGTGCTGAATGAGAGTGCGATCAGTGGGTGGGCAGAGATGCAAATCAGCTCAGATGGATAACTGAAAGAGAAATCCATTGAAAATGCTCAAGACACTGAGATGAGTGTGATGGAGGAAGGATCCGCATACATGGGAGAGTGTTTGCACGAAGCTCCAAAAAGCCCTGCCACACACAATCTTCTCCCTCCTGAATCACTCGTGGGCTGGCTGCACGTAGCTGAACTGCTAGTGAGCTGGGATGCAAGGGGAGGACTCGCGAAGCCCGTAAATTAAGCTGAAAGACACTATGACACATTATTCAGTGAAAGTGAATATATTTTCAGATTATATAGTGACAAAATATGCTCACCCATGCAACCACTTTGTGATTAGAAATTCTTAACTTTTCTAGGCCTACCACTTCTAGGTGCTGCCCTGTGAGCAGATCCATGGACGGGATGAGGATGCTAGCTCAAGGGGATATGAGTCTGATGGAGTTGTGAGGGTCTGTGTGAGAGTTAGTGGTGTTGTTCCTTGAAGTGTGAGATCCCTGCGGATGTGTGATGGGTTTGAGTTGAGAGTGATAAGAAGAGTGACTTACCCTGGTGGAGCGGATGAGACCATTCATCCTTTCAGCACTAGGTAGCTGTCCTCTTTTGCAGGCATTGGCACTGACCAACGCTGCCACCGCCTCCCATGCAGGATTAATGACCTTGCTTGCTGGCCTTCGCCCAGAACATGGTAGAGGGTCTCCACTGCATCCATTGGGCACTCGAGGGCAGCATCGCTAAATCTGGGGGCAACATGTTGTTTCCTTCCTTTGGCAGCCATCAGTTCACAGCAGTTTCCTATCCCTTGAAGAGAGCTAGCTCTTTGCTGAGGTGGCCTTTAAGTATGGCTCCTGGTTTACTGAAGGCCTGGTGTGATGGTGGAGCGGGTGAATCAGAGGATACCCCACCAGCAACCCAGCGTGTTTCCCAAGAATGCATGATTAATGGGGCAGGATTGGGATGATACAACATGAAAAGCCACCATTCCCACCCACTACCACACTTAGTGCAAATCTGGGACAATTCTGTCCTACCCTGCACCAGAAGCCCTGGTAAGTTTAAAGTGTCCCAGGGTGGGGAGGAAAGGGAAGGCCTTGGAGAGCATTGGGGTCTCGGGGGAGATGTCGGAGGGAGGTGTGGAGGGAAGTCCAGAGGCCACCAGACCTTAAGGGAGGCACCTGACTTCAGACGGGGGCTTCTGATGGAGATTCCCACCCTCCTTTCTCACCCGAGATCTAAGTCAGTTGTTTTTTGGGCTTCCCTCACACAAGGTTAATTCCTCTGCCTGCTTTAAAATCTAGGCTGGCCAGAAACAGCCTATTTGGCCACTTAACGGCCTCAGTTAGGGCAAGAAAAGGCTTCCCGTCCAAGGCCTTGCCCACCCCAGCGTACAATTGCTGCATCTTTGGGGTAAGTGGGAGCCCAGAGGGAATCCTGTCCTTTCAGTTTCACGATCCCGCACCCACCACCCCCCCACTTCCACCCCCCGCCTAAAAACCCACCGGTGGTGGAGCATAAAATTCAGGCCATGAGTTCAAATCCCAGCAAAACAGGTGAGAAATTTATATTGAGTTAATTAAATAAATATGGAATAAAAAGCTAGTATCAGTACTGGTGACCATGAACCTACCAAATTGTTGTAAAAATCTATCTTTGGGGAAGAAAATCTGTCATCCCTACCTGGTCTATATGAGACTCCAGACCCACAGCAGTGTGGCTGACTCTACTGGGCTAGCAAGCCACTCAGTTTTATAAAACCACTACAAGCAACAAAAATAAGAATTGACCAGTATTGATAAGACACCGGACACAAGGGTACACCCAGCCCAGTCAACCCTGCCAAGCCCTCCCAACATCTGGGGGCATGCCAAAATTAGGAGAGCTAAGGCTAGTTAAGCAGCAACCTGTCACAATCATATTCAGAATCATACCTTTCTGCCAATGTCCCAGATTCCTCCATCACTATCCATGGGCATGTCCTGTCTCACCAGCAGGATAGAGGCAGCACAGGTGATGGCACAGTGGTATGCTATCAATGGTCAGAAGGCAATGGCTCTGACAGTTCTCCACATTGATCCTAGATTCCATGGAGTGTCACGGCATCAGATCAAACATGGACAAGGAAATTTCCTGCTACTTGGCATCAAGGGAATTTAAACAGGCTAAGTGAATGGGCAAGAACATGGCTCATGGAATATATTGTGAATAAGTGTGAAGTTGTCCACTTTGGTGGAAAAAAATAGAAAGGCAGAGTATTTCTTAAATGTTGAGAATTTGGGAAATGTTGATGCCCAAAAGGACTTGGGTGTCCTTATTCATGATTCACTAAAAGCTAGCATGCAGGTACAAGCAATTGGGAAGGTGAATGTTACGTTGGCCTTCATCGCAAGGGAATTTGAGTACAGGAATAAAGATGTGTTACAGACAGGAGGGGGTCTCAGTTCAAACAGCACCAATTTTCTCTTCTCACCTGTCCATAAAGGTGTTTTGAATTAGTTTGTTTTAAAGAATAAATGGTGGCGTATTTTTCCAACCCCTTGGTTTTTGTGTGATCCAATTTTACTAATATTCTGTAGCAAACTCGAGTTAGGATTAACTCAGAAGGTTAGCTTATTTCACACATTCAAAACACACAAAAAGGAATGTTAACAACATCCCCTCCATATTCACACAGTAAAGGGAGAGATAGAGAAAAACAGGTTTCCAGTACAAAGACCACAGAGAAACTGAATATTGATTCGCATGAGTTTCAGAGTTCCAAAGTCAGAGTCCAATGAGGAGTTCTTTCACGTAGGTATTTAGAGTTCAGCAGGCTGGAGACCGGTGTTGTAAGATTTGCTTTTCAGAGGGTGTTGTTGCAAGATGAAGGAGGCACGCAGAGATTGAATTGGTTCTGTAGACGATGGTACAAAATCTTCCAGTAAAGTAAGATTAGATGGGCCAGTTATCCTACCTGGACAGAGCCAGCTTCTTTGTGGCTTGCCAGTCAGATGGTAAAACAACAAACTGGGTGTGCAACCCAGAAATGTAATATTAAATTATTCCAAGGGCCAGAGTTTTGAGGATGTAACCACCCTCCTCCACAATGATTTCAAAAAGGATGTTTATCCAGTGTCTGGAATTGGCTTTGTTTTCAAGGCTGATAATGTCTCAGTCATTATGGATTGAAAGGGATGCCATTTATGTTGAGGGCCTGGCATTAGGGAAGCCATTGTCTCAGTAGACCCACTGACTCCGCTAGCAAGGTCGGCTTATCAAATGCAAATGGAATTCCTGTAGTTGCCTTTGAAATTGGTCTGAACAGTCCCAGATTGTCTGTTGGTAGCTCCCTAGGCATAACGAGGTATGAAATTCCAGACTGAGAAGAGATCTCTTTTGTTCTGGAGAAAAAGTCCAGTTTAAAAATAAAAAATAGCAATAAGGATAAAGTTTTTAAATATATACAGTAGTGGGTTTATTTTCTTTGTTGGAGGAACCCAACAGATGTCCTTCTACAATTATATAGAGCATTAGTGAGACCGCACCTGGAGTAGTGTATACAGTTTTGGTCTCCTTATCTAAGGAACGATTTACTTGCCATAAAGGAAATGCAATGGAGGTTCACCAGACTAATCCCTGAGATGACGGGATTGCTTTATGGGGAGAGATTAAGGAAATTGTGCCTGTATTCGCTGAAGTTTTGAAGAATGAGGTGATTAGGGTATACGTAGATCGGGTGTTTCCCCTGGCTGGTGAATCTAGAACCAGGGGATGCAGTCTCAGAATAAGGAGCAAGTCATTTAAGACTGAGATGAGGAGGTATTTCTTTCATTCAGATGGTGGTGAATCTTTGGAATTCTCTACCCGCAGAAGGCTGTGAAAGCTCAATCATTAAGCATGTTCAAAACAGAAATCAATAGATTTCTGAATACAAATAACATCAAGGGATATGGGGACAGTGATGAAAAATAGTGTAAAGATAGATGATCAGCCATGATCTGTTTGAGTGGTGGAGTAGGCTCGATGGGTTGAATGGCCTACTCCACCACGTGGTGTCCAATTCTAATCTGGCCAATTGCTCTACTATCAGTCTCTTTTCAATCATTAGCAAAGTGATGGAACGTGTCATTGGTAATGCGATCAAGTGACACTTCCTCACAAACAACCTGCTGTCCAGTGCTTATTTTGGGTTCTGACAGGATCACTCAGCTCCATGCAGACCTCATTACAGCCTTGGTCCAGACAAGAGGAGCCCTAGTAAAACTGAAGTCAAGTGAAATCGGGGAAAACTCTCCATTGGATGGATCCAGGCTGAGCATAATGGAAGATGGTTGTGGTTTTTGGAGACCTGTCATCACAGTCTCAGGACATCGCTGCAAGAATTCCTCAGGACAGTGTCATTGGCCCATCCATCGTCAGCTGCTTCACCAATGATCTTCCCTTCACCATAAGATCAAAAATAGGGATGTTCACTGGTGAATGTTCAGTGTTCAGTTCCATTCACAACTCCTCAGCTAATGAAGTAGCCCAGTGACACCCACATCCCATAAAACAAAAAAAAGATGCATTTCCCTTGGGTACCTGCGGATGTTTTGAAAAGTTTCAACAGGAGATCCAGAAAATCCCCATAGGCATTCTACCCCATGACCTTCAAATGAGAACTGAATTACATTTGTGTGCCCATTATTCCCCACCCTATAATCTTTCTTCAGATGAAGACTACTATTGGTTTTCACTCCCCCCATCCAACGCCACCTGAGATCATCTAATATTCTAATGAAGATACAATTTCACCTCATCAATCATTAAATTGGTGGCCCGAATGAACTATTCCATGCTATATCGGATAAAACTCACTGTGAATAACTAACTGCCTTGAGAGATCTGCTAGTATATATTAACAATGCCTAATCCTTCTCATTAACAGGTCTGTGACTTTTTGAAAGGTGCAGAAAAGCGATGGACCGATGAACAGAAGGTTCCATATGCAGTTAAGGGCAATATATGGCTTACATATGAAGACCAGCAAAGTATTGATATAAAAGTACAGTTTATATAGATTTATCTAATAATTTTTGTGCTAGTTTATTAGAGAAAATATTTCTATTATGTTGTTGATCGACTTTGCAACATAAATATTTCTTAAGTTTCCAATAATTTGTGAATTAATACCAACTACATTATGCTAGCTCCCTTGGCCTAGTGGGAAAGGCACTGCTTGGTATTGCTATTGGTATTACAGTTCAGAAGGTCTGAAGTTCAATCCCTGACCTTTGCTGTGAAACTGTTCTTAACCAGACACACAATTTGCTTCAATTTCACAAGCTAAACAATTGGGGGAACTGCTGGTTGGAAATCATTCATTCAGTGGTCCTGCTCTTGATTGCTATTAAGTGACCCATAATAGAAAATGCATGTGTGAACAATGAATGATGGTGTGGCTGTGATGCTCCTTGCACTCTTCATTCTTAACTATCATCAGCACTGTAAGAGTCAAACCAAAACAGATTCGTCCTGTAAACTATGTTGAGATCTATTTTCTGACATCTGATAAGCAGATGGAAATTATTTTTACAATTAAATGCTCCCAGCATAGAGCAGGTTAAGAGAGGTATATTAGCACATAAACATGGAGATCACTAAGTTCTGTACCATTTTTCATCCATTTATAGGACATAGAAATTTTCTAATGAAAATGATTCCTCAATTTAATTTGATTCAAATCAAATCGTTCTCTTGACTTATCTGCCCATGTGAGGTCCAGAGCTGGTTTTCATTATGCATAATTTTAAAAGACTAAGTACCGGATTGCTGAAAAAATTATATTCAAACATCATTGCTTTCTTTGGATCTTGAGGCACAAGAAACAAATATTCAAGCACCAAATACCTAATTCCAAGATTTTCCGTCCAGGCCCGGTGCGGGATTGTCCGGTCCCGCTGAAAGTGAATGACCTTTTGGCTGTCCCGCCACATCCCCCTCGGCAGGTCCCACCACAGCAGGGCCAGAAAATTCCGGCCTAAGGGCAGAATCATCCGTTCTGTAAGGGGTTCGAGCGGTGCCTGTTTACCCTCACTGTTGGTTCTTGACTTTAGGATTTTATAAAGTACAAACTCACAGGGATGACAGGGGCCTAGACTCAACCACAAACTTATTTATTGGCAGAACACCTCCACTGCCCCTAATACAAGAGCTCTAAACTAGTGTAATGATGCCACACAACACTCTAAACCACAAATTCATTTATAAAACTCCACTGAAAAGAAGAATTACAGGCAAAACCCACGTTTCTGCCCCAAAACTTACTCGGTCCAATTCAAATCCCCTTTCAGGAGTTAGTTACTATCCTTAAAGTTATCCTTAAATTCTCAGCCCCAAAATCTGGCTGATACTTAGAACTTCCCATGCAGTTGGTCGTTCCAATGCGAGCTGTAGGTCCATGAATCAGGTTGACCGTTCCTGATCCTCCTTGGTGACTGCAGTGCCAGACCCCACGGCCCTTGGCCTTTTTATTACAAATCTTATTTATGGTATCAAAGTACATTTCCTGGAGCACATTCTGTTTGGATGGTCAGTGCTTAGCACCCCTTAATTTCTTTAGCCTGGTACCTGCCTTGGTTCTGACAACCCATTCATCACGATGTTGTTTCCACAACCGAAATAATCGCACCTATCCTTGTGTGATGTCTCTGGATCTCAAGTTAGTATGCATGTGATGGGATCCATTTCTCCTTAGCTGTTGTCGATGTTTGTTTGTGTGATGGCTGTTGCCATTTGCTATGATGGTCTCCCAATTTCTTTAATTGGATTGTCTAATGGCACCCGCTTTGTGTCTTTGAGATGATAATGTCCCAGTATCTTTACATAGTATCGATTTGGTTTCGGTATTGACATATTTGAAGATTAACCCTCTGTGGTACAGCCTGCCTCTGTGTTCAGGTTTGGTCTGTTTTGTTTTGCAGTGTTTATGTCCATGAAGCAAGGTCTTTCGGGATTTTATATTTAATAAAGTCCAGTTGGAGGGGATTCTGATCATAAAGCTCCCATAGGCAGCGGGCATCATGGCAGGTGTGAGCGGACAATATGGCGAGAAGGCCAAAAATCAGTTTTACACCATCGTGAAACCAGTTTGCAATCGTCCACTCCACCTGTCAATGGCAGGTCACGTTTCCTGCTGTCGCACGTTAGGAACCTAATTTCAATTCTTTAGCATCACATTATAAGCCCTGCTCACCGGAATCATTCCCCCCACGCTGGATCATCTGAGCACGTCGGCTTGCATGTTTCACAACTGTGCATACTTGGCTTGGGACTTCGAGGTTTGTTTGCCTTCCTTGCTTCGGGCAGCAGTCATGGTTATCAGCACCAGGCTTTGCAAGCAGCACCACATCATTTTTAGGGAGGCTCATGGGCAGGTCTCTATCTACCAGACCAGCCTTAAAGCAGGGGTGGCTTTTCAACGGCTGCAGGGCTAGGGCTTGCTTGGGGAAAGGGGAGGTGGCCTCAGGCAAGGGAAGAGCTGCAAGGTGAGGACTGTACTGGGAAAGGAGGATATTGGTTGTGTGTGGGGGCACGTGTTGACTTGTGCAAGTGGCCTCAAGATGGTGAGGGTAGAGGATGCAGTCTTCAGGAGGAGATGTGAGGGTATGTGTGAGAGAGCGAGTGGCAACGTCCCTTGAGTTGGCAGTGAGTGAGATGCCAGTGAATGTGTGATGGGCTTGTGAATGTGTGAGTTTAGAGTGGTGAGATGGTTGCCTTACTCTGGCGACACAGATGAGATCATTCATCCTCTTTCTGTACTGGATGGCCAACCTCTTCTGTGCAGCATTGGCACTAGCCACCACTGACACCACCTATATCTCCTAGGGCGGAATTTTCCATGCCCACTGGAGTGAGTAGACAATATGGCGCGATCGGTTTCACGACGGCATGAAATCAGTTCGCAATTGTCTGCTCAGGCTGCCAATGGCAGGCCGTGTTTGCTGCCATCATACATCAGAATATTATTATCAGGCCAGCCTGTCGGAATCGTTCCACCGCCCCTGTTGGATCATCCGTCCACATCAGCAGGAAAGCGCACCGACATGTTTCACAAAAGCACGTAAGCGATGTGCACTTGGCAGCCTGCACTTTGAGGGAACTCAGAGGTGAGTACACAGTAACATTGTGCAGTGCTCGCCAGAGTCGCCTGTTGGACTTCAGGCTTGAGGGGCACTGGGAGGTTGGGCTTAAGGGTATCCCTGCTGTTGAGGTGACTTGTGAGGTGGAGGTCGAGCAAGTGCAGTCCGTCCTGCTATTGAGATGACTTGTGGAGGGGCAAGCCGAGGGCCTGCCGTTGAATATAGCGCACAAGCCTTCGGGGTGGAGGATAGGGTGAGTGAGGGAAGTGGCCACACGTTAGGGAAACCTATATGTGGGAAGCTGCGCACATTTCCAGTCCCCAGGGCCAGCATGTGTGTGGGAAGTGTCTCCAGCTGCAGCCCCTAGAAGCCCAGGTTTTGGAGCTGGAGCGGTTGCTGGGTACACTGTGGGGCATCTGTGAGGTGGAGAATATCGTGGATAGCATGTATAGAGAGGTGATCACACCACAGGCTGAGTCCACAGGCAGGAAGGGAATGGGTGACCACCAGGCAAAGCAAGAGGACTAGGCAGGCAGTGCAGGAATGTCCTGTGGCTATTCCCTTGCAAGACAGATATACCACTTTGGATACTGTTGGGGGGAATGGCCTCTCAGGGGAAAGCAGCAACAACCAAATTTGTTGCACTGCAGTTGGCTCTGCTGCACAGGGGAGGAGTAAAAAGTGTGGGAATGCAATAGTTATAGGGGATTCAATTGTAAGGGGAATAGATAGGCGTTTCTGTGGCCGCAAACGAGACTCCAGGATAGTATGTTGCCTCCCTGGTGCTAGAGTCAAGGATGTCTTAGAGCGGCTACAGGACATTCTGAAGGGGGAAGGTGAACAGCCAGTGGTCGTGGTACACATTGGTACAAACGACATAGGTAAAAAAAGGGATGAGGTCCTAAAAGCAGAATATAGGGAGTTAGGAAGTAAGTTGAAAAGTAGGACCTCAAAGATAGTGATCTCAGGATTACTAACAGTGCCAAGTGCCAGTCAGTAGAAATAGCAGGATATATCGGATGAATACTTGGCTGAAGAGATGGTGTGAGGGGGAGGGTTTCAGATTCCTGGGGCATTGGGACCGGTTCTGAGGGAGGTGGGACCAGTACAAACTGGACTGGTTACACCTGGGCATGACCGGCACTGATGTCCTAGGGGGAACATTTGCTAGAGTGGTTGGGGAGGGTTTAAACTAAAATGGCAGGGGGATGGAAACCTATACAAGGAGTCAGAGGAAGGGGAATCAAAGACAAGGACAAAAGACAGAAGGCGGAATGAGAAAAGTGATAGTCAGAGAAATCAAGTGCAAGAATCAAACAGAGCCTCAGTGAAAAATAGTGGGAATGGGACAAGTAATGTTAAAAAGACAAACCTTAAGACTTTGTGCCTTAACGCGAGGAGCATTCACAATAAAGTGGATGAATTAACCACGCAAATAGATGTAAACAGGTATGAAATAGTCAGGATTACGGAGACAAGGCTGCAGGGTGACCAGGGATGGGAACTGAACATCCTGGGGCATTCAGTATTTAGGAAGGACAGACAAAAAGGAAAACGCGGTGGAGTTGCATTGCTGGTTAAAGAGGCAATTAACGCAATACTGAGGAAAGATATTAGCTCCAATGATGTGGAATCTGTATGGGTAGAGCTGAGAAATACTAAGGGGCAAAAAACGTTAGTGGGGGTTGTATATAGACCCCTAAACCGTAGTGGTGATGTTAGGAATGGCATTAAATAGGAAATTAGAGACGCATGTAATAAAGGAACATCTATAATTATGGGTAACTTTAATATGCATATAGATTGGGCAAATCAAATTAGTAACAATACCGTAAAGGAGGAATTCCTGGAGTGTAAACGGGATATTTTTCTGGACCAATACATTGTGGAACCAACAAGAGAACAGGCCATCCTCGACTGGGTATTGAGTAATGAGAAAGTAATAATTGGCAATCTAGTTGTGCGAGGCCCCTTGGGGATGAGTGACAATAACATGATAGAATTCTTCATCAAGATGATTCTCAGACTTGGGTCCTGAATCTTAATAAAGGAAACTACGATGGTATGAGGCGTGAGTTGGCTATGATGGATTGGGAAACGTTACTTAAAGGGATGACGGTGGATAGGCAATGGCAAACATTCAAAGAGCGCATGGGTGAACAGCATCAATTGTTTATTCCTGTCTAGCACAGAAGTAAAACATGAAAGGTGGCCAAACCATGGCTTACAAGGGAGATTAGAGATAGTATTAGATGCAAGGAGGAGACTTACAAATTGGCCAGAAAAAACAACAGACCTGAGGATTGGGAGCAGTTTAGAATTCAGCAAAGGAGGACCAAGGGATTGATTAAGAAGGGGAAAATAGAGTATGAGAGTAAGCTTGCAGGGAACATAAAAACTGACTGTAAAAGTTTCTATAGGCATGTGAAGAGAAAAAGATTGGTGAAGACAAATGTTGGTTCCTTACAGTCAGAAACAGGGGAATTTATAATGGGGAACAAAGAAATGGCTGACCAACTAAATAAATACTTTGGTTCTGTCTTCACAAAGGAGGACACTAAAAACATACCAGAAATGTTGGGGAACACAGGGTTTAGTGAGCGGGAAGAACGAAAAGAAATCGGTATTAGTAGGGAAATGGTGTTGGGGAAATTGATGGGATTGAAGGCCAATAAATCCCTGGGGCCTGATAATCCACATCCCAGAGTACTTAAGGATGTGGCCCTAGAGATAGTGGATGCATTGGTGGTCATCTTCCAAAATTCTATAGACTCTACAACAGTTCCTACAAAGTAACCCCACTATTTAAAAAGGGAGGCAGAGAGAAAACAGGGAATTATAGACCAGTCAACCTGACGTCGGTAGTGGGAAAAATTCTAGAGTCCATTATAAAATATTTAATAGCTGAGCACATGGAAAACAGTGGCAGAATCGGACAGAGTCAGCATGGATTTACAAAAGGGAAATCATGCTTGACAAATCTACTGGAATTTTTTGAGGATGTAACTAGTAGAGTTGATGAGGGGGAGCCAGTGGATGTGGTTTATTTGGACTTTCAGAAGGCTTTCGACAAAGACCCACATAAGAGATTGGCGTGTAAAATTAAAGCGCATGGGATTGGGGGTAGTGTATTGAGATGGATAGAAAACTGGTTGGCAGACAGGAAACAAAGAATCGGAATAAACAGGTCTTTTTCTGAATGGCAGGCAGTAACTGGAGTACCGCAGGGATCAGTGCTGGGACCCCAGTTACTCACAATATATATTAATGATTTAGATGAGGGAATTAAATGTAATATCTCCAAATTTGCCGATTACACAAAGCTGGGTGGGAGGGTGAGCTGTGAGGAGGATGCTAAGATGCTTCAGTGTGATTTGGATAAGCTGAGTGAGTGGGCAAATGCATGGCGGATGCAGTATAATGTGGATAAATGTGAGGTTATCCATTTTGCTAGCAAAAACAGGAAGACAGATTATTAACTGAATGGCTATAAATTGAGAGAGGGGAATGTGCAAAGAGACCTGGGTGTCCTCGTACACCTGTCGCTGAAGGTATGCATGCGGGTGCAGCAGGTGGTAAAGAAGGCAAATGGAATGTTGGCCTTCATAGCCAAAGGATTCGAGTACAGGAGCAGGGATGTCTTGCTGCAATTATATGGGGCCTTGGTGAGATTACACCTGGAATATTGTGTGCAGTTTTGGTCTCCTTATCTGAGGAAGGATGTTCTTGCTATAGGGATAGTGCAGTGAAGGTTTACCAGACTGATTCCTGGGATGGCGGGGCTGACATATGAGAGATTGAGTCAGTTAAGATTATATTCGCTGGAGTTCAGAAGAAGAGTTCAGCATCGTGCCGAGCCCGACATCGACACCAACACCCATCTAGGACATTCCACCCCTGCCCGTCCCTCCCTCCCCGCCCCATCTCCCAATCCCAGCCCCGGCTGTGTATTCACTATACCCCCTGACCTTCCCCTCTCCGACGCTGAATGTTCAATGCTCAGCAAAGGACTTAGTTTCATACCCTTACGCCGTCATCTCAATGAATTTCAGTCTCGGCACGATGCTGAACTCTTCTTCCGCCGTCTTCGTCTCCGTGATCACTTCTTTGGGCAGGAGTCCTCTCCCCGTTCAACGGATCCTTTTACCCACCTCCAATATTCTCCCTCCACCTGGACCCCTCCCTCTGGATTCTTGCCTTCTCTTGATCTTTTCATTGAGAACTGTCAGCGCGACATTAGTCGTCTCAATTTCTCTGCTCCTCTCACCCATTCTAATCTGTCTCTCTCCAAACTTACTGCAATCCGTTCTCTCAGGTCCAACCCCAACATTGTCATCAAACCCGCTGACAAGGGTGGTGCTGTTGTTGTCTGGCGCACTGACCTCTACCTCGCGGAGGCTGAGCGTCAACTCGCAGACACTTCCTCCTACCTCTCCCTGGACATTGACCCCACCACTGAACATCAAGCCATTGTTTCCAGGACTGTCAATGACCTCATCTCCTCTGGAGATCTTCCTCCCACAGCTTCCAACCTGATAGTTGCCCAACCTCGGACGGCCTGCTTCTACCTCCTACCCAAAATCCACAAACAGAACTGTCCCGTTAGACCAATGGTGTCATCTTGCTCCTGCCGCACGGAACTCATTTCTCGTTATCTTGACTCCCTTCTCTCTCCCCTTGTCCAGTCCCTTCCCACCTACATCCGCAATTCGTCTGACACCTTACATCACATCAACAATTTCCAGTTCCCTGGACCCAACCGCTTCCTCTTCACCATGGACGTCCAATCCCTCTACACCTCCATCCCCCACCAGGATGGTCTGAGGGCCCTTAGCTTCTTCCTCAAACAGAGGCCCGAACAATCCCCATCCACTACTACTCTCCTCCGTCTGGCTGAACTTGTTCTCACACTGAACAATTTCTCTTTCAACTCCTCTCACTTCCCCCAAATAAAAGGTGTGGCTATGAGTACCCGCATGGGCCCCAGCTATGCCTGTCTCTTTATGGGGTATGTGGAACATTCCTTGTTCCAGTCCTACTCCGGCCCCCTTCCACAACTCTTTCTCCGGTACTTCGATGATTACTTCGGTGCTGCTTCATGCTCTCGTCGGGACTTGGAAAAATTTAGTAATTTTGATTCCAATCTCCACCCCTCCATCATTTTCACATGGTCCATCTCTGACACTTCCCTTCCCTTCCTTGACCTCTCTGTCTCAATCGCTGGTGATAGACTGTCCACCAATATCCATTACAAGCCTACCGACTCCCACAGCTACCTCCACTACAGCTCCTCACACCCCGCTTCCTGTAAGGACTCCATCCCTTTCTCTCAGTTCCTTCGCCTCCGTCGCATCTGTTCTGATGATGCTACCTTCAAAAACAGTTCCTCTGACATGTCCTCCTTCTTCCTTAACCGAGGTTTTCCACCCACAGTCGTTGACAGGGCCCTCAACCGTGTCTGACCCATCTCCCGCGCATCCACTCTCACGCCTTCTCCTCCCTCCCAGAAACATAATAGGGTCCCCCTTGTCCTCACTTATCACCCCACCAGCCTCCGCATTCAAAGAATCATCCTCCGCCATTTCCGCCAACTCCAGCACGATGCCACCACCAAACACATCTTCCCTTCACCCCCCCCGGCAGCATTCCACGGGGATCGTTCCCTCCAGGACACCCTGGTCCACTCCTCCATCACCCCCTACTCCTCAACCCCTACCTATGGCACCTCCCCATGCCCACGCAAAAGATGCAACACCTGCCCCTTCACTTCCTCTTTCCTCACCGTCCAAGGGCCCAAACACTCCTTTCAAGTGAAGCAGCATTTCACTTGCATTTCCCGCAACTTAGTCTACTGCATTCGTTGCTCCCAATGCGGTGTCCTCTACATTGGAGAGACCAAACGTAAACTGGGTGACCGCTTTGCAGAACACCTGAGGTCTGTCCGCAAGAATGACCCAAACCTCCCTGTCGCTTGCCATTTTAACACTCCACCCTGCTCTCTTGCCCACATGTCTGTCCTTGGCTTGCTGCGTTGTTCAAGTGAAGCCCAGCGCAAACTGGAGGAACAGCACCTCATCTTCCGACTAGGCACTTTACAGCCTTTCGGACTGAATATTGAATTCAACAACTTTAGATCTTGAACTCCCTCCTTCATCCCCTCCCCCTTTCTGTTTCTTCCCCCTTCCATTTGTTTTTTCCAATAATTTATATAGATTTTTCTTTTCCCACCTATTTCCATTATTTTTAAATATTTTATGCCCTGCTAGCCTTTCCACCCCACCCCCACTAGAGCTATACCTTGAGTGCCCTACCATCCATTCTTAATTAGCAGATTCGTTTAGATAATATCACCACTTTCAACGCCTCTGTGTTCCTTTGTTCTTTTGTCTGTGACATCTTTTGATTATCTGCTCCTATCACTGCTTGTTTGTCCCTACAACCACACCAACTCCCCACTTCTCTACCCCCCACCCAACTATCCCCCCCCCCCCCCCCCCCCCCCCCCCCCCCCACCTTAAACCAGCTTATATTTCACCCCTTTGCTTAGATTCAATCAGTTCTGTTGAAGGGTCATGAGGAATCGAAACGTCAACTCTTTTCTTCTCCACCGTTGCTGCCAGACCTGCTGAGTTTTGCCAGGTAATTCTGTTTTTGTTTTGGATTTCCAGCATCCGCAGTTTTTTGTTTTTATGTCTTGCTGCAATTGTACAGGGCCTTGGTGAGACCACACCTGGAATATTGTGTGCAGTTTTGGTCTCCTTATCTGAGGAAGGATGTACCTGCTGTAGAGGGAGCTCAGCAAAGGTTTACTTGACTGATTCCTGGGATGGCGGGACTGACAGATGAGGAGAGATTGAGTCGATTAGGATTATATTCGCTGGAGTTCAGAAGAACGAGGTGGGATCTCATAGAAACCTATAAAATTCTAATAGAACTAGACAGGGTAGATGCAAGAAGGATGTTCCCGATGATGGGGGAGTCCAGAACCAGGGGTCACAGTCTGAGGATATTAGGTAGACCATTTAGGACTGAGATGAGGAGAAATTTCTTTACCCAGTGAGCCTGTGGAATTCGTTACCACAGAAAGTAGTTGAGATCAAAACATTGTGTGCTTTCAAGAAGGATTTAGATATAGCTCTTGGGGCGAAAGTGATTAAAGGTTATGGGGAGAAAGTGGGAGCAGGCTATTGAGTTGCATGATCAGCCATGATCATAATGAATGGCAGAGCAGGCTCGAAGGGCTGAATGGCCTACTCCTGCTCCTAGTTTCTATGTTTCTGTATAAAGTAACCATTCCTCTGCAACTCAGACAGTTCAGGTGCAGCCACATTGATATGATGGGATTCAGGCTTCTAGTTTATCTTCCCACTCAAGCAATGCAGAGGCATCAAAGTGCCCCCAACTGCTCCAAAGCTTTTCACCACAACTGCCCCCAGGCACTAACTGAAAAGTCATGAGCATTTTTGTGGATGCAGAACAGGTGGATGACTGCACACGTTATACAATCTCCTCGCTAAAGCTGGCCATGGAGCAGTGACTGCTGGAGGTGCTCACAGCCCCTGGCAATGTCAGCATCCTGGTTTGAACCAGTCTCCCCCATAGTTCAAACTAATAGTGCAGCCTTGCAAGCATGGGTTAGGAGGATGCCTGTGCCTGAGCTGAGAGCATAGCATGCAGTCTAATGGCCAAATCTGCCGCCAGTCGGTCAGGTGGACTGGGGTGGAAGTTGTGGGGTTTTGGGCAGCCATGCACTGCATTAATCTCTAGCCATCCAAGTGGTGGCCAGCTCTCTCCAGGAATCATTAAGGGGCTTGCACAGTCAATCAGGACAGGTTCTTAGTACACCCATGCTAACTATGGGTCTCTCTCTTTCATCCTGCAGGAGGAGTACATCAGGATCATGGAGCGTGGTGAACTAGCTGTATGCCTGATGACCTACATAGCACGAAGATGACAGAGGAAAGAGCAACTCAGGCTCCTGGCTGCGCAGAGGCAGGAGCAGCAACATTAGGAAGAAGGGGTGGCTGGGACTCCCGCACACACTCCCCAAGAGCCACAGTGAGACATCGCAGGCCGGCGCCTAGCTACACCTATAGCTGCCGCCTATAATTCCTGCAACTGACCAAGAACCAGTGTCGCCAGAGACTGCGCATGTTTAGGGAACTAGTTGGTCACATCTGCCAGTTACTACAGGGACATGGAGGGCATCCAGTGCCAGTGGCTGAGAAAGTGATGGCAGCGCTCAATTTCTATGCCAGTGGCTCCTTTCAGGGCTCTGCAGGTGACCTCTGTGGGATCTCACAAACTTCCATCCACAAATGCATCCATGAGGTCACAGGTGCCATCTTTGCGAGGGCACACAATTTTGTGCAATTCAACCGGGAACAGGACAGCCAAGATGCAAGAGCAATTGGATTCTCCCTGATCTCAGGTTTTCCACAGGTGCAGAGTGCGATTGACTGCACTCACGTGGTGCTCAGATCTCCGTCGCAACACACATTGAACTACATCAACTGCAAGGGGTTCCATCCACTGAATGTGCAGCTGATATGCGGCCACCAGCAACGCATCCTGCAGGTATGCGGACGGTTTCCAGGGAGTGTGTACAACGCCTACATCCTCAGTCATCACAGATCCCTGGAGTCTTCCAGGGTCCATAGAAGCTGCAGGGTTCAGTCCTCGGGGACAAGGGCTACCCGCAGAGATCATGGCTGATGACACCCGTGCGGAGGCCTCAGACTGCAGCAGAGTATAATAAGGCTCATGCTGCAGCTCGCAACTTGGTGGAGCAGACCATCGGGATGCTGAAGGTGAGGTTCTGGTGCCTGGACCGGTCTGATGGATCCCTGCAATACAGTCAGCAGAGGATGTTGTGCATCATCATAATCTGCTGCACCCTTCACAATGTGGCGCTGCAACGGACAGACGAGCTAGCTGAGTGGGACATGGAGGAGCTGGAGGTCTCCTCCGATGAGGAGGACACCAACAGGGATGAGGATGAGGAGGTCCTCGAAGGCGACGATGACAAGGATGAGGCCCTAGCACTGGCTAGATGAGGCAGCACGCTCGGGTGGCCCTCATAGCTGCTAGATTTGTGGAGAATGATGATGACATGCAATGAGGTGACCCCATAGATTCTGCCATTGCATCTGTGAACGTTTGACTCCAGTCTGCATTATAGCAGCGTGAATACCCTCTGTGAGAATGCTCCTGTCATGGAGACACAGTGGAGGCCCTAATAATAGCCCGATTGCAGTAGGATGCTGATGACATGCAGTGAGGACACTCCATAGATCTTCACATAGCCTCTGAGAATGCCTGACTCCTGTCTGGCCGAGGGCAGCTCACTTGCACTCTGTGATCAGGGTCATATCATAGAGACGCAGCCATGAAACTTTAAAAGCATCTGATCCTTTGCCCACTTTCAGCACCTGAGCCCTTCAGGACCACATCATCAGTGGTCACGGATGCTGAAAAGATGGGAGCCAGCCCCACCTTAAAGGTGCTGAGAGCACACAGAGAGAATGAGAGAATTCTATGGCACCTGCGCACTACATTCTGGCAGCAATGACAAGCACCACCGAGGTGCAGGCATCAGTAATATTTCCAGGGAGTGTGAGGCCAGACCATCACCTCAGCCTGAAGGCTACAAGGAGCACAGGGAAGAGGTCCTGGACTGAAACACCTGCCTTTATTTTGTGCAGAAAGGTTTCACATCTGAGTGACAAGAACACTGCTCATCAGAACAAGGAGCCATTGGCCAGGAGACATTCTTGAGGAGTTTATTGACAATAGTGAACAGTATGTACAAGTACATACAAGCACAAGATTAACAGCCATGCCCAGGCTGTGCAATTAATTCTTCTAAACTTTCCTAACCCTGCCTGCTATGTCTTGGTGATCCCCAGCCATCAGCAGAGGTGGAGGCAACCAGCTGACCGCGACAGCCTGTCTATGATGACTTGGCAGGTGTCCTCTGGACGGCCGAGACTTGGAGGGCCCCGGCCTCCTTTCGGGCTCCTGCTGTGTGGCAGTGGCACCCTCCTTGGCCTGTGGAGCTGAGGTCACAGGAAGAGGGCAGTCGGATGGGCCAGACACTCCTGGAGTCACCAGGATGGATGAGCCTGGAGCGTGCACCTACTGATCCTCCTTCCTATGGGTGCCCTGGGACCCCTGGCTGACTCCTTGAGGAGCAGAGGTAGCTGGAGTGAGATCGAGCTGCCCAGCACCCCTCTCGTGTACACACTGTTGGAGGCCAACTATGACATCAGTGATGGAGTTAAGCCCACGCAGAAATGCAGGAGCAAAGTCCTGGACCAAGGTCTCGATGGCAGCCACCATCCTATCATTGTTGACCTTGGTGCATTGGCATGCCGGCACTATCACCTCAGAGTGAAGGCGGACGGACTCCTCCAACGTGTCTTGCAATCTGAGGAGTGCAGCGGACATCCCTTCCTGATGTTCCTGAGATTGTCTTTGCAGACATGACCAAGTACAGAGGCTCGTCATCTAATTTGGACTCAGCAAATTTCTGGCCTCCGAGTGCCGGATACCAGGGAGGTCCCTGCCACCGCCTGCTGTGGATCAGAGTGCAATATGCTCACCAGATTGTGATCCCAAGGCTATTCTAAAGCTAGGCCCCACCGAGGTGTGTAACTCTGTGCTGGTGGAGGGTGTGGGTGAACGCTTTGATGGAACTTCAAGGAAGGTGCCTCCAGTTACCTCTTCAGAGGTTTCTTTGGGGCTTGATTGGAGTCCCTGGGATATGGACTCTGTTTCCCAGATGTGCCTGTGGAAGCAAGGGGAGATAATTAGTGCATGGCAGTGGCCTGTGAAACAGGACACATTACTCACAGCATGGTTGTCTGATGTATGTTGCACTGCTGCACCCTCACTTTGTAGAGCACCACCGACCTCACCGTCAGCACAGAAATGGTCCAGATCCGTGCAGTCCAATTGGATAGCTCTGTTTTCAAAGTCTGTGAGGACCTTGATTTCGGGCATTCCACCACCGGTCAGCGACCTCCCTCTTAGTGTGTGCCAGCTTGTCCTGCACGAATAGAGATGGAGAAAATGTAAGCACGACGCCTGCCAGGCCAGGTGATAAGTCTGCCTGGCCTGTGTGGGTGTTGAGTAGTCTCATGGATGGGATGAGGACAACGAGTGTGAGAGTGAGTGGTGATGTCTGGCAGCGAGTGAGATCATTGTGAATGTGTGATAGGTTTGTGAGTGCGTGAGTGGAATGTGACGAGAAGAGTGACTTACCCCGGTGGAAAGGAGGAGATCGTTCATCCTCTTGCGGCACTGACCACTGCTGTCATCACCTCCCAAGCTGCCCATACTGCCACCAGAGCAGGAGTGGAGGACATCCCGGCGGGCCTCCATGGCGTTCAAAAAGCGCTCAAGGGACGTGTCCTTGAACCTGGGGACTACAGTCTTCTTCAGTTTCAGGGCCATGTTTTCCATGCAGCAGTGGTGGTCTGGAAGTACTGAGGTGTGTGCTTGCACTGGAATTTAAATATGGCGCCCGCCATGATGCAGTGGTGGGGTGATGGCAGGTGGGCGAATGAGAGCCCACTTGCCATGGAAACGGTATGTTTCCCGGAAATGCATAAATAATTTGGTGGGTTTGGGACGATACGGCATGAAAACCCGTCATTGCAGTCAGCAGGTAAAGCATCATTTTACCCTCCGCTACCGCCCTTAGTGAAAGTTTGGGAAAATTCCACCCCTAGCCTATCAGCCATGTCCTTTAGAACTCAGCCAGATCAGACAATAGTGGTGCTACTAAGCCACTCATGATGATGGACATTGAAGTCCATCACCAGAGTACATCCTGTCCCCTTGCCACCCTCAGTGCTTCATCCAGGTGCTGTTTGACATGGAGGATTACTGATTAATCAGCTGAGGGGTTGGGGGGTGTGGAGGCTAAATATCTGGAGGGTCTCATGCCTAATCATTCAGGTGCTAACTACACCACTACCCCCCTGCCCTATAGAGTGTGCAGAAGGCATCCATTGAGAAGATAGGTAAGCTTGTTCTGCAGTAGCAATTTGGTCCTGATGCAGTTAATGCTAATTTACTTTTGTAGATTAAATGGATAAAGAAGAACAAATTCGGAGGAGCTTTAGTGTGGACATTTGACTTTGATGATTTCTCCAATCATTGTAAACAGGGACCCTATCCTATCATTGGAGCGTTGAGCAGAAAGCTTTTAACAGATTCAGGTAAGATATTTATTGTTACTACAATTACATTTCAGTCTCAATAGGTTCTGCATATATTGCTGTGAGTACAACAGCAAGGTGGTAATAATGCTCGCTGTTACTTTAAATCAATTGCTCTAACTGAGTTTTAAACGTCAACTGCAATATTTGTGATACAGGCAAATGAATTATGAAAGATCATACAGTGTAAATAAAACTGTAAAAACTCTGGAGCCAAAAATCTAGGACCCTTTGGTGCACTCCCACCACAATTTAGGCATGTGTATTGTAATTAGACCAGGGCTCAGCTTTACCATTAGGATTCTGTAAGACTTTGTAAGTTGTGAAGCATCTACTTAACCTGACCAAAGGGAATTGCTGTAGCGAGGTGGTCCCATAACACTGGCCACTCAATCAATGGGTGCGTCACTAGTGCTTTACATTGACCATAGGTTCAAGGCCACTGAGCAGCAGTAGTGGTGACTTAGGGGGTTAGGCCTGAAAATCAAGCGTACATTTGGTATGGATTTTAGCTCTCTTAGTTTTGGTATTCTTTCCAAGGTGAGATTACTAGTAACTCCCCTGATCCACAGGGAACCTGGAATTTTCCAGCCTATGGGAACAGGAGGGGCCTGAGTTGTGCCCCAGTGGTGTAGCCATCTAGTTGAATAAACCTTTGAACTGTGGCAGGATCTGCACCAGATGTTCCAGATTGGCGCATGCCAGCAATAGGCCCAGTTCACCCATCCTCTCCATATAACTTCAAACTCATTTTGTGTGAAATAGCAGAATATTGTTTTCGTGTATTTTTTATTATCAATTACATTTTTAAAAACAAAATTATTATAAAGTTTGAAGTTAAGTATATTTATAATAATCATAGAGACTTCTGGGATTTATTTGTTGGATCCACAAAGAGAAACCCATATCTATATTGCAGAATTTAAGTTCAGTTATTCTATAACAATGGGAGATATTTTAGGAAAGTTGGGTTCAAAGAGGTGCTTAGGACAATGGAGTTTGGGATGAAAGGGAAAAAATGATATTTAAGGCAGATGTTTAGTTGAGTTGGCTGTGTGAGGGAGATGTCCTGAGACCAGCTCTATGCTGAGAAAAGTTGTGAATTTGAAGCAGCCACCCAGTTTCAAGCCAGAGAAGCCTCGGTTTTCAGAAAGAAGTCTGTTTCCAAGCTTCCTTTGGATTTCCACAGCAGAGTGTAAGTGAGTGAGAAGTCATGTGGTATATTTTATTAAAGTAACAGCAGATTTTGTCTTGGGTAATCTTACTGGATTTTTATGATTAAAATCTATAAGAAAGATGTTGCCAAGTAGTTTACTTGTGTGTTATGACAAAGTGCGTTTTTTGGGGAATGTTTTGTAAGACTGTTTGAACTGTGTGATTTTAATCTTGTGTGTTTAAGTTTCTTCTTCTTGTTAATAAACTTGTAGTTTTAAAATCCTAAAAGTGTTTCTGGGATTTTATGCTTCTGGGATCAGTAGTTTTCCCTTCGTTTTCAAAACACAAAATGAAAAGTTGTGATCAGTAAGACAAGCCTCCCTCTAGGATTTGGTTTACTCAGGAAAGAACATTGGTTGCGGTCGTAACCCAGGCTACTTGTTGGTTTAGCATTTCTGGTTTTTGTTTGACTTCTAGGTATATTTTATGCTATGTTCTGTCGCTTTTGCGAGTTCCCTTTGTTTACTTCAGCATTGCTACTGCTCTTTGCCTCACAAATAGTCTGGCTCCAGGCATGAGTGGCTTAGATGAGCTGTGTTTAGGAAAAGAGGATATGGGAGAGGACCAGCAAGGAAAACATCACAGAGCAGGAGAAACAGTGAGAAAAAAGAGGAAGAGGGCACTGAGCAAAGAGGCCATATTCACAGGGGGTCTTCAAGAAGCATCTCAACTTAACTGAGTGGAAGTGTATATGGTGCCTTTGCTTTACCTAGCCAGCTGTTACCTAGCTGTGTCATCTGCTGAAGCCATAATTCCAGCCTCAAACTAGGGCCTGGACAGCACTGCCTGTGATTGTCAAGGTCACTGTGATTCTTACTTTTTATGCCACAGACTCCTTTCAGGCTGCAACAGGTGACATTAGCTAACAACATGCAGTTCACAGGAAACATGTGTCATGGAGGTACTGAGGTTCTCTTTATCAGGATGTACACTTGCATCCCTTTCCCTATTGGCAAATGAAGCAGAATGAGATAATGCTAGGTTTCATCTGAATACTAGGCTGCCCTGTGGCGTAAGGTGCCACCCTACCAACGGCGCACACATTGCCTTATGCATTCCGTAAACTCCCTATGATCAGCCTAGCATCTTAATCAATCGAAACAGATTCCACTCTCTGTGTACCACTGGTTTGTGACCACAAGCATCTTCATGCAGGTCTGTGCTTACAGTGCAGATAAGAGTCTTGATTTCATCCAACACTACTCCCCTGTGCAACCTTTATTGTACCAAACCACCAAGTTACAGGTTAGCTATTGGGGAACAAAGGGTGATACCGTGCAGATGTGGCTCATGAATCTCGACATGAATACAGATATAGCTGCAGAACATACCTACAGTGAGAGCAATACTGCCACAAGAAACAATCTGGACCACTCTGGAGGAACTTTGCAATATACTTGAGTACATATTCGATTGTCGTAAAAGCCCATCTGTTTCACTAATGTCTTTTAGGAAAGGAAATCTGCCGGCTTTACATGGTCTGACCTACTTGTGACTCCAGACCCACAGCAATGTGGTTTACTCTTAAAATGCCCTCTGAAATAGCCTAGCAAGCCACTCAGTTGTATCAAACTGCTAAAGCCAAGTCAATAAGGTATGAAACTGGACAGACCACCCAGCATCAAACTTGGCACCAGAAATGACAACAATAATCTCAGCCCTGTCGACCCTGCAAAATCTTCCTTACTAACATGTTGCACCTTATGCCAAAATTGGGAGAGCTGTCTCACAGACTAGTCAAGCAACAGCCTGACATAGTCATCTTACAGAATCATGTCCTAGACACGACCATCACCATCCTTCGGTATGTCCTGTCCCAATAACAAGACAGACCCAGCAGAGGTGGTGGCACAGTTTTATACAGCCAGGAGGGATTTGCCCTGGAAGTCTTCAATATCAACTCTGGACCCCATGAAATCTTATGTCACTAGGTCAAACATGGGCAAGGAAACCTCCTGCTGATTACTATGTACCATCCCCCTTCAGCTGAAGAATCAGTGCTCCTCCATGTTAAACAATACTTGGAGGAAGCACTGACTGAGGGTGGCAAGGCCACAGAATTGACTCTGGGTGGGAGACTTCAATGCCCATCACCAAGAGTGGCTCAGTAGCACCAGTACAGACTGAGATGGCTGAGTCCTAAAGGACATCGCTGCTAGACTGGGTCTGCAGCAGGTGGTGAGGGAACCAACAAGAGCTGGCTGGTAAAAGTAGGGAAAATCCCAAGATATTCTATAAGTATATCAATGGGAAGAGGATAACCAAGGAAAGAGTAGGGCCCATTAGGGACCAAGGGGGCAATCTATGGGTGGAGCCAGAGGACATCAGGAGAGTTTTGAACGAATACTTCACATCTGTCTTCACCCAAGAGAATGAGGATGAAGGTATCAAATTCAGGGAGAGAGACTGCAAGGTTGTTGAGCAAATTGATATAGGGAGTGACAAGGTATTGGAGGTGTTGGCAGGCTTAAAAATGGACAAATCTCCAGGTCCGGATGATTTGTGTCCCAGACTACTGAGGGAGGCAAGGGAGGGGCTCTGACCCAAATTTTTAATTCCTTTCTGGCCACAGGGGAGGTGCCAGAGGACTGGAGAACAGCTAATGTGGTCCCGCTATTTAAGAAGGGTTGTAGAGATAAGCCAGGGAACTACAGGCCAGTGAGTCTCATGTCAGTGGTAGGGAAACTATTGGAGAAAATTCTGAAGGAGAGCATCTATCTCCACTTGGAGAGGCAAGGTTTGATCAGGGATAGTCAGCATGGCTTTGTCAGAGGGAGGTCATGCCTAACAAATTTGATTGAATTTTTTGAGGAGGTGACCAGGTGTGTAGATGAGGGTAGTGCAGTTGATGTAGTTTATATGGATTTCAGCAAAGCCTTTGACAAGGTCCCACATGGGAGACTTATAAAGAAGGCAAATACACATAGGATACAGGGTAATTTGATAAGGTGGATTCAAAATTGGCTTAGTTGTAGGAGACAGAGGGTGATGATAGAAGGATACTTTAGTGACTGGAAGCCAGTGTCCAGTGGCGTACCACAGGGATCGGTGTTGTGTCCCCTATTATTCGTAATTTATATAAATGACATAGATGACTATGTGGAGGGTAGGATTAGTAAATTTGCGGATGACACAAAGATTGGCCGGGTGGTTTACAGTGAGGTTGAGTGTCTTGGGCCACAGGAAGATATAGACGGGATGGTCAAATGGGCAGATAAGTGGCAGATGGAATTTAATACTGAAAAGTGTGAGGTGATACACTTTGAAAGGAGTAATTTGACAAGGAAGTATTTCAATGAATGGCATGACATTAGGAAGTTCAGAGGAACAAAGGGACCTTGGCATGTGTGTCCATAGATCTCTGAAGGTGGAGGGGCATGTTAGTGGGGTGGTGAAAAAGGCATTTAGGACACTTGCCTTTATCAATCGAGGTATAGATTACAAAAGTGGGGAGGTCATGTTGGAGTTGTACAGAACCTTGGTGAGGCCACAGCTGGAGTACAGTGTGCAGTTCTGGTCACTACATTATAGAAAGGATGTGATTGCACGGGAGTGGGTGCAGAGGAGATTCACCAGGATGTTGCCTGGGATGAAACATTTAAGTTATGACGAGAGGTTGGATAGACTTGAGTTGTTTTTGTTGGAGCAGAGAAGACTGATGGGCGACCTGATCGAGGTGTACAAGATTATGCGGGGCATTGACAGGGTGGATAGGGAGCAGCTGTTCCCCTTGGTTGAAGGGTAAGTCACGAGGGGACTCAAGTTCAAGGTGAGGGGCAGGAGGTTTAGGGGGGATGTGAGGAAAAACTTTTTTACCCAGAGGAATACGCTGCCTGGGAGGGTGGTGGAGGCGGGTTGCCTCACATTCTGGATGAGCACTTGGCACATCATAACATTCAAGGCTATGGGCCAAGTGCTAGTAAATGGGATTAGCTAGGTAGGTCAGGTGTTTCTCACGTGTCCGTGCAGACTTGATGGGCCGAAGGGCCTCTTCTGCACTGTGTGATTCTGTGAAGAGGGAAAAACATACTTGACCTCATCGTCACCAACCTGCCTGCCGCAAACACATCTGCCCATGACAGTACTGGTAGGAGTGACCACCGTACAGTCCTTGTGAAGATGAAGTCTCATCTTCACATTGAGTATACCCTCTTATCATGTTGTGTAGCACTACCACCGTGCTAAATGGGATAGACTTCGAACAGATCTAACAACTCAAGACTGGGCAACCAAGAGATGCAGTGGGCCATCAGCAGCAGCAGAATTGTAGTCAACGACAATCTGTAACTTCATGGCCTGACGTATCCCCCAGTCTACCATTATCACCAAGCCAGGGGATCAACCCTGGTTCAATGAATAGTGCAGGAGGGCATGCCAGGAGCAGCACCAGGCATATCTAAAAATGAGACGTCAACCTGTTGAAGCTACAACACAGGACTAAGAAAGAGTTGAAATATAAGCTGGTTTAAGGTGTGTGGGGGGGGCGGAGAGAGAGAAGTGGAGGGGGGGGTGTGGTTGTAGGGACAAACAAGCAGTGATAGAAGCAGATCATCAAAAGATGTCAACAACAATAGAACAAAAGAACACAGGTGTTAAAGTTGGTGATATTATCTAAACGAATGTGCTAATTAAGAATGGATGGTAGGGCACTCAAGGTATAGCTCTATTGGGGGTGGAGGGAGCATAAAAGATTTTAAAATATTTAAAAATAATGGAAATAGGTGGGAAAAGAAAAAGCTATGTAATTTATTGGGAAAAAAAGGAAGGGGGAAACAGAAAGGGGGTGGGGATGGAGGAGGGAGCTCAAGACCTAAAGTTGTTGAATTCAATATTCAGTCCGGAAGGTTGTAAAGTGCCTAGTCGGAAGATGAGGTGTTGTTCCTCCAGTTTGCGTTGGGCTTCACTGGAACAATGCAGCAAGCCAAGGACAGACATGTGGGCAAGAGAGCAGGGTGGAGTGTTAAAATGGCAAGCGACAGGGAGGTTTGGGTCATTCTTGCGGACAGACCGCAGGTGTTCTGTAAAGCGGTGGCCCAGTTTACGTTGGAGAGACCACACCCCCCCCCACTTCTCTCTCTCTCTCTCTCTCTCCGCCCCCCCCCCCCCCCCCCCCCCCCCCCCCCCCCCCCACACACACACCTTAAACCAGCTTATATTTCAACTCTTTCTTGGACTCGAACTCAAGTTCTGTCGAAGGGTCATGAGGACTCGAAACGTCAACTCTTTTCTTCTCCGCCGATGCTGCCAGATATTTCCATTATCTTTAAATATTTTAAAATCTTTTATGCTCCCTCCACCCCCACTAGAGCTATACCTTGAGTGCCCTACCATCCATTCTTAATTGGCACATTCGTTTAGATAATATCACCAACTTTAACACCTATGTGTTCTTTTGTTCTATTGTTGTTGACATCTTTTGATGATCTGCTTCTATCACTGCTTGTTTGTCCCTACAACCACACCAACCCCCTCCACTTCTCTCTCTCTCTCTCTCTCCGCCCCCCCCACACACCTTAAACCAGCTTATATTTCAACTCTTTCTTGGACTCGAACTCAAGTTCTGTCGAAGGGTCATGAGGACTCGAAACGTCAACTCTTTTCTTCTCCGCCGATGCTGCCAGACCTGCTGAGTTTTTCCAGGTAATTCTGTTTTTGTTTTGGATTTCCAGCATCCGCAATTGTTTTGTTTTTAACACAGGACTACGTGCATGCCAAACAGCGTAAGCAGAAAATGATAGACAGAGCTAAGCACTTCCACAACCAATGGATCAGATCTAAGCTCTGCAGTCCTGCCAGATCAGGTCATGAATGGTGGTGGATAATTAAACAAGTCACTGGAGGAGGACGTTCCACAAATATCCCTATCCTCAATGATAGGGGAGCCCAGCATATCAGTGCAAAAGATAAGGCTGAAGCATTTGCAAAAGTCTGCAGCCAGAAGTGCAGAGTGGATGATCCATCTCAGCCTCCTCCGAAGATCACAGATGCCAGTCTTCAACCAATTTAATTCACTCCAAAAGATATCAAGAAAAGATTGAAGGCCCTGGATATTACAAAGGTTCTGGGCCCTGACAATATTCCAACAATAGTACCGAAGACTTGTGGTCCAGAATTTTCTGTGCCCCTAACCAAGCTACAACATCTACAACACTGGCATCTACCTGTCAATGTGGAAAATTGCCCAGGTATGCCCTGAACACAAGAAGCAGTACAAATCCAACCAAGCCACCCCATCAGTCTACTCATGATGATCAGTAAAGTGATTGAAGGGGTCATCAACAGTGCTATCAAACGGCACTTTCTTGGCAATAACCTGCTCACTGACGTGCAGTTTGGGTTCTGGTAGGGTCACTCAGCTCCTGACCTCATTACATCCTTCGTTCAAACATGGACAAAAAAGCTGAACTACAGAGGTGAGTTGAAAGTCACTGGCCTTGACATCAAGGCAGCATTTGACCGAGTGTGGCATCAGGGAGCTCTAACAAAACTGGAGTCAATGGGAATCGGGGGAAAACTCTCCACTGGTTGGAGTCATACCGAGCACAAAGGAAGATGATTGTGGTTGTTGGAAGTCAATCATCTCAGTTCCAGAACATCACTGCAGGAATTCTTCAAAGCAGTGTCCTAATCCCAACCATCTTCAGCTGCTTTGTCAATGACCTTCCACAAGCATGACCCAGACTTTCCTGTCATTTGCCATTTCAACACACCATCCTGCTCTCATGCCCACATGCCCGTCCCTAGCCTGCAGCATTGTTCCAGTGAAGCTCAACGCAAACTGGAGGAACAGCACCTCATCTGCCACTTTACAGGCATTTTACAACCTTCCGGACTTGACATTGAGTTCAACAACTTCAGACAATGAACTCTTTCTTCTATCCTCACCCCTTTTTTAATCCCCTTTTTTCTATTCATTTTTATTTTTTATCCACTTATTTTTATTTTTATTTATTTATCCATGGTTTTATCCCTTTTCTCATCCCCCCTTCTATCCCATTTTTGACAGTTGAGCATCCTAGTGTCATCGCACACTCACGCAATATCTCGCTCGGCAGGTGCCATGCCTGCCATTAATTAAGAGGCCAATTAAGGCCATTAAAAAGTCAATTGACGCCGATTTTTCATTGTCCGTGCGATTTCATGCTTGTCGCAAGGGCAAAACAGACGGGCGGCCAGCCAACAATTTCAAAAACCTCATCTATAGGTGGGATAAAAAGGGACGAGCATGAAGTCACACGGGCAATGAAAAATCAGCGTCAATGTACTTTTTACTGGCCTTAATTAGCCTCTAAGTTAATGGCAGGCGTGGCTCCGGCACCTACGCACACCTGCCGAGCAAAATATCGCGCGAGTGCGCGATGTCACTAGGACCCTCACTTGTCGAAAATGGGATAGAATTGGGGGGTTAAAAAAGGGAATAAAACTGGGGATAAATGAATAAAAAGGGCAACAGCATTGCCAGTGTGAGTAGTGTGGAGTTTGGTAGATAGTTTGCTGCTGGTGACTTATTGGTATATGGCAGCTTCCTCTTTGTTCAAGGCTTCAATTGTTAGCATTTCCAGGCTTCATTTCCGGATTCTTTGGTATCTCCAAGGACCCTAAAGAATTCAAACCATGTGGACCCTTCAAGGTATCAGACAGCCTTCTGTTACCCTGGTAATGGGGATTGTGGTCACTGCTGAAGGCACCTCCGAGGAGGAGGAAGAGAGGGGCAGTAGGGAGAGGGGGGCCAGTTGTCCCTATGCAGCTTCCAGGGGAACAACCTGTGGAGGAGAGGCACAGGGGCGCATGGCCAGCTGGCAGTCCAAGGTGGAAGGGGCCGCATAAGACACACTATCCTGCTGCCAGGGTTTACAGGCAGCGATACAGCTACCTCAATATACCCGGGGAGCAGTGCCGAAGGAGGCTCCACCTCTCCAGGGAGACCTCCATTTGTCAGATGATTTGGCCTGAGATCAGCTCCGACTGTGTGGGCGGACACTTCACGCCTAGTGCCTCTTAAGATCACGGCGACCCTCAACTTCTATGCCTCCTAGGCTCTTGCCAGGGATCAGTGGGGGATCTTTGTGGAGTCTCCCAATCAGCTGTCCATCGTTGCATCAAGCTGGTGACAGAAGCTCTGTTCAGGCGGGTATTGACTTTCATTCATTTCCATACGGATGAGGACTGCCAGGCTGGACGAGCCAGAGGCTTTGCAGTGATTGCTGGGTTCTCCTGCATCCAGGGTGCAATCGACTGCACACATGTGGCCATCAAGGCACCAGCAGGTCAGCCAGGTGCCTTCATTAACAGGAAGGGATTCCGCTCCATGAAGGTACAGATAGTGTGTGACCATAGGATGCATATTCTGCAAGTCTGTGCAAGGTATCCTGGCAGCTCCCATGATGCGTACATCCTGAGACACCCCCAAGTGCCGAGGCTCTTTAGTGCTCCAACTCGACTGGATGGATGGCTCTGGGTGACAAGGGCTATCCTTGGAAAAGATGGCTTATGATGCCTCTCCACCACCCAAGAACAGAGGCAGAGCAGCGGTATAACAGGAGCCATGGCTCCACAAGGGCAGTGATAGAGAGGACCATAGATCTTCTGAAGAATTGCTTCCGATGCCTGGACCATTCAGGGGGAGCACTACAATACCCCACAGAGCAGGCGTCACTGGTAGTGTTTGCATGCTGCACTCTCCACAGTCTGGCACTGGCAAGGGGGGATCCCACTGGAGGAACAGGATGTTGACACAGCTGCACAGACTACAGATGATGAATCCAGTCATGAGTCAGAAAAGGAGCATGGTGAGGAGAACGCTGAGGGTGTGGAGGCAGACCTCTGCAGCCTCCAGGGAGGCAGGGACATCAGGGATGCCTTGATCCTACGCTCCTTCAGCTAGGCTGCCAAATATGCACTACCACCCGATGCAAGGGCTGCCGCCTCCATCCCGGATATCTGAAATGGCCCTTTCCTTTGACCCTAAAGTCCAATCAGTGCCTGTTCAATTAAGTTTCGAGCCCCCCCACGTCTTGCATTACATACTGGCATACCCTGCACCACATTAAATAAGAAAAGTGAAACGTACTCAGGTAATTACAACAAAAGAAACTTTATCTCATCTTGACAGTCAAACAAATTAACAGAACCTTCTCTGGTCTTCAGCCTCAGACCAGTTAAAATAGATAAAACATTGCACAACAGAAGATCACCGGTGACCAGTCCCTCTTGTGCTCATGGTGCCTTAAACTTACGTTAGCGAGTGCGACGTCTTGGTGTGCCCCCCACCCCATCGCTGGCACCGGCATTGGAGATAGCCTGCTGACTCTCCTGTCCTGTTGGCCTTGATGACCTTGGCGGTCGTGCTTTGGCCAGTGGAGCCTGTGCTGGCCCCGCCTGGGAGGGAGCAGCCAGTTCCATGGCTGGCATCATCTCCCCAGTCGCTGCAGCCTCATCAGATGCCACAGACACTGGCAGAGGGGCAGAGGAGCTGCTGCCGTTATCCAGAGCGCCCTGAGAGGAACCCACAGAGACAACAGACAGCCCGTGCGCCAATGTGAGGTCGCTCTGGACCTCCCTGCTTGCCATTGATGGACGGGCACCTAACTGGGATACTGGGTGCCTCATCCATCTCCCACATGGACACTAACTACCTGAGGTTAGAGCCTGTGTGAGGGCTTGTGGATCCGAGCACAACCCCAGGAACCCCTGATTCTGTTCCTGGAGCTGCCTCTCCATAAGATTCGCCACTGTGTCAATGGAAGATCAGTGACCTCGACTATGAGGGTCAACGCAGTGCTGATGCTCCACATGGACTCCTCCATAACGGAGACCAGGGCACACATACCCTCATGGATCTCCGCCAGATCCTCCCGCACATGTTGCTGGACATCCAGCACCTGCTGCCTAATGGATGACTCCAGAGGCTCATCATCTGTCTTCAACTGAGCATCGTCCTGGTCTCCAGTAGTCCTCCGACTGCTGGTGCCCTGGGCACTCTCTGCCTCCGCCTGCACCTCAAGCGAGTGTGAAGTGCCCTCACCACTGTGCACTGACATTTTAGCGGAAAATCTAACACCTACCGATGTGCGCTGGCGCCTGATTCAGAGAGCGGGTGTAATGCAGGTGCATCTGGAGCCTGGCAAGTCTCTAGTGTCAGGGGTGGGTCTTCGTGGGTGTGTGGTGGCAAACCTAAGAGAGAAAAATGACATGTTATTAGTTAAAGTCATCACACTGTCCTTGTGCATGTCAGGCACCCTGGTGAGACCATGGAGGTCTGTATCGTGGTGCCATCATCTTTCAATGATCAATGGGGAATCCAGTTTTGAGGTTCCCATCAATGATGACACAACACAAGAATGTTTGCGCCATCAGAAACTCTCATCTCTGTGCACTCTTACCTTCGTCTGACACACCATCCTCTCCGCAGCTGGTTGACGAATTGTTTAGCATCTCTCCAGCTCCAAGGCATCCTGCTCATTTCTTGTTAGGATTAGGAGATTAGCAGGGCCTAGCCGGTCCATGACCTTTCAGTGTTTAAATGGGCCATCTTCTCCTGAAAGGATAGAGGAGCATTGATTAGTCCATTCTCTACCTGCAGCACCATTGCAACCTGGCCAACCCCACCTGAGGAGCACCTTGCAGGGCACACCCAAGTTATGGCCCTTGAGCCGCAAGGCACTCAGTCCAAGCAGCCAGGGCTCACTCCCTTGGCCAGCTCCAGCATCATTGACATTTGCCACTCAGACTCTAACACCCCTGTGCTCCACGGGGCAGGGGGAAGCCCTTAACACTTCAACACCATCATGCCAACACGACACTCACCTTCTGGAGCGCAGCAGGTCATCAGACCTCTTGCGGCAGTAGACCCAGGTGCGCAGCACAACATCATGGCTGGTGATCAGCACTGCCGCCTCCTCCCAAGCTCTTTTTTTAAGGTGCAATGGCCTCCCCTTTCCATCCCTAGGGACAAGGGTGTCCCTCCTGACAGCCACCTCCTCCAGGAGGATTGCAAGGCACTCATCAGAAAACCAAGGAGTCAAGTGCCCACCCGACCTGCCCTCCCACCTGGCGTCTGTAGCGCATTGGAATCCATAAGTTTTAATCTCCTGCTGACAATACTGAAGATGTCTTCCTCACCGGCAGCCTTCCAGGGCCTGACTGTGCCAGTTTAAAACCGGCTGCCGGTTCACCATTGGACCCAGCGGCCGACAGACCCCTGCCCTGCCCCCGACTGCCCCTTCCCAACCATTGGGCTCCTTGGGGAGCCGCCGTTCAAGCTCAGCGGGCTTTAGTTGGCTGAACTCAAAATTCTGGCCTATGATTGGAGGAACAGCAAGGATGGGAGGGAGGGAACCTGTGATTGAAGGAGATGGAGTAGTGAACATGGGAGAGACAGGAAAATTGAAACCAAAATAAAACTTTTCTTCTGAGTTGAAACATGGTAACATAGAAAATAGGAGCAGGAGTAGGTCATTCGGGCCTTTGAGCCTGCTCCACCATTCAGTGTGATCATGGCTGATCCTCTATCTCAATGCCGTACTCCTACTCTCCCCATAACCCTTGACAACTTCAGAGTCCAGAAATCGATCAACTTCCTTCTTAAAAATATTCAGTGATTTGGCCTCCACAAGCTTCTGTGGTAGAGAATTCCATAGGTTTACCACCCTCTGAGTGAAGAAGTTTCTCCTCATCTCAGTCCTAAATGGTTTACCCTGTATGCTAAGATTGTGACCTCTTGTTCTAGATCCCCCAGCCAGAGGAAATATCATCCCTGCATCCAGTCTATCCATCCCTGTCAGCATTTTATATCTTTCACTGAGATCTCCTCTCATTCTTCTAAACTCCAGTGAATACTGACCTAGTCACCCAATCTCTCTTCTTACGACAATCCTACAATCTCAGGAATCAGTCTGGTGAAACTTCGCTGCATTGCCTCTATGGCAAGTATATCCTTTCTTAGGGAAGGAGACCAAAACTGCCACAATACTCCAGGTATAGTCTCACCAAGGTCCTGTACAGCAGCAGTAAGACATCCTTGCTCCTGTACTGATGTCCTCTCGCAATGAAGGCCAACATACCATTTGCCTTCTTAACTGCTTGCTGCACCCGAATGCTTGCTTTCAGTGATTGGTGTACAAGGACACCAGGTCCCTTTGTACTTCAACATTTCCCAATCTATCACTATTTAAATAGTACTCTGCCATTCTGTTTATACTACCGAAGTGGATAACTTAACATTTATCCACATTATACTGCATCTGCCATATATTTGCCCACTCACTCAACCTATCTAAATCGCCTTGAAGCCTCTTAATACCCTTCTCGTTGCTCACATTCCCACCAAGTTTCATGTGGTCAGCAAACTTGGAAATAATACATTTGGTCCCCTCATCCAAATCATTGATGTATATTGTGAATAGCTGGGTCCCAAGCACTGATCCCTGCGATACCCCACTAGTCACCACCTGCCACTCCGAAAAAGACCCATTTATTCCTACTCTCTGTTTCCTGTCTGCTAACCAATTTTCAATCCATGCCAATATATTACCCCCAATCCCATGTGCTTTAATTTTACACACTAACCTCTTATTTGGGACTTCATTAAAAGCTTTCAGAAAATCCAAATACACCACATCCACTGGTTCTCCCTTATCTATTCTGCTAGTTACGTCCTCAAAGAACTCCAGTAGGTTTGTCAAACATGATTTCCCTTTCATAAATCCATGTTGATTTTGTCTAATCCCGTTGATATTTTCTAAGTATCCTGTTATCACATCCTTTATAATAGACTCTAGAATTTTCCCGACTGCCGAGGTTAGGCCAACCGATCTGTACTTCGCTGTTTACTACCCCCTTCTTATGTTAAATAGTGGAGTTACATTTGTCACCCACCAATCTGCCTGGACTATTCTAGATTCTACAGAATTTTGGAAGATGACAACCAACGCATCTACTATTTCCACGGCCACCTCTTTTAGTACCCTGGGATGTAGATTATCGGGCCCTGGGGCTTTATCAGCTTTCAGTCCATTAATTTCTCCAGCACTGTTGTTTTATTGAAGAGAGAAAGAGACAGAAACAATGCTTTTCAGAGCATAACCTCAGAACTTAGGTGTCAATCCATTGTTGACACTTTCTTCCTTCCTTTGGAATATTTATTTTTTACCATCCTTTTGGAGTTATATGATTTTTATTGAGGCTCGAAGGGCACTGTTTCTAGCAGCCACCAGGGAGAATGTATTGAGGTGAATCTTTTTTAAATTATTTATAAATAAACAGTCCTCTCCCCACCACTGTACTAGTTGCAACAACCCTCCAATTCCAATATAAAAGAGAAAGAAAAGTAGGGATCTTAGCACCACCATCAATGGAGCTTGAGAAGGAGGTCAAGATGGTGGCGGATCCAGTGCAGGTAAAACAGCTTCAGCTGTGCATGAGAGAGAAGGAATATGAGAGGGAGGGAATGTGAGAGAAAGGGAATGTGGGAAAAAGGGAAAGAGAGGGAGACAGACACTGAGGAAGGAGGGGGGACGGAGGGAAGAAGGAAGCCTCTCTGGTCAGGAGTGAGGCTGTGAATAACAGGTAACATTGCTCATTTTCACACTTCCAGCTTATTTATTTCTGTATATGATTTTCCAATTCTTTTTTAAATCTTTCTGTTTCCATCTAAAATCCTCCTCCTGGGCCTTGCTTTTGTGTTTATAAACTACAGCTGGAACAGCAATAACCAAAGAAAAAAGTTAAATCCTTTCCAATTGCTTTCATCCGCTGCAACAAAGAAGATGTGCCTACATTGAACCAGAGTGTCCACATGAGACACTCCATCTCTCCTCCACCCCTCTTTTGCCCCCTCATTTTGTCATTTCTTGTACCCTCCTCCCTCCCCCACCAACCGCCGTGCCCCCTCCCCTCTCAAGTATCACTGATACTTGAGTAAAGTTCGTATTCTGTTCCTTTATAATGAGGTAACTGGAAAGTCAGCATCCCAGCCAGGTCAGGCAGCTGTTATATTTCGATTCCAAAAATGAGCCCAACTGCATTAATCTCACAGTACTTTTGTAATTCCACCCATTTGAGGTGGCCTAGAATATTTGCATTTCATCACAGATTATTAAAAGTGCTGTAATTTTCCAGCCCCTCACACTTCAGTGAATTTGTCGCTTTACGCTATAATGTGTACATGTTTCATCATCACAAAAACTTTTCAGACCTTTTTATCTTTAGCCACTCATCCCTGGGGATTAAATTGTTGAATTTTAACATCCAAGCTCTCTAGTCTTCAGCCACTGAATTCTTAAGTGACATAGGTGACCTGGTATATGTACCAGAAAGATTCACTGATTTTGTGTACATAAATCCCAGAGTCTATAATGTATTATCTTTCTTACTCTGCTAGGATTTCAGTTAGGCACATCAGCAGTGAAAGTGTTCGTGGCAGTCGTGACAGTACTTATGACGGCATAAATACTGGTGGTGTTGGGAATTGACGCTGCAACAAAGAAGATGTGCCTACATTGAACCAGAATATTCTCCCAAATTATGCCTCTGTGCTCAGGGCCAACCTTTCATGAGCGTTGCCCTGAAGAACTGATCTTCGAAGAAGACCTCAACTGTTGTGACTAGTCTAAAACAGAAGTAGAATGATATTTCAAGGAATCTGGTTGTTTATGCTAAGAACAATCTGATTCTTCTAGGTTAATCAGAATACTTTCCAGAGTGAAAATGTTGTAACAGACCGAATGTAACAGGAAGACAATCCTCTGGTAACCAGAACTGTGTTTACGGAAATCACAAATATAAGACCAAATTCATACAATGTGTCACTAGAAGATTCTTCCCCAAGGTATCTTTTTGTTGAATTGGACTCCAACCAAACCATAGCTTGATTACTAATTTAAAATAAATATAGTTATTACCTAGTCCATGAACAAATTCTCAAGCTTAGGGTTTTCTATTTCTGTAATATCAGCAAATTAGCAGAAACCATCAGTCAGTGGGTAAAGGTATCAATTAGTTACAGCCATGGTATGAATCACAAAATCTTACCTTTGGATTACTTTCCTAAGATGCCTGCATAAAGCAATGTTATTAAAAATGCTGAGTTCAGTTTTCAAAATTTTAATATGTTATATCTATATTTTAATAAATTAAGCTATCAATGTTTGCTTCAGTCAAAACCTGAATACTTTGGATTTTTGAATACCCAATTTTTGGGTTTGGAGCCCTGATGATATTAAAAAGCATGATCTAAATTACATTTAACGTCAAATTACAAATTCTTCTTTGTACTAAATAAAATTAAATCCTACAACAAACTGTGGAGAGAAGAACTTGTTTATTGATTTTTTAAATTAAATGCTTTTAGAAATAGTCATTTGGATGGGGGAGCCCGGCACATCAGTGCAAAAAGACAAGGCTGAAGCATTGCAACCATCTTTAACCAAAAATGTAGACTAGGTGATGCATCTCAGCCTCCTGCGGACGCTTCTAGTATCACAGATACCAATCTCCAACCAGCTCAATTCACTTCACATGATAGCAAGAAACAGCTGGATATTGCAAAAGCTATGGGTCCTCACACCATCCAGGCAATATTACTGAAGACTTACTAAATACTGATAAGATTACTGAATATGCTCCAAAACTAGCCACGCCCTAGCTAAGCTGTTCCAGTATAGCTACAACACTGGCATCTACCCAGCAATGTGGAAAATTGCCCAGGTATGTCCTGTCCACAAAAAAGCAGGACAAATATAATCTGGCCAATTACCACCCCATTAACCTCCTCTTGATCTTCAGCAAAGTGATAGAAGATATCATCAATATTGCTATCAAGCTGCACTTACATAAAATAACCTGCTCATTAATGCTCAGTGTGGATTCCGCCAGGATCACTTGGTTCCTGATCTCATTACAGCCTTAGTCTAAACATGGTCAAAAGAGCTGAACTCAAGAGTGACTGCCCTTGACATCAAGGCAGTATTTGACCGAGTGTGGCATCAAGAGGCCCTGGAAAAATTGAAGTCAATGAGAATCAGGGGAAATCTCTCCAGTCGTTGAAGTCATACCTAGCACAAAAGAAGATGGTTGAGGTGGTTGGAGGCCAATCATCTCAGTCTCAGGACACGCTGCAGGAGTTAGGCAGGGTAGTTCCTAAGCCCAACTATCTTCAGTTGCTTCATCAATGACCCTCCTTCCATCATGAAGTAAGAAGTGGGGATGTTTGCTGATGATTGCACAACGTGCAGTTCCATTCGCAACTCATCAGATATTGAAGTAGTCCATGCCAATGTGCAGCAAGAGCTGGACAACATTAAGGCTTGGACTGATAAGTGGCAAGTAACATTCACACCATACAAATGCCAGGCAATGATTAGCTCCAACAAGTGAGAGTCTAACCATGTCCTTTTGATATTCAATGCATTACCATTGCTGAATCCCCCACTATCAACATCCTGGGGATTACCGTTGACTAGAAACTGAACTGGACTAGCCACATAAATACTGTGGTTACAAGAGCAGGTCAGAGGTTGACTCCCCAAAGCCTTTCCAACATCTACAAGCACAAGTCAGGAGTGTGATGGAATATTTTCACCTATCTGAATGAATGCTGCTCCAACAACCCTCAAGAAGCTTAACACCATCCAGTACAATCCAGTTCACTTGATCATCACACTATCCACCACCTTAAACATTCACTCCCTCCACCACTGATTCATAGTGGTAGCAGTGTGTACTATGTACAAGATGTACTGCAACAACTCACCAATGCTCCTTTGACAGCACATTCCAAATCCTCTATCACCTAGCAGGACAAAGGCAGCAAATACATGGTAACACCACCACCTGCAAGTTCCCCTCCAAGACTTGGAACTATATTGCTGTTCCTTCACTGTTGCTGGATCAAAATTCTGGAACTTCCTTTCCAGCAGCACTGTGGGTGCTCCTGCACCAGACAGACTGCAATGATTCAAGAAAGTAGCTCACCATCACTTTCTCAGAGGCAATTAGCAATAAGCAACAAATGTTGGCATTCACAGTGATACCCACAGCCCATGAAGGAATTTTTAGAAATAAATAATTTCATTAGAGAATGGTTCATGCAGTAGCATCGTGTCATCTCTATATACATTTATTTGCTAACTGAACCAAAAAAATCTAACTGTATATCACCACTTAGTATGAAAATTGTTCTCAAGTCACCTAGCACTTTCAGATTTTTATTTGAAAATTCGCATTATGGTTCTCCCCAATAAAAGATGTGTTTGAGCAGCAGGCTTTTCACAATCTCCATCAGCCAGTTAGCAAAAGTGCTCCTGATATTGTTTAACCCAAACAATTTCCTTAAGAATGCTAACCTAGTAGCCATCACAAAATTCAACTCAACACAGCTAAAGGATGTACAAAGGCAAATGTCTGAAGGGTTGTGTGTGCCAAGTCCAATGTACGGGGTGTTATTGAATATTATTGTACAGTTCCAAAAAGTATAATTAAAGTCATCATCATGTGCTATCTACCGCTGAGACGATACGAAGAAGAAAAAATCTCAAAGGAATTTGTTTCTCTTCCATATTCTCTTGTTTAAATTCTGTTCTTTAAAAGGGACAAATGTAAAAGCCCTCATGAAACCTCAACCTGCCTGGGGATGAGGTTTCATGCTTTACCTGAGGCCCGCCTGGACTCCCGGCCTGCCTGCCAACCCTAAGGTTGGACAGGCAGGTCCATCAATCAAGTTAATTAGTTTTTTTATTGGCCTTAATAGGCCGTTGACAGTTCGGCAGGGGCACAGCCGATTCAGCTGCACACCCGCCAAACTGAAAGTCTAAATGATGCGCAGTGATGTTGGGACGTACGCCTGATGTATCCCTGCATCACTTGACGCATCACTTGAAGCAGGCCCCGCCCCCACTCACCAACCGAAAAACCTGCCCAAAGTATTGTTTAGCTTGTCTGCCATTTCCTTAGTCCGGATTATAAATTCTCCTGTCATTGCCTGTAATGGGCCCATGTTTGCCTTTGCTAATCTTTTCCTTTTTGCATACCTATATAAGATTTTACAGTCCATTCTTGCTAGTTTACTTTCATATTTTATTTTCTCTTTATAAGTTTCTTGGTACTCCTTTGTTGAATTCTTAAACCCTCCCAATCCTCAGGTTTACTTCTTTTTCTTGGCAACTTTATAAGCCTCTTCCTTTGATCAAATACAATCCTTTAACTTCTCTTGTTAGCCATGATTGGATCACCTTTCCTGCTGGGTTTTTGTGCCTCAAAGGAATGTAAATTTTTTGTAAAACATGTATTAATTCTTTAAATACTAGCAATTGCCAGTCTACCATCATACCTTATATATAGTTTCCCAACCTACCACAGCCAATTTACCCCTTTTACCTTCACAGTTTCATTTGATTAGATTTAAGACCCTGGGGCAGAATTTTACGTCCCGTGGGTGGGCACATGCCCAATCCGATCGGGCGTAAACTCACACACGATGACTTTGGACGAGTGCCCGAATGTCATCGTGAGCTCTCGCAGTCTTTTGGTCAGCGGGTGTGCACGAGAGTTGGCACCGCGCCCACTGACAATTTAGAGGCCTGTTAAGGCCCTTAAGCAGGTCATTAATTTACATTTTTCGCTCCCCATCCAACCGTTCGGTTGGCAGGTGAGCGAATCAGCCAGGCGGCCTTTCGATTTTTTATGAAATCTCATCCATGGCAGGGATGAAGTTTCCAGAAGTAATTTTTTTAAAATCTTAAAAAACCTGTCCCTCTTCGTGTGATTGAGTCACATGCGGGGACATGTTTCTCTCATTTTTAAAATGTTTATTTTTGTGTCCACAATTGTTCAGCTCCCTGAGGCGGCTCTGTCCCCTCGGGGAGCTTTCAGTGCGCGCTTCCTCCAGTCCGCGCATGCATGGACCTCTGCGTTGGCACTCCTCCCGCCCCCCACCCCAGCAGGGCTGAGCTCCTCAGCGCACTGTCCAGTTAATGGCCAGCTAGCGTGAAATCACAGTCGGGGCCCGATTGCAGGTGGTGGACCATTTCACGGCCGCTTCCGGGCCCACCCACCACACACACCCGACAACCAGAACAAACTGCCCCTTGTTTCAGATTGAATTACCTCACTTTCAAACTTGATGTAAAATTCTACTTTATTACGGTCACTCTTTTACAACGAGATTATTAATTAGCACTTTCGCATTGCACGGTGCCAGATCTAAAATAGCCTATTCTCTTGTTGGTTCCTCAACATACTGTTCTAAAAAAAAATCATCTCATACACATAAAAAGAAGATTGATGTATGTGGTGGCAGGTTAGACATGTTTATGTATTACATTTAAAAAGCAAGAGTTCACCAAAAAAAAATCTTGGCATTCTTATAATTCAAGCAAGCATATGCATCTTATCAAGATTGCCATTATATATGCACCTCACATTTTATTGGAATATATAAGATGCTGAGGGGGCATGACAGAGTCAATGCTGAGAGGGTGTTTCCCCTTGTCGGAGAGACCAGAACTAAGGGACACGGTTTAGAAATAAGGGGTTTCCCATTTAAGACGGAGGTGAGATTTTTTTTTCCTCTCAGAAGGTCCTGGGTCTGCAGAACTCTCTTACCCGGGCAGTGGTAGAGGCAGGGTCATTGAATATTATTAAGGGAGAGGTAGATAGATTCTTGACTAACAAGGAAATCAAAGGACATGTGAGTAGGCAGGATAGTGGTGTTGAGGCCACAATCATCTCAGCCATATTCTTATTTAATGGTGGAGCAGGCTCGAGGGACACAAAAGGCCCAACCTGGTTCCTAATTCATATGTGTTCGTATGCACAACACATTTACTGGATGCCATGTGATTTAAGAAATGAGTTTACAATATTATGCTGTACTGAAAGAAACACTTCGGGCGGAGTTTTCCGAGCATGCTGGCAGCAGGCGTGATAGGTGGCGTGCATGGGAAATTTGGTGCGACCTACTTCACGACAGAATGAAGGCAGGTCGCAATCGTCCACTCAGTCCGCCAATGGCAGGCCGCGTTCCCCAGCATCAGTCGGCGGGGAGCTAATTGTAATAACTCAGCATATAATTAAAAGGCCATCCTACCAGGCTCTTGGAACCTGGCCATATCGTCGGTCCATGTCAGCGTGCTTTCCCGCCGACGTGTTTCACAACAGCACGCAGGTGACGTGCACTTGGCGGCCTTCACTTTGGGGGAACTGAGGTGAAAGAGCAGCAGCGTTCTCCACAACTCACCTATTGCTTACAGGCCTCAGGGGTTGGGGGGGGTGGTGTCTGGGGGCAAGTGTTGGCCACCCTCAGAGGCAACTGTTGTCGATGGGGGTGGGGGGTTAAGTGCTGCCCTGCCGTTGCATCCTGCGCACAGGTAACCGAGGTGGGGGGCAGGGTAAACGAGTGAAGTGGCCACGCATTAGGGACACCCGTATATACTGACCATTCCTCTGCAACTGACGCAGATCAGGCGCAACCACAGATTGGCAGCTATGAGGGCCTCCCGAGCGCACCTGCCTCATCTAGCCAGTGAGAGGGCCTCATCCCCACCATTGTCACCACCGATGACCCCCTCACCCTCATCCCCATTGGCATCACCTTCATTGGAGACGTGCAGCTCCTCCATCTCCTCCTCGGCCAGCTCGTCTCCCCGTTGCAGCGCCAGGTTATAAAGGGCGCAGCAGACAACGATGATGCGTGACACCTTCTGTGGACTGTATTGTAGGGCTCCATCAGACAGGCCCAGGCACTGGAACCACATCTTCAGGATCCTGATGGTCTGCTCCACCAAGTTGCGAGCTGCTGCATGAGCCTTATTATAGCATCGCTCTGCCTCAGTCTATAGCCTGCCCGCCCATGCAAGCAACACAGAGGCCACCAAGCGCTCCATAGCTTAATCCCAGACACCCCACACCACCCCCCCCCCCCCGGCCCCCGCAGCACAGACTTCAAGTTCACCACCACTTTATCAGACTGCAGAGCATTGGACTGCACACGTTGTACAATCTCCTCAGCAACACTGGCCATGTAGCAGTCACTGCAGGAGGCACTCACAGCCCCTTGCAATCTCAGCATCCCAGTTTGGACGAGTATCCCCCATGTCACAGGTTGACAGGGCAGCCATGCAGCGCACTCACCTCTGGCCATCAGAGGGGTGACCAGCACACTCTGGGAAGCGTTAAGGGGCAGTCACACAGAGTCAGGAAAGGTGCTAAGTACAACCATGATAGCCACACCTCTCTAGGTGACCTAGCTGTGTTTCTAATGACTTACAGAGACCATAGAAGACTGAGGAAAGACCAATTGAGGCTCCTGGCTGCACAAAGGCAGGAGCAATAACCTCATGAAGACGGGGCAGCAGGGGCTCCTGCACACCCTACCCAGGAGCAACAGCGATCCGAGGCTAGTGGGCACCTAGCGACACTCAGGGCCTATAGCCTGCCATTCCTGCAGATGACTGAGAACCAGTGTCACTGACAGCTGCACATGTCTCGGGACCTGGTGACTCACATCTGCCACTTACTGCAGGACTTGACGCCAAGGGGACATGGTGGCTGTGAAAGTGACCGTGGCACTCAATTTCTATGCCAGTGGCTCCTTTCAGAGCTCCACAGGTGACCTCGGTGGGATTTCACAATCCGCCACCCACAAATGCATCCATGAGGTCGCGGATGCCATCATCTCCATGGCAACAACTTTGTGCATTTCGCCCAGGATCGGGACAACCAGGATGCAAGAGCCATTGGACTCGCCCTGATCCCGAGATTTCCACTGGTGCAGGGTGTGATTGACTGCACTCATGTGGCACTGAGGTCTCCGTCGCTACACTCGGTGGACTTCATCAACCGCAAGGGTTTCCACTCATTCAAGATGCAGTTGGTATGTGATCACCAGAAATGTATTCTGCAGGTGTGCACACAGCTTCCAGGGAGTGCGCATGATGCCTACATCCTGAGTCAGTCGCACATCCCTGCAGTCTTCCAGGGTTTACAGAGTCTGCAGTGTTGGCTCCTTGGGGGCAAGGGCTACCACAGAGGCTGTGGCTGCTGACACCCGTGCAGCGGCTATAGACTGAGGCAGAGCGATGCTATAATAAGGCTCATGCAGCAGCTTGCAACTTGGTGGAGCAGACCATCGGGATCCTGAAGATGCGGTTCCAGTGCCTGGGCCTGTCTGATGGAGCCCTACAATACAGTCCGCAGAGGGTGTCACGCATCATCGTTGTCTGCTGCACCCTTTATAACCTGGCGCTGCATCAAGGAGACGAACTGGCTGAGGAGGAGATGGAGGAGCTGCACGTCTGCAATGAGGGTGATGCCAATCGGGATGAGGGTGAGGGATTCTTCACTGGTGATAATGATGGGGATGAGGCCCTCTCACTGGCTAGACGAGGCAGGAGTGCTTGGGAGGCCCTCATAGCTGCCAGATTTGTGGAGGATGATGACGACATGCATTGGGGTGTCCCCATAGATCCTCACATCGCAGTTGACTCGATGTCTGGCTTATGGTAGCGCCAATACACTCTCTGAGATGCTCCTGTCATGGAGATGCAGTGGAGGCCCTAATAGTCACTCGATCACAGGAGGATGATGACAACATGCAATGATGACACTCCATAGATGTTCACAGAGCCCCTGAGAATGTCTGACTGAGGGCAGCTCATTTGCACTCCATGATTAGGGCCTTCTCAGAGATGCAGCCATAAAACTTTAGACACATCTGATACTGTGTCTACCTTCAGCACCTCAGCCCTTCAGGAGCAGGTGCACAGCATCACTGGTCGCAGATGCTGGTGTGATGAGGGCCAGCCCCATCTTAAAGGTGCTGAGAGCACACAGAGGGAATGAGAGAACTCTGTGGCGCCTGCCCACTACATTCTGGCAGCAATGACCAGCACTGCCGAGGTGCAGGCATCAGTCATGTTTCCAGGGAGTGTGAGGTTGGACCATCACTGTGGTCTGAATGATGCACAGAGCACAGGGAAAAGACCCTGGACTGAGACACCTGCCTTTTATCTTGTGCAGGAAGGTTTCACATCTGAGTGACAAGAACACTGCTCATCAGAACAAGGAACCACAGGCAGGGAGACATTCTTAGGAGTTTATTGACAATAGTGAACAGTATGTACAAGTGATCAACACGTGGCCAGGGTGTGCAACTACTTTTATCTAACTTTCCTAACCCTGCCGCTATGTCTTGATGCTCGCCAGACATCCACAGCAGAGGTGGAGGCAGTCTGCTGACTGTGACGCCCTGTCTGTGATGACTTTGGCAGGCGTCCTCTGGAGGGCCGAGGCTTGGAGGGCCCCGACCTGTTTTCGGGGTCTTGCTGTGTGGCAGTGGCATCCTCCCCGGCCTGTAGGGCTGGAGCTGCAGAGGTCACAGGAAGAGATGAATTAGATGGGCTGGTCACTCCCAGAGTCACCTGGGTGTGCACCTGCTGATCCCCCTACCTATGGGTGCCTGAGGGCCTCTGGCTGACTCCGTGAGTGGAAGGGTAGCTGGCGTGAGATCAAGCTGCTCAGCACCCCTCTCGCATACACACTGTTGGAGGCCAACTATGGCATCAGCAATGGAGTTAAGCCCGTGCAACAGTGCAGGAGTTATGTCCTGAGCCGAGGTCTCCATGGCAGCTGCATCCCGTCAGTGTTCACCTCGGTGCGTTGCAATGCCAGCGCTATCACTTCAGCCTGAAGATGGACGGACTCCTCCATCGTGCCTTGCAAACTGAGGAGTGCAGCGGACATCCCTTCCTGATGTTCCCTAGCTTGCCTTCGCAGCTACAGCAACTTTGACATGACTGAGTCCAGAGACTCATCATCTGACTTGGACTCAGCAACATTCAGGCCTCCAGCAGTCCCCTGAGTGCTGGGGGCCTGGGAAGTCACTGCCTCCGCCTGCGGTGGATCAGACAGTGCGATGTGCTCACCAGATTGTGATCCCGAGGCTACTCTAAAGCTGGGTCCCACCGAGGTGTGTGTCTCTGCGCTGGTGGAGGGTGTGGGTGAGAGCTGTGATGGGACTTCAGGGATGGTGCCTCCTGATTCCTCTTCAGAGGTTTCTTCCAGGCTTGATTGGAGGCCCTGGGGTCATGGACTCTGTCGGCTGTTTGGCAGATGTGCCTGTGAAAGCAAGGAGAGATAATTAGTGCATGACAGTGGCCTGTGAAAGAGGACACATCACTCACGGCATGGTTGTCTGATGGATGTTGCACTGCTGGATCCTCACTTGGTAGAGCAACACAGACCTCAGTGTCAGCACAGGACCAGTCCCAGTCATCGTCGGCCAGCTGGATGGCTCTGTTTTCGAATTCTGTCAGAATTTTGATCTCCGGTATCCCTCCACCTGTCCATGACCTCTCCCTCCTGTTTGTGTGCCTGTTTGTCCTGCATGGATAGAGATGGGGAGAGTGTATCAGGACACCTGCATGGCCAGATGATAAGTATGCCTGGCAAGTGTGGGTGGTGAGTAGTCCCATGGACAGGATGAGGCCGATGACAGTGTGTGTGAAAGAGTGAATGGTGATGTCCCTCGCACTGGCAGAGTGAGGGCCCTGTGGGTGTGTGATGGGTTTGTGAGTTGGGAGTGATGAAAAGAGTGACTTACCCTGGGGGAACGGAGGAGATCATTCGTCCTTTTGCAGCACTGGGTGGCTGTCCTCTTCTGCAGGGCGTTAGCACTGACCACTGCTGCCACCACCCCCTAAGCCGGGTTGGTGACTTTGCCGCCCACCCTGTAGCCAGAGCTGGGGTAGAGCGCATCCCGGCGGCCTCCACGGCATCCAGCAGTCACTCGAGGGACCCGCTGTTGAAGCAGGAGGGTTGCAATCTCCCGGGCAGTGGTGGTGAGCTGGTGGTGATGAGAGCTTTACTGACGGCAGCCTTTTAACGATGGCGGCCGGCAGGATGCGACAGTGAGGTAATGGCGGGCGGGTGAATGACAGCCTGCCTGCCATGGAAATGTCGTGTTTCGCGGGAGTGAATAAGTTATGAGGCGGGTTCAGGACGATACGGTGTGAAAACCCTCTATTTTCGTCAGCGGGTAGGTCTCCATCTTAGTCGCCCGCTGGCCGCACTTAGTGCAATTCTGGGAAAATTCCACCCCGCGTGAGCTCTTTGCAAGTTAAGTTCTTAGAAATAGGAGTGCCAAACACTCTGGAGCAGATAACAAAATCAATCATTGGAGAGAATTCTCCCCCCACTGGGGGGGGGGGGGGGGGGGTTTGCAGGGGTGGGTGAGGGCAGGCGCAGACCCTGTCGGTGCCCCCGATCGGGTCTGCAGCACCAGTTTATGTGGGCAGGCCAATTAAGGTCCACCCAGCGTGATGCGCACCCGGAAGCGCTGACTGCTCCCTGTGCGGGTGGCTGGGGGTGTGGGGGGGGTGGCGGGGGGACGTTCCCTGAGTTGGGAGTGCGCTCTTACACACAGACATCTCCCTGAGGCACCTGTGTGCCTCAGCAAGATAAGTTTTAAGTTTCAAGGACTTTAATAAAGAAAAAAATAAATGAAGACATGTCCCCTCAGGTGACAGTGTCACATGAGCCGGGACATGTCAATGAGCTTTAATTATGCCTCAGCAAGTGGGCCCCGCCCCGCTCGCCGAGACGAAGATTCAGCCCATTATGGGCAGAATTTTGCCCTTGATGGGCGGGCGGGCAGCCAATCGCCGCTGCCGAAACGGGCCCCGCCACCATTTTAAGTGGGCGGGCCAATTAAGGCCCGCTCAGCGTGACGCCCGACGGGAAACGCTAAGTGCTTCCTGTGCAGGGGGGGGGGGGGGGGGGGGGGGGTGGGGGGGTGGATTCCCCAATTGTCAGAGGGCGCCCTTTCACGCATGCGCACGAAACAGTGCACACCTCCCCAAGACTAAGTGCTGCCTCAGGGAGATCGCTGAAACTCTGTGAAACTCTAAAAATAGAAAAATTTTAAAATCCTTAACACGTCCCCCTCATGTGAAAATGTCGCACGAGATGGGACATGTTAGTGAAGAACATAAACACTTTATTAAAAGTTTTTAAACCCGACATCAAACCTCATCCCGCCACTGGATGAGGTTTATAAAAAAAAAATCACTTACCCGCCTGCCCATTGGGCGCGTGTGCCGAGCCAAAGCTCACACAGGCCCCTCAAAATCCTGGTCGATTGGAGAGTTAATGGCCTTAACAAGGCCTTTAATTAATGGCGGGCGGGCGTCCGTCCTGCTGGATGGCGCACCCGCCGACCGAAACATTGCGATGCTGCGCGCTGACTTCGGGACACTCGCGCGACATTTTAAGCGCTGGTGTGTTGGACTGTGCCACCTGCACGCCAGCCAGAAGGTTCTGCCCTCTGTCTCCAGTGCTGAACAACTTTGCAAAAGATAATTGTATTGTGAAATGTTTTGACTTTCCATTTCAATGACACATTAAATTAAGGATGTAAGAAAGATGCTCAATATAAAAAAATTATAAACAGCGACTTGCAAATTATCTGAGTATGCTGTTCACTTAATTTTGATTAATGCACTCAGCATTAACAAGCATAATGAGATTGTCTTTAAAAATACCTACATATATATGTGTAAATACACAGGTGAAAATAGGTTTGTGTGTTCCAGAAGGTTGGGGGTTGGGGCATAGAGAAGAACAAGTCCAATTATAATTGTGCAAACTTTGAAAACAGTAATAGAAGACCATACGTTATCTGTCTAGTTTTTTGATCATCGAGGTTACCAAGCTGCCATTTGTAATTATGGAATGATACTGATAAAACCTGCTTTTGATTCATCTGTTGGGGTCAAGAGTGTTTGGAATGTTGCTATCCAGCACTCATTATGATGGAGCATTAGGTTGCATTTAAATGATGACAGCTGCTTAGGTAAGTCATAAGTGGTCAACCCATCAATGTATCCTGACCTCTCATTGATAAAAGACAAATCTTCCAAGTGCTTTGTCAAAGCTAACTGAAACTTATATTTCTATCCCACAACTGATTTGTGTAGTTTTACCACAATATTCAGTCTTAGTTCCTACAACAATACAAAAAAAAAATACATGTCTATATTATAGTAATTTAAACAAAAGAGAGCAATGGGACAAGAGTAGTAATTGTATGAACTTTTACCCCATAACAGAATTCATGGCAGATTTTGTCAGAAATTGGTTAGGGGAGAGGATTAAAGGAGTGTCCGTTTGTTAGTGAATCTATTTATCTCTCCCATCTCCACACACACACACACACACACACACACACCCTTCCCCCAGCATGGATTGTTTTGCAGCTGCTTATTCGCATTTTGCATCTGTCCATTAAAAAGAAGCTGTCAGAGTGTTATTGTTTTTCCCATGTTGCAGATTGTGGAGATGCTGATAAGGATTTGTATTTACTCCCAAAATATTTCAAAGCGAATAAATAACATTTGAAGTGTCGGCAATGCCCAATTATGGCAGCATGGTCTCACAAACAACCAAGAGATAGATGAAGATAATGATTTATTTTGGTGGCTCTTGGCTCAGACAAATGATGGCCAGGACACTGAGGGAACTTCTCTGCTCTTTTTCCCAATAGTGTCATGAGACCTTTTACATCCATCTGAACAGGTCTGACATCACATCTGAAAGACAGCAGCTCTGGCAATGAACCACTCTCTCAGTATGTAGAGTGTCAGCCTAGGTTTATGCTGAAGTCCTATATTAGGGCTTCAACTCACAATCTTCTGACTGTATAGCAAGACCTCTAGCACTGAGGCAAACTGACACTGTTCAGGCAGTGGCCAATTAATTCTAAGGTCATTCTATTTTTCTAATTATTGTCCATAGAGACATTTCATTCCGAAATAGTGCAAACAAAATACATTTAACAACAAAAGAAAGGAATTCATTTATTCACAATGTTGAATTTGTTTAATAAGATGCACAACACAGGCACATAATTACAGTGTAAAATGATGACAAAAGCAAAAATCACATTCATATAAAGGACTCCTTCCATTAATTTGCATCCTCAAAAGGTACCAATGTCATGTTATTGGCATAGTGGTGACAGGTGACTGGTGACTCTGAGGGACAGGAATTGTACTTAACATCCCAGTTTTTGAAATTATCAGGTGAAATACAGGCTGAAATATGCCACTCTGTTCCTGTGTTTCCGGAATTCCTTGTCACTGGCAAGCTAAAAATAAAACAATTCTTAAAATTTATGCTTGCTTTCTTTCACCTCTTCTGAAAACTGATTTTTGCTAGTATTGTTTTCTACACATATTATACATATGCTGGTGCCTTGCCCAAATGCTCATTCTTGTGTGAGTTTAGACAGTGAGCATTAGCAAGTTACTCGATCAGGGGCATATAACAGCTGAGCCCAATCCTCATCCGGCATCCATGCACACAATTTTCCAACAGATATTGCTGGACAGTGATCAGGAAAGGAAACCCCAGCTGGTTTTTCCTTCCATTGACCAGGCATGCTGAAGACAATTGTAGCATCACTTAAGCAGAGATCAACCAACCTAACACAGGACCCAGAATCAAACTTGAGTTCCTCATTTGCATGGCTCAGTAATATTTTGGTGGTGCATCACTGATGAAACTACCAGGAAAGCTTTGCATATTATCTCAAGGGCCTTATGCTTCTATTCTTAATTACTCAAAAATTACCAGCATTTTAAAATTATATTTGTTTATTCTATTTCTTTAAAAATTCACAAAGATAGAAACTACCCTTCTGTCGTATTTTGAACACCTAGTGATTAGGCTTAAAGGACATTCCTGTCACTGTGGTAGCCATACCTCAATTCTCAATGTTCGCTTTTTTGGAGCAGGAACCAAATTCCAGTCTGGAGAACCAAATTTCATCGGCCACGTAACCTGCCTGTTCCTTGGTTTATTAGGCTCGTATGTACCAGGGCTACAAATACACAAAATTCTCCTTTTAGTCCTGGTTGCACAAATGAATCTAAAATCAATTTAAAAACTAATATAAATATTATTGATGTCCATAACAGATCGTGGTTTAAAAGGAACCATTGAACTCAGTGCATCATAGTAAACCTGGGTTTAACAAAACTGCAGTTCATCCAAAACACAAGGCTGGTTGCTTAAATATTTTTATATATATTTGCATTATTTTGCTTGGTTTGCATTTGGATGGTACAGCCCTCAGTGTTTTCTAGTAGGTATGTCATAATGATGTGATTTGTGCATGTGTGATATTAATCTGTGATTTCATCAGCTGATCAAACATATATTGAATTGTTTAAAAAGGACATTTTGAAAGTAAGAAAAAACACCTACTGAAAATGGCTGCTACAAGTCACCTGATCTCTGGTATAGTTTCTAGAAAGTTCCAATGTGAATTACAATTCAGACATGTCACGACATCCGCATGGAATTTCATACCTGCTGATATCAGGAACTACTTCAGATTTACTGAAACTGCACTGGACCTCACATTTGTATTCTTATAAACCTACCTCTCAAGTGGAGACAGAAAGCTCACTAGGACAATAGCCAAATGAAAAGGTGTTCTGTCTATCTCATCAAGATGAAAAATAGATACTCAGGTGTTAATGGCTGGGATATTACAGAATCTAATCACCTCAACTGTAAAACAAAAGCCATGGTCTGTCCAGACATCAGCTAAGCAAATACCTTATGAAATCATCATGGGGAGAAAGGCCATGGACATGAACAGCCATTTCTGTTCTAGAAACAAGCTGCTAAGGAGTGGTCTGGAAAAAACATGCCAGTGGGGCAATAATATCAAGTTAAGGCCCTATCTCTATTCCAATTTAAAAGCCAGAGCAGAGATGGAGAATTTTTCATCAAGAGATGCAAAAGTCATTCACTTTTGGAAAAGAAGGATTGCATCTTAAAAAGAAATTGTCTCCAGCAACTGCAGTTTTACATGGGCTCCAACTCCTGGAATCTTAAGACCACTGTGGAGAAAAATCTGCCACAGTCACAAATACCAGCAAAGGACTCATACACAGTGGACACTCAATTTTTTAACCTTTTAGCATTGAATTGCAATTTTTCATTGAAAAGTAACTTCCTACTGCTTAGCCTGGAATTCTGCATGCGTGTCTGTGTGTGTGTGTGTATGTGTATGTGTGTGTGTGTGTGTGTGATTGTAAAGGTCGGACGCAGGTTTATCTTTTTAAATATTTTTATATCTTATCCTGGGTGGGCTTTTAATTCAATAAAAACTAACACCTTTTTGTTTTACACTCAAGAAAGCCTGCCAGACTGGTTTCTTTGCAATCAGCACATAAACGGTTAAGCACAGACATTGAGTAAGTACCTTCATTCTTGCTAAGTTCATACAAAAACCCTGTTACAGTCAGATTTGGAGGGGTACGGGGAGAAGGCGGGAGAATAGGATTGAGAAACTTATCAGCCATGATTGAATGGCGGAGCAGACTCGATGGGCCAAATGGTCTAATTTCTGCTCCTATATCTTAAGGTAGGAAAGGGGAGTCATTTTTACCACTCCTCAGGTGACCGTAACAGGTATTATATATGAGATTTTACCGACAAATTAACTAACTTCATCAATATTCAGGGAATATTGATCAGACGAACTGAGAGGAACCATTTAACAGAAATATGACTGATGTAAATCTGAGTATAAAACTGATGCTGTAGGGTGTGTATTAAAAAAAAACCCACCCGAAGATAAGGTTTTCCAGTAACGGAGGCCAATACTCATACAATCACTTTATGACACTGTTGTTAGAATGATGCAATGAAATGAATGGAAGTTGCCTTGGTCCCAGAGGACCATAGGCTGCTCTCTCATTACGGAGATGACTGGTGGTGAGTTTAACCTGAGGGTCATTACCCCTCAGGTGAGGGGTGAGGTTGAGAAGGCGGGGCCTTCATGGACGACAGCCGGTACGGGAATTGAACCCACGCTGTTCGTGTCACCCTGCATCACAAATCTGCCATCCAGCTAACTGACACCATTGTTGGAATGATACAAAGTGGACTTGGATCTGGCTCATTAACGTTATCTCCTAATACCACTAAAACCAAAATGAAAACTACTGCAATAACCAGGAGATGGTTTCACCCCTCACAAATGCAGGATAAATGTCCACAGCAAAGCTAAGTTTCTAAAGTTGCTCAGCAATTCAAATGAATTTCAAATGTTTTCAATGTTAGCAAAGAACCAACTCCCCCATCAGCTCCTTCCTGAAACCTGACCACATTAAAAACCACAACCACATCACAAGAATTATGCAGAAGGTAGATGTATAACTTCAGGCAGAGGGTTCTCTATCGGATTTCACAGGTACTGGTCTGAGACCAGGATCTGTAGTAAACCAGCTGATAACAGAAGGTTACTGAATTAAACTAGACTCTACTATTTTTCACTGATGAATTGTCATCTGGTAAACTTCCATTGATTATGTCACAAATATTAATATTCAGTATCACACACAAACATCATGAGATACATCGTTCATCATTATCGCTAGAACAAAAGTTAAAAGCAAATAAGCAATTACAGAATTTACTTAATCATGTCAAGTATTTTAAGTCTTCCAAGAGATATATTTTTGGGAAATACTAATTTTTTTCAAATTTTCATGAGAATCATTTGTTTCTGTAATCTCATCTTAGATTTAGATCACAGTGCACATAATTTGGCCTTTGCTCTCACGGTATATGTCATTATCTGAACTACTTAATGAGATGATGATAGGCAGTTATCATTCTCTGCAGCTGTGTTATGAACTTGACAGATTTTATAGGAATGATTTTGTACAGATCATTCAATAGTTTTTAATTTTCAAAGCCTGCCTGCTCATTGATTGTGTATTACTGTCTAGACATATTTTATTAAATGTTCTTACACTTTTTTTTCTAAAAGTTTAAAGCACATAGATTCCATCTAACTTTCATAAAACCAGAAATGGTAGATGGTCTACTATTCAAATAATAGCCTGAAAATGTTGCAGTGAGGGAAGACACACAAGGAATTGAACCATCCTAGGTTAAGCATTGGAGAAAGAATCAATTTTTAAACTGCAAAATAAACCAGATGCAATATAAAACTATCAATTTCTTGAAAGGTAAGGGGAGTTATTTTACAAATGTCTTGAATAATTGAATAACTTGGTTTTTTGTTACTAAATAAAAACTCAAAAATGATCACAAACAAGTGGGATACATGCAAAATACTAAAAATTCAACAATACTCGTGATATGGCCCAGGTCCACTTCAGGGACACTCTCCTCTCAACGTTACCCTCTCCCTTCATTGTGATCTTCAGAAATCATGCTGCTCAATGTGAGCCTTAATTAATTGCTTTTTATCACTGTCCCACTCCAGGGATAGCCAAGTGGTTATGGTACTGGGCTTGCAACCCCAAGATCAAGAGTTCAAATCTCACAATGGCAAACTATGAAACAATGTAACTTCATCTGAAACAGATGGAAATGTGTTTGTACTCGAAAGAGTTAAAAATCAAGGCTAACACTCCAGTGCCATTTGGAGGGAGTGCTGCAACATCAGAGGTGCCGTCTTTTGGTTGAGACATTCACTTGAGTGAATGTAAAAGATCCTATGGCAAGATTTCGAAGAAGAGCAGGGAAGTTATCCCTGGTGTCCTGGCTAATAGTTATCCCTCCATTAACACCACAAAAACAGATTACTCCTGTTTGTGGCAGTTTGCTGTGTGCAAATTGACTGCTGCATTTCCTGCAATACAGCAATGACTACAATTCAAAAGTACTTAATTGGCTGTAACGCACTTTGAACTGTCCAGTGGTCGTGAAAAGCGCTATATAAATGCAAGTTCTTTTTAATCAGTTCTTTTTGCAACCGGTGGCAAGGGGCGTTCTGAAAAAAAAACAGAAGCCACACAGAGCTCCTTGGTGATAGATGTAAAAGATGGCTCTGCTCCAGATTGTGATGCTTCACAAAAGTAAATACTCCATACATACACCACGACAAGACAAATCAGCATTCATTCTTTGTAGACGATAGACAAACTGAAGGATTAAACCACACACATAAACACAGAACAGACACACACACATGCTCCATCTAGTGGCCAAATGTGCATATTTTTCACTTCCCTGCATCCTTATTTGAAGTTGTTTTAAACAGGCCACACTTTGCTGGAGCGGGGCATCTCATGAGGTGTCCCGGTACTTAAGAATTCTTTGTGTGCTTTTAGGTTTTATTTTTTTTTTTCTGCAAAGTTGTTGAAAGTGTGAACTGGTAACAGCAGTTAGGGCAGCAGTGCATCTGGAACATTAGCAAACAGCAGAAGAAAGAGTGTATCTCCATCATCAATAAAACTCAAGAATTGAGAAACACACAGGAAGGCCTGAGAAAGAGTGTGAATTAAAGAATGGAGTGAGTGAATTCAATGTCAAATAAGATACAGAAAGAGAAATAAGGAGAGGGAAAAAAAGTTGGATTAAGGAAGAAAAAAGAGGCAGAAAAGAAAAAAAAAGGAACAATTAAAATTGACTTTTCACAATTCACAACCTGAAGGAATGGGTCTCCACACTTGTTATTGTTTATTTTCTGGGCTAGAGGGGTTCGTTATTAGTCATTAACAATTGTCACATTGTTAAGAGGTTGCTTACGCTTTCAATTACTAAACCTAACTTTCTGTGGCGAGGTTAATAAGTAACTAATGTGCGAATGAAACTCACAATAGAAAAATGTTCAAGAGACAATTAAAATGCAGCAAAGATTGAGGGAAGTAGTAGAACTGCTGAACAGATGAGATTGAGAAAAAGCTTGTTGGAGCAAATAGCATTTTCCTGCTAAAATTTCTCTTGATTATAAATTGATAGCTTGATGAATAGATCAGTGCTAGTGAAATGATCTAATACGTATCATACAGAATAAATGACAAAGCAATTAATTAATCTTTGTCAAGTAAATTGCCTGTGGGGAATTTCTGATATTAGCAGCTTGAAGAAATACTTTAGGCTTAAGATTCATTCTGGCAGCTCAGTTGCCAAGAGCAATGGTGCCTCTGCCTCACACCCTCCACTCCCCCCAACCCCAAGTGCCCTATAGTAGGATGCTATGGTGGCAGTTCCCAAATCTGAACCGGCAGGAGAAGCAGATGAAGAATCAGCACTTCTTCAACAGGTGGTATAGAAAACTAAAGACCTGGTAGCCTTCTAGCAGCCAGCTTGCTAAGTAACAGCTCTCCAGCAAATATGAACGAGGGAAGATTTGTCACCCAGAAAAAAATATTGTTTTAAGGCTTATCTATAAACTAACACAAGCTGACTGTGGTTGAAATATAGCTACATAAATATCGTATTTCTGTGGTAAATGGGAACAATGATAAAGTAGACATAATTGATACATAGAAGGGACCAGTGGGGCGAAAACAATAATTTGCATTTATATAGCATCTTTAACGTAGAAAAGCATCCAAGGTACAGGGGCATAATCAAAAAATTGGATGCTGAGCCAAAGAATAAGCTATTAGAAGAAATTTGGCCAAAGAGGTGGGCTTTAAGTGGTGGGGGAGAGGGGGGGTGCGATCATAAAGAGTGAGACGGTGAGGCAGATGTTTAGGGAGAAAATTCTACAGTGTGAGACCTTGGTGGCTGAAGATATGGTCACCGTTGGTGGGGGTGAAGGCGAGGGGTCAGAATCAGAGGAACAGAGAATTTGGGTGGTTGTCAGGCTGCAGAAGGTTACAGAGATAGGAGACTGGATTTTACGGACCCCACCAGTATATTTGAAGTGGGTGGAAGGAGGATGCTCATAAAATAAAGCACATGGCCTTCCCATTGCCTTCCCACACACCCCCGACCTGTCTCCTCACTTTATGATGGGCGAGGAAAGCGTCATGCCCTCGGGCTTATTAAAGCCCTTAAGTGGCCAATTATTGGCCGCTTAAGGACCTCGTTCCACCTCCACTTCTATTTTACCCAGAGCAGAGGAAGGTGGAAGCCAAGTGGGAAGCCTGGCAGTTTTCACTGCATGGGCTACTGCGGGGAAGGTGGTGGACCTCCTTTGGCGGGGTGTGGTGTGGGTCCCTGTCCCTATTGGAGGCAAGCCTCTCCACAAAATCATACCCCTCTTTAACCATTCCAGTACCCCCCCACCAGCCTGTCAAACCTGGTCCCCCACATCCCCCCACCAACCCCCTCACTTACCTTGAAGTCTGGGTTCCATCACTTCTTCTTTGGAACTGCTTGTTGTCACAGCACACCACAAAACATGATGCTGCTGGGACTACATAGCTGCTGACTGAAGATTGGACCTCCTCCCAGCTGGGGATGGAAGCCTCACTCTGAAACAATTAAGGCTGCTCCCAGCGTCAAAGGGCTGTGGAGCAGCCAGATTTTGGGTGGGCAGGCTGATGACCAACTTTTCAGTCGGGGGAGGGGATGGGTGAGGGATTTGGCCTATCATAAAACCCAGCCCAGGGAGGGGTGAGGCTATGGAGGGAATTAAACTTGGGGTTAAGAACTTTAAACACACTGAAGTGCCAGAAACCAATATAAATCAGGAAGGACAGGGATGATAGGTGAGCAGGACTTGGTGCGGTACAGGGTATGAGTTGCAGAGTCTCCAATGAGCTAAAGTTTACAGAGCACGAAGAATGGGAGCGGATGCAGGATTGCATTGAATCTGGAGATGACAGAAGCATAGGATGAGGAAAACAGTTTACGGGTAGGAATGCAGATGAGAAATGAAGAGATCATTTACTAGTAAGAATCATTCTACCTTTTAGTGGCTTTACATACCCAGGAACCACCAATTTATTCAATGAACTTTGTCTGCTCCTTGAAGTTGTGGAACCAAATGGGGCACTTGCTGGTTTGAAAATCTGATCTTTTCCCAATTTTCTCTGATATACTGCAGGGCCAGGCGACATAGTCAGCTGTTGAGAGCAAGTTAAAAAAAATACAACAGAGATACTGTTCACAAAATGGCAGCAGACAAATGACGAGTAGATGCAAGAAGGAAGGCGGGGAAGACAAAGTGAAGGTAAAGAGAATGAGACAGCCACCGAGGTAGAAACAGAAGAAATGATGCAGACAAAACGGTAATGTAGGTAAAATGATAGAGGGATAAAAAGCAAAAGTCTAGGTAATATGTTATGTAAGAAGATGAAGAATCAGCAAGCATTAAGTTAACAAGGATGTACCAAAAAGGATGCTGATCAGATCAGAGCAATTAGTGATTTCTCTTTAATGATTGTTTTGATGTACAGTACCTAAATATTGCAAATGATAGTTTAAACTAAGTTTCAATGTCATAGCAAGACCAACTAAATAACTAGCCAGCTACTGTCTCCAGCAACAAAGTGGCCTGAGAGATATAGGAGAGTGAAGGAGAATCATGACATTGATGTTGGAATACACTGTGCTATCGAATGACAGGGCACAGGCTCTGCATTTCCCTTGCAGCAGCTTTCTGATCTCAGAAAGATGTAAGTGGAAGCAACTATTCTCCAAAAGGAGAAAGGGAACAATCAGTGGCTAAACCCCTCCAACACACATGTCCTCATCACTCAGCATCAGCCTTAATAGCAGAATGGACAGAAGGATGGCAATATGATACCTGCCTGCCTTCTCAGCCAAGAAAGAACCCAGAAGAAGGGAGAAATTTAAGTTCAGCAAGGATACAAAATGATGTTATTGTATATTGACAGCTTCAAGCTCTGTTTGAAGTCTTTATCCTCTAGCTATTCCAAGCCCAGGCATTTTCAGTCATCAGGAGTGCACATTATAGAGCACAGGTCATGGTGAAGCATATAAACCATGATAACTTTCTTAAACAGTAATCAACTATTATAGCATGAGTGAGAGATTGTTTCCAGTTTTCTCTGATCGAATTTTAGGGTTGAATGTTCTCACCCTCTGAGCCAGCCAGCCTTCTACCCTTTCTAACAAAAGCTGTTGTCAGATTGTACAACTATCAATAATATATATATATATTATAAAAGTTTTGAGGGAATCTCTCTCTTTTAAATTTGGTCTGTGTTTTTGGGGTGGAGGCCGAGGACTACAACTCCTGGCACAAGTGCAGAGTGCGGCAGGGGAACATGCCACACATGTTCAATTTACAGATTTCGTTTGAGACCATGCTCAGAGATGGAGTGGAGAAAGTGACCTGGGGAGATGGCGTGAAATGTTGATCAGGTAACCAAGGTTTTGGAGCACAAAAACGAGCTCACGTGACGAGATTAGTCCAAGCTGGAGAAACCACAGGAGCGCAGCAGCGTGAGTCTCGAAGCAGCTATGGGAGCACGTGGCTGAAGGGCAGAGGTGCTTGGCGCTGCTGGGAGTTGGGGCTCAGAGAATCAGGGAACCAATAATTGCTCAGTGCAACTGGGAAACTGGGACTCAGAGAAGTCCGGGAGTAGCAGCTGTCGTTAGCTCAGTGCAGCCAGGGAGTAGTGTCAGCTCAGTGAAGCTGAAGAATTGCAAGTTCAATGAAACCGAAGAGGTATCTGTTCAGTGCAGCCACTGAGCAATGATGTTCTGCTCAGCACAGCTAAAGAGCTGGCATTGTGCCAGAGATTAGATGCTGGGGTACAGCCTTTTAAATCTAGTGGGACACAGTCACAGGAGAGGAAATTGAGCAACAGAGCAAGCAGTCATTTGGGCAGGCTGAGTTGGAGTTGCTGTTGAAGGGAAATCAGAATCTAATTCTTCAAAAGGGAGAAGCTGAAATCCCTTGTGAGGAAAATAGTGATGGAACAACTTTGTGACACATGGTGATCATTTATATCTGGGTGTGTTGCTGAGAAATTCATGGGACCTGTCTTGGTTGTGATTGCCATTTGGTGTGCAGTTTGTGGTTTGTGTTCAACTACAGTTTGCCTGTTAATTGATGTTTATGTCATGTTAATTCTGGATGTTGGAGTATAAAATAGATAGTATTTACTGCTTGCTTTGTTAACTTCAGTATGGTAAAAGTTTTTCTGTTTGTTTAAAGTATGAAATCTTGTGTCTTTATTCTTGTAGTAAATATCTGGGATTTCAAATTTCAACTATATATAAAAATGTATTATTTTTAGTCCTAATGTGTAGCATACCTGAGGCAGAAATCGAACTGCTGTCCTTGCTCCTAGCACATATCCTATTTTACTCTCTGGTTTCTTTTCTAGGCTATCAATCAAACTGTATTTCTGCAAAACAAAATGTAAATCAGAGACCACTTGAAATGAATACTATACTCAGATATGGTAGCATAATGGTTATGTTACTGGATTAATAAACCAGAACAAGCCTGGACTAATAACCTGGAGATGTAAGTTCAAATCCCATCATGGGAATTTAAATTCAGTGACTTGAATAAATCTGGAATAAAAAGATAGTAACTGGTAATAGTGATCAAGAAACTACTAGATTGTTAGAAAAAAACCTAATTGGTTCACTAATGTCCTTTAGGGAAAAAAATCTGCTAACCTTATCCAATCTGGTCTATATATTCGACTCTAGACCCACAACAATGTGGTTGACTCTTAATTGCCTTCTAAAATGGCCTAGCAAGCCATTCAGTTGCCACCACCAACTCCAAGGGTAGTTGGTAATGAGCAATAAATGAAGCTTTGCCAGCAATGCTCACATCCCATGAATGAACAAATAAAAGGAAACAACAGGATATTACAATCTAGGCGCATGACATATAAGTTTAATGCAAATGCTAACATTTTTAATAATATAAAATATTTTTAACCAATCCAGATTTGTTTGTGTCTTGGCAAGTACTGAAGAGTCAAATGTCTTTGCAATAATCTTCAAAGATTTGTCCTTTGTCTTCAAAGATCAGCATATTCTTCAATACGTTGATAAGAAGTAATTTTGAAATTCGTAGATTAAGGGAGTAAGACTTGCTCTTGTCACTTTGTGCAGTGACATTGAAAATAAGTTGCAAGGGTTGCTTCTGTTTGATATCTCCAATGAAATCTTAAACAGATTCTAATAATGTGTTTATGTTATTTCTAGAAATAGCAGACAAGAGAGTCTTCAGTCCTCTCCAGCAAAGATCTCCACATTATCTGAATAGCAGCCCATACCAGCTTACCTTGTACTTCAAAGAAGCATTACCTTGCATTCTGGCTAATAACATTCCATATGAGTGGCTGAAAAGAAGGTACTTTCGCCATTATCATTAAGCCCACCCTCACTTTATGACACTTGCAACTATCGATTGCTAGCATTTAAATTTACAACAGTTCTCATAATTACATTTATTCTCACAATGTACCATGGCTGGTGAAATAAAAAGTATAGTAGCTTCATGCGTACAAGATAAGTGTCATAGCGGCCAGGTCCACGATTTGGTGTTCCTCTTATTGGGGGAAATTCATTTCCATGTCTATCTGGGGCCCAGTGAAGTGGAAACAGCTTTCGATCGGGAATATGTGTTCGCAAATTCTTCTTTTTCTCTAGTGGAATTCAAGAGAAAACATTGATCCAATTGACTCTAGTGCAACAGCTCAGAAACAGCAACCAATTACTTCCTAGTTACCATTTCACATTAATGAAGTGAAAATTTTGAATTATTTTGGCACCTTTTCTTCATTTAACTATGAACTACTAATAAGATGTGCGTTTATATAGCACCTTTCACAACCTCATAATGTCCCAAAGCACTTTACAGCCAATGAAGTACTTCTGAAGTATGGTTGCTGCTGTATTGTAAGAAACATGGCAGTCAATTTGTGCAGAAGCGAACTCCCACAAATATCAATGTAACACTGATCAGATCATTTTTTTTAGCAATACTGATTGACGGATAAATTTGTCCAGGATGCCAGTGATAACTCCCCTGCTCTTCTTTGTAATAGTGCCGTGGGATATTTTACATTCACTTAAGGGAGCAGTTTAACGTCTCATACAAAAGATGTCACTACCAGTCCTCCCTCATGCTCAACTGGAGTGTCAGCCCAAATTTTTGTGTTTATGTCTCTGGAGTGCATCTTGAATCCACAAATTTCTGACTCAGTTGCTACCAAATGAACCAAAACTAACATAATATCATCAATCTATCATCAATGTTTCACTCATTTATAGATGAACTAGTCCCTTGACCTAACTGGAGATTTTTTTCTTGTTGAGTGGACAGGGGCTCACAACACACTGCCTTATTTTGGAACTCATCTTGCAATCACACACAGAGGAACCAGAGAACAGCATGTGTGGCCAAAGTCACACTGGTGTAATAGCAGTACTTTTCTGAGGTTAAGATTGAGGCAAATGGTTGGAGTAGAGTGTAGGAAACATTTCACTCCACTATTTTACCCTACCAGGAAATGTTTGATGCTGATACTAGGTGCCTAAAGTGATGCATGTTCTTAGCCCAAACTAACACTTAGCTTGAGCATCAGAAAATTCAGGTAAATTTTCTTTTAAATTAAAATGACCGTCTAGAAATTAACCCATATAGCTGTCTGTATCCTATCTCACAAAAGGTTCTTCTCACCCATCACCTCTTGCTAACCTACATTGGCTGCTCGACTCTGGGCATTAAATTAAAAATGTGCATCTTCATAGGAACAGGAGGCCATTCAGCCCCTCAAGCTTGTTTCACAATTCAGTTGGCTAATGGTTGATCTGTATCAGAGGAGCTGAGGGCTATGAGGAGCTGGCATGAAAGAGGAGTTGAGGCATTTTGTTGCGAAGTTTCTTGCTGTGGATGATGGCAATCTCCTCGCAGATCGTTTTGTTGGTGTGGAAGTCATTGCCAAGGCGGGTGTAGTATTTCTCAATGATCACTCGGGTGGTTTTCTTGACCGTCTTGGTCCTGACATGACCCATCCTGGATTCCAGCCATGATCTTATTGAATGACGGGGCAGGCTTGAGGGGCCGAATGGCTTACTCCTGCTCCAATTTCTTATGTTCTTATGCATGCTGCAGAATCATAATGCAAAGGTCAAGGAGAAGTACTGCCAAACTAAAGACCAACTGAGTGCTGCTTTAGCTCAAATGAAGAGGGACATTTTACCACCTACGGGATACCATGAAAAATATCTTGAGAAAACAAGCTTTTTAACAGACTCTAAAGGTGTTCAGTTCAATCATAAAATTTAACTGTCAATCTCCTTTAGTTTAGATAATAGAAACAGTTAATGATTTGAACGGTTATATTGATATATATAACAAAAATGCCTCAACTCCTCTTTCATGCCAGCTCCTCATAGCCCTCAGCTATTTTATTTAGAAAAAGGCATGTTATATTGTTATATTATTCATAATGATAGGAACTAATTGTTATGAGAATGTACATCCAGGGTACCCCATTTACTGTTGCACAGCAATCAGCTGCTGAGCAATAATGTATTGGCCCACCAAATACATGGAGAGCTGTAAGAAATACACAGCATTTTGAGTCTAAAAGTGTGATTATTTCGAATTTATGGCAAACACAACACATTGCACTACCTGAAGGGATTGTGGAAGTGAATTCAATAGTAACTTTCAAAGGGGAATTGGATATGTACTTTAAAAAAAATGCAGGGCTGTGGAGAATTGTACTGATCCAACAACTGTCTCAAATGGCTAGCACGGATATGATGGGCCAAATGGCTGGCTTCTGTGCTCAGAAGGTTCCAGCAATGATATTCCTTAATAAACCCCACCAGTCTAAAATCCAGCATTCCCAAAATTAAGAATCGTTTCCTTTGAATCCACCCTGGTTGCTCAAACTGCGGTCAGGATACAAAAGATTTCCCTGCTCCCTAACAGTTCGCAGACGTGTAGCTGGGAACTTCTAGTCCGAATAAAACCTTGCATCGGATAGCCACGACGCACTGCTGCTCCTATGTTATGCTACTTTAATTGCCTCCCTCTCTATACTATCTACACATTCCTCAGGTACAACACGCCGAATAGCTCACCTGTCCATTGCAGAGCCATGCCAAACACTGTTACTTTTCGTTGCCATTGGTTACTCAGTGTTTATATGTAATCGCCAGCAGCACGCATGCGCTCGGGATTTACAGACCGACCTTTTCCCATAACAAGAATATACATTCCCGCCCACTCCTCTATCAGTCCCGCAAAAGCAGCATCTGTCGACAAAGTGGCGTGAATGACAAAGGAGCAGAAGGGGAAATGTTGATGCACTTTCCAACTGCTGAGATACGTGAAGCTGTAACTAAATCATACAATGAAACAGCACAGAAGGAGGCCATTAGGCCCATCGCACTGGTGCCTGCTGGTTGAAAGAGCTATCCAATTAGTCCCACTAGCTATGTAATGGTGGTGGATAAATTCTGTACATGGAAGAAATTTTGGATTAATGCGGGGCGGAGGACACATTGATGTATTAAGGACAGCAAATAAAAATAGAAAATGCAGGAGAAGCTTTCATTTTTACATAAAGGGTGATAGGTCTGTGGAACACATTATGGAATAGGCGGCCAGACAAGATATCACTGTAAGCTTCAAGAGGGAAGTAGACATGTAAATGTCAATAAATGGGATTCAGGTTATTAGAAATAACAAAGGAAATACAGTGGATAGGTAGGTTAAATGAGATTAAAACTTGAAACTATTATCACAGAATCACACAGTGCAGAAGAGGCCCTTCGGCCCATCCAGTCTGCACCGCCACGTGAGAAACACCTGACCTACCTACCTAATCCCATTTACCAGCACTTATCCCATAGCCTTGAATGATATGACATGTCAAGTGCTCATCCAGGTACTTTTTAAAGGATATGAGGCAACCCGCCTCCACCATCCTCCCAGGCAGTGCATTCTAGACCGTCACCTCCCTATTTACTAGATATGGGAGAAATGTTGAGTTTACAATGTCTAGAAGACACTCCTGTCCTGACCTAAATGTGTTCAGAAAAGGTAGAACAGCAAAAACAAAAGCTCTCCAGAATGAATAAATAGGTGAGCGAGTGCAGACACCAGAACATCCTTCATTCTAATACTTTACTCATGGGATAAATATTAGACAAGGAGCTCACATTTAGAAATGTAAGGAAATAAGGTCAGGTTATTATTATTAAAGAATAGTAATTAAGAGCACATGAAAAATCATAAGGAGAAAAAAAATTCAATCCATTAACCCGTCCCTTTACTATTCCAATTCATCCAGTCTGGTAATTACCTGCATATTGCACTCCACTAATATCATTAGTTCCACTACCTGGCCTGGTAGATCATTCCAAATGTTTGCCATCCATTATCACATACGCTTATCTATTTGTCCTGCCTTCTTAACTGCTTAGTTAATAATTATCTGTTGCAGGAACTGTGGAAACAGTACGTGGTTCCTGCAGTAGCACAGTTTCATTGACTACAACAAGCATAAAGCTGCAGAGACAGTGAATTACTGAGTCCAAAATGGAGAAAGTGCCTGGTTTAATTGGTAAGTAAGAAATGGACCAAACCTATATACTTAATCTTTCAATTATATAAGAGTTAATGCAGTGAGATGTTGAGATATGTTTGCTATCAGTTAAAGATATTTAATACTAAGGGGTTGAGCTGTGACTTTTTTTTATTAATTCATGGGATGTGGGCTTCGCTGGCTGGGTCAGCATTTATTGCCTATCACGAATTGCCCTTGAGAAGGTGGTGGTGAGCTGCATTCTTGAACTGCTGCAGACTATGTGATGTAGGTACACCCACAGTGCTGTTAGGAAGGGAGTTCCAGGATTTTGACCCAATGACAGTGAAGGAATGGCCATTTATTTCCAAGTCAGGATAGTGAGTGACTTGGAGAACTTCCAGGTAGTGGTGTTCCCACTTATCTGCTGCTCTTGTCCTTCTCAGTGGTAGTGGTTGTGGGTTTGGAAGGTGCTGTCTAAGGAGCCTTGGTAAATTCCTGCAGAGCATCTTGTAGATGGGACACACCTGCTGCTACTGTGCGTCGGTGGTAGAGGGAGTGAATGTTTGTGGATGTGGTGCCAATCAAGCGGGCTGCTTTGTCCTGGACAGTCTCAAGCTTCTTGAGTGATGTTGGAGCTGCACTCATCCAGGCAAGTGGGGAGTATTCCATCTCACTCCTAACTTGTGCCTTGTGACAAGCTTTGGGGAGTCAGAAGGTGAGTTACTTGTCGCAGGATTCCTAGCCTCTGACCTGCTCTTGTAGCCACAGTATTTATATGGCTAGCATAGTTCAGTTTCTGGTCAGTGGTAACCCCAGGATGTTGATGGTGGGGTATTCAGTGATGGCAATGCCATTGAACATCAAGGGGAAACAGATTCTCTCTTGTTAGAGATGGTCATTGCCTGACACTTGTGTTACTTGCCATTTGTCAGCCCAACCTGGATATTGTTCAGGCCTTGCAGCATTTGGACACGGGCTGCTTCAGCATCTGAGGATTCGCACATGGTGCTGAACATAATGCAATCATCAGCGAACATTCTCACTACTGACCTTATGATGGAAGGAAGGTCATTGATGAAGCAGCTGAAGATGGTTGGGCCGAGGATACTACCCTGAGCAACTCCTGCAGTGATGTCCTAGAACTGAGATGACTGACCTCCAACAACCACAACCATCTTCCTTTATGCTAAGTTTGACTCCAGCCAGTGGAGAGTTTCCCTCCGATTCCCATTGACTCCAGTTTTGCTCAGGCTCCTTGATGCCACACACGATCAAATGCTGCTTTGATGTCAAGGACAATCACTCTCACCTCACCTCGGATGTTCAGCTCTTTTATCCATGTTTGAACGAAGGTTGTAATGAAGTCAGGAGCTGAGTCGCCTTGGCGGAATCCAAACAGGTTTTTGCTCAGCAAGTGCCGCTTGATAGCACTGTTGATGAACCCTTCCATTACTTTACTAACGACCGAGAGTAGGCTGATGGTGTGGTAATTGGCCGGGTTGGATTTGTCCTGCTTTTTGTGTACAGGACATAACTGGGCAATTTTCCACATAGCCGGGTAGATGCCAGTGTTGTAGCTGCACTGGAACAGCTTGGCTAGGGGCACGGCCCAAGTCTTCAGTAATATTGCTGGAATATTGTCAGGGCCCATAGCCTTTGCAGTATCCAGTGCCTTCAGCCATTTCTTGTTATCACGTGGACTGAATCAAATTGGCTGGAGACTGGCATCTGTGATGCTGCAGAACTCTGGAGGAGACCAAGATTGATTATCCACATGACACTTCCAGCTGAAGATTTTAGCTAATGCTTCAGCCTTGCCTTTTGCACTGATATGCTAGGCTTCCCCCTCATTGAAATTGGGGATATTTGTGGAGCCTCCTCCTCCAGTGAATTGTTTAATTGTCCACCATCGTTCACGACTGAAATTGGCAGGATAGCAGAGCTTAGATCTGATCCGTTGGTTGTGGGATCACAGAATCACAGAATCACACAGGGCAGAAGAGGCCCTTCGGCCCATCCAGTCTGCACCGACACGTGAGAAACATCTGACCTATCTACCTAATCCCATTTACCAGCACTTGGCCCATAGCCTTGAAATGTTATGATGTGCCAAGTGCTCATCCAGGTACTTTTTTAAAGGATGTGAGGCAACCTACCTCCACCACCCTCCCAGGCAGCGCATTCCAGACCGTCACCACTCTCTGGGTAAAAATGTTTTTCCTCACATCCCCCCTAAACCTCCTGCCCCTCACCTTGAATTTATGTGCCCTTGTGACTGACCCTTCAACTAAGGGGAACAGCTGCTCCCTATCCACCCTGTCCATGCCCCTCATAATCTTGTACAACTCAATCAGGTCGCCCCTCAGTCTTCTCTGCTCCAACAAGAACAACCCAAGTCTATCCAACCTCTCTTCATAACTTAAATGTTTAATCCCAAGCAACATCCTGGTGAATTTCCTCTGCACCCCTTCCAGTGCATTCACATCCTTCCTATAATGTGGTGAACAGAACTGCACACAGTACTCCAGCTGTGGCCTCACCAAGGTTCTATACAACTCCAACATGTCCTCCCCACATTTGTAACCTATGCTTCGATTGATAAAGGCAAGTGTCCCAAATGTCTTTTTCACCACCCCACTAACATGCCCCTCTGCCTTCAACGATCTATGGACACACACACCCTTTGTTCCTCAGAACTTCCAAGTGTCATGCTGCACATTGAATACTTCCTTGTCAAATTACTCCATCCAAAGTGTATCACTTCACACTTTTCAGGGTTAAATTCCATCTGCCACTTATCTGCCCATTTGACCAAACCGTCTATATCTTCCTGTAGCCCAAGACACTCAACCTCACTATTAACCACCCAGCCAATCTTTGTGTCGTCCGCAAACTTACTAATCCTACCCCCCACATTGTCATCTATGTCGTTTATATAAATGACAAACAATAGGGGATCGCTTAGCTCGGTCTATCTGCTCTGCTGCTTATGCTGTTTAGCACACAAGTAGTCTTGTATTATAGCTTCACCAGGTTGACACCTCATTTTTAGGTATGTGTGGTGCTGCTCCTGACATGCCCTCCTGCACTCTTTATTGAACCAGGGTTGATCCCCTGGCATGATGGTAATGGTAGAGTGGGGAATATGCTGGAACATGAGGTTACAGATTGTACTAGAGTACAATTCTGCTGCTGCTGCTGATGGCCCAGAGCATCTCATGGATGCCCAGTCTTGAGTTGCTAGATCTGTTCGAAGTCTATCCCATTTAGCATGATGGTAGTGCCACACAACATGATGGAGGGTATCCTCAATGTGAAAGCAGAACTTCATCTCCACAATGACTGTGCCATGGTCACTCCTACCAATACTGTCATGGTCAGATGCATCTATGGTAAGCAGGTTGGTGAGGATGAGGTCAATTATGTTTTTCCTTTGTGTTAGTTCCCCCACCACCTGCCACAGACCCAGTCTAGAAGCTATGTCCTTTAGGACTCAGCCAGCTCGGTCAGTAGTGGTGTTACCAAATCATTCTTGGTGATGGACATTGAAGTCCCCCACCCAGAGTATATTCTGCACCCTTGCCACCCTCAGTGCTTCCTCATTTATTCAGTATACTGTGTTAAGTATTATATGCTAGCTGTTTATTAAAGCTGAATAACGTTATTTTTATTCAAAACTGAAACTGTTAATCCTATATACCATGAAACATGTGCATACATAATGGCTTAGAATTGCAACTGCACTCGAAAACAGGTGTGCAGGGATGGGGCATGCATGACACATGCCTATGAATGGCAACATAGACATCATGTAAGATTCATGCTACAATCATTACATTCCTCCCCCTTTAATTTTGTTTAACCCTCTAATTTACAGAAGTATCTTAACCCATATTATATACAATTATATACAGTTCATGCAATTATAAATTTAATCTTTGAGGAGGCTTTCAGGTGTGGGTAGAGCGACGCAACTCTACAACTGGAGGTTCTTCCATTGGATCAACTTGCACAGGAACTGCAGCATCAGGAACATCCCTAGACAATGACAGTTCAAAACAATTCACTTCAACAGAGACATCCGATATGTCTATTCTTTGTCAATCTGGCACCTCAGGGGTCAAAGTTTCGACTTCAATTTCAGGTGGATTAACTGGTTGTTGGAGGGTTTCTTGACTTCTGAGATGATCCTCAGTGTTTCCTAACAATCCCGTTTCCCACTTCTACCTGATAAGCTAAAAGTCCTGTTTCAGAGATGATTGTACCGGTGACTCATCTCATTCCAGTTGCAAAATATCATACAAAAACTGTCTCTCCCACAGTAAACTCTCGACCTTTACTGTGAACGCCATGATTCACATTCTGACTACCCTGGTTTCTCTTCACCTTCCCCTCTAAATTAGCGAATACTAGACTCAATCATCTACGAAGTTGGCGCATCATTAACAATTCTAAAGTGTTAAACCAGTGGTCGCATGAGGAGCTGTGCAAAGTAGTCTAACCCAGGGTTGACCAGGCCACTCCAACAGATACATTGGAGCTGAAATGGGCAACTTCTGCTGTTGTGGGCACTGGAGACAGTGGCCAGGATTTTCCCTTTGGCAATTTGGGGGCGGGGCCCGCTTACTGAGGGGAAAATGACGCGGGATGATGTTGGGAGGAACCCCCGATGTCATCCCGGGCCATTTAAATATTAAGGAAGGTGGGCAGACAGTGAAATCAGCTGTCCACCCGCCAACCTGTCAATGGCCAATTGAGGCTATTGACAGGCTAATTAAGATAATTAAATACCTGCCCGTCCAAGCTTAAAGCTGGTGGACAGGCCAAGAGCCCCAGTGGGCTCCAGATTATTCACGAAACTTCATCCACAGGCGGGATGAGGTTTCATGTCTGTTTTTTTAAAATATAATAAATTTTACGTGTTTATTATTAACATGTCCCTCCTCGTGTGAAATTGTCACATGAGGGGCACATGTTAATAATTTTAATATTTTTCTATTTTTAGACTTTTCTTACCTTTCATGAATCTCCCTGAGACAGGACTTTGCCTCAGGGAGCACTGCGCACTTTCGCGTGCCTGCGCAAAAGAGCTCACTTTGACAGATGGGGATTCCTTCCACCCGCCCACACAGGAAGTGCATAGTACTTCCCATCAGGCAGGCCGCTAGGCAGGCCCCGTTTCGGTGGCAAGGGTCGGCTGGGTCCACCCGCCGCCGAGCCAGTGGGACCCGCACGCCATCCAAGGGCAAAATTCTGCCCAGTGTTTCACCAATTTTCCTATATCACTGTCTATACCTGGCCAACAGATATAACTTCAAGCAAGCATCTTCATTTTCAAAATACCAGGATGCGCACTATGAAGTTCTTTTAATAATGGTTCCCTTCCTTGCACAGGGAGAGCGACTCTTGCTCCCCATAACAAGTTACCATCTTGACAACTCAGTTCAGTTCTACATACAAAGAATGGTTTCAATTCTTCAGCGACTTGTGCATTTGACCAACCTTGCAATACTTGTTCACGGACTCTTGCTAAAATTGGATCCCGATTTGTCCAATTCTTTATCCATCTCGCGCAGATTGGCGAGGACTCCAGGAAATTAAACGCAAGTGGTATCTCTTGAAGTACTGGTAAGTATGTAATACTATCAGGCAAAGGGAGACAACTGAGGGCGTCTACTTTTGTTACATGCACACTCAGACGGAGCATAAAAGTATACTTACTCCTTTGCTGACAAAATTCAAGTCCATCTTTGAATTCTAGCCAAAGTTATCAGTGGGATTACCTTATCCTTACTATACAATCCTAACAGTGGTCTGTGATCTGACACTATGGTAAAGTGTCAACCGTGCAAATAGTAATGGAACTTTTTTATTCCAAATATGATAGATAAGCCCTCTTTATCAACTTGTGAGTAACCTTTCTCAGCTGCAGATAGGATTCGGGATGCATACCCTGTCAGTCTTTCAGATTTAATTTATTTTTCTTCTCTTTGTGTTTGCCAGAGGGTTTTGACTTATCCTTCATTTTGATTTCACAGTCGGCCAAATTTCTCACTGGTGAAATCTTGGTTCAGTATGGGGGTTGAGTTACCCATTCACAAATTGGAAAGTTCCATGACTCTCCCTTCTAATGCTTCTTTTGTCTCAATCAACTGATACCTCTGATCTTCTAGCTCTGTTTTATATCTTTTGGCTTCCTTTTGGAACATCGAACATTGTTGGGTTTTTTCTTCCAACTGTTTCTTCAGTTGGTTCAGAATGGCAATGCATTCGTTTAGCCTCTTTTCATGATTTTCCTATGGAACCAACTCTGACCTGAGGGGTCCTTGCATCCTGTGAAGGTCCTTCAGTTGTTCCATCTCATTCCAAAAGACACCATCATATTCCTTTGTCAGTTCAGGATTTCTTCCTGCTTGGACTTGAAAAATTTTTGACCAGTTTAGTTTGATTTCTTTCAACCAATCACAGCCCAGAAGGCTAGGTCCTTCTGTTACAACAATTATTGGCAGCTGAGCCATCTGTTGTCTGTATGATATAGGTACAGAATTGATGCCTTTCACCTGTATTGCTTCCCCTGTATATGTTTTTAACTGAGCAGCGGTATTCTCCAAACTCAATGACTGGGTACCTTCTCTGAGGTAATGAAAGATGTGCTCTCCCACCACTGTGGTCAATGCTCCTGTGTCAACTTCCATGAGCAAAGGTTTTCCGTTTACTTGAAGTGTAACAGTGATTGGTTCAATTTTCCTGGACTTCAGATTGTGTAGGGAATAAATGTCAGCCTCAGTAACTGCTGGCTCCCCTATATTGTGCATTTCATTCAACTTGACCTGATGTCTGAATGGCTGTTTTGATCTATTCCTGCACAGTTTAACAACATGCCCTTTTTAGTGACAGTAGTGGTTTTCTGCCTCTTTAGATCTACAGAATTCAGGTGCTTGATCTCCCCCACAATGGTACCACTTTAACTTCTTGATTACTGGTGAGCTGCTTCCAGTGTTTCTTTGTAGTTTCCTAGCGGTAGCCTCCCTGATCTTCGTGCACGCCTGACAGCAGGTTCCCGTTCTAGCTGCAGAACGGCACAATGTTGCACAGTCTGCAAAGCCTGCAAATCCCTCTCAGCACCCTCCATTACTAGTGCTATCACCATGGTGCGCTTCAGGTCTATCTCAACTTCTGCAAGCAAACAGTGCTGAATGGCTTCGTCGTTTATGCCACAAAACAAACTATCTTGCAACAGTCGTTTAAAGTATCACCGGAGTCACAGGGCAGAATTTTGGCTCAGCGGCAGGTAGGCAGCCAACCCCTGCCACTGAAACGGGCCCACCGCTATCTTGAGTGGGCGGGCAAATTAAGACCCGCCCAGCAGCCTGCCCAAAGGAAGCGCTATGTTTCCTGACAGGTAGTAAAAGTCAAAAAATAGAGAAATATTAAAATTATTAACATGTCCCCCTCATGTGACAATGTCACACAAGATGGGACATGTTAATAAGAAACACAAAGTTTATTAAATTTTTAAAGAACGGACATGAAATTTCATCCCGCCACTGGATGAAGTTTCATGAATAATCTGGAGCCTGCTGGGGCTCCTGGCCTGCCCGCCAGCCTTAAGCTTGGATGGGCAGGGTCTTTAACAAGGTTAATTAGCCTGTCAATGGCCTTAATCGGCCATTGACAGGTCAGCAGGCGGACAGCTGATTTCGCTGTCCGCCCGCCTTCCTGAAGATTTAAATGGACCAGGATGACCTCGGGGGTTCCTCCCGACGTCATCCCACATCATTTTCCCCTCGGCGAGCGGACCCTGCCCCCAAATCGCCAAGGGAAAAATTCTGCAGGCAGTGCTCCATTAACTGTTTTGACTTCACAATGTATGTTGCGATTGACTTACCAGGGGCCTTTACTCGAGAGTTAAAGTTGAATGTCTACTGACGGTTTAGGCTGAAAATGTCCTTTCACGAGGTCTATTAACTCAGTGAAGGATCTGGAATTTGGCACGTTTGGAGCCTTCAGGCTATGGATTAGGCTATACGTTTTGCTCCGGCAAACACTTAGAAGAATTGCCTTCTGTTTCGCCTCCATCGCTATTTCGTTAGCTACAAAGTAGAAACCTAATTACTCAATGTATTGACTCCAGTCCTCAACGAATGAGTCGTACTGGTTAATTCTGCCAAAGAGAGGCATTGTTGGTGAGTATACTTCTTTTCCAGCTCCCCTTAAAATATTGGAATTCTTACAGTCGCATGGCAAGGTGCTGCGTGGGCGCTATTTATCCTCATCGTCAATTGTGATATACTTGGAATGCAGGGATAGTTTCTCGTAAGAAACAGTAAACTTTATTAACAGACTCCAGATGAGGCTACATGCTTGTTCCAAGGCCAAGGCTAAAAAGCTCCACCCCTAACATTCCCCACGCTTAGGGCTGATTCATCTATACAGTCACTTGATCTCCTTATCAGTAAGAAATGGTTTAATTTACAATCATTACAGCTCATAAGGGGCAAGGTCAAATATTAGTTCTGCTGCAGAGGACAGAGATTCAGACTGAGGGACCATTCTAATATAGCTTGCACACACTGTTGTGGAGCATGGAGGAAATTAGTTCCAAGGCTTGGAACAGAGCCTGGACACCATTCTCCAATAATTAAATTTCTCAAAATCACAATGGAACCCACCATTTTCAGCCTCTTGTGACAGCTCTAAGCAGCCTTCATGGCAGCACAAACTACTGCCTTGGAAGCTTGTAGGGCTACTAAGGGGAGGGCAAACAAGTGGTTGCTATTTACTAGAAGGTATCTATCCTCTTTACCCAATGCATGCTAATGAACTGTAAATTTAGTTCATGAGATGGCACTTTTTCTGGTCAAACACTACAATAAATCTTCTATAATTTAAAAATATATTGTATTCTACACTAGAGAATGAATCACCACTTTAAATAAATTTGTTTCCCAATTTTTTCTAGTGGTGTTCATCCTGCTGTCCCAGGTACAATTGGGTAAGTCACAGTATTAATGTCAACTAATCCTTGAACAAAGTTGGAAGATAAGTAGTTTTCTTACTATTCATTATTTTCTATTTCTTAGGCACTACCTACAAACTGATTTGTTATTTCACAAACTGGGCCCAGCACAGACCAGGAATAGGGAAATTCATGCCAGAAAACATCCCCCCTTGCCTGTGCACCCATCTAATCTACGCATTTGCTATCATTGATAACAGCCGCAAGATTGCAATTAAGGAAAAGAATGATGAAGCTCTTTATGTATCATTTAATGCTCTCAAGAGAAAGTGAGTACACATATATTTCTCACCAGTTCAATCATGTACTGTAATTTTTCCCTATAATTCACATGCATTATATGCAAAATCTAAATCTTACTCCACCACCTTGCTGCAACTTTCTCTGCTTGGAAAGGTACTGACCGTGATCATGTTTTTTAGTATAGTTTACAAATGCTGCAGACCATCAGTACATTACCTAATTGTCCAATCTTCACATCCAATTCCATATAGTGACTCACTAATTGACTGTTAAATGGGTAGCTAATCGCAATTCTAATCCTTTTCCCACAGCATGTCCACGTTCATACATTTTCCAGCGAGAGCTATTAGGAGAAATTAGGAGATGGAATCTGGTCCACTTGTTTCCCCCCACTGCCCCTCCCACCACCCCCGCCCACCCCAGCCCCCTGGCCCCCTTCCTACTCCAAGGAAGATGAGATCAATTGAACTGTTCCAAATGCTGTCCCAGCTAAGATCAGGTAATGCTGCACAGAACAGGAATCACCACAGGCACCTCATGTTATGTTTGACTTTAAACATTTCTTAATGAAATTCACCGTTATCATTAAATGTAATTTATGTTGACATCTCACAAACTAATGACAAAAAGTCCAAAGGCTACAAGGGTGAAGTTGTTCCTAGATCCAGTTTTGAGTAGTGAAGCAGATCAGGTAAATATCGACGAACACCATTGGGCTTTCTACCTCAAAATGGTCAGATGTAAGATCAGAAAGGGAAAAAATCCATGCAAAATCTAGAACATCTAGTTTGGATTTGGGCAGATTTTAGAAAGATCAAGAGCAAGTCTGCCTTATTTTAACTCAGCAGGAAAATTGTTTGGATGTACTCGGTGCCTCACTGCAATTGTAACTAGAAAAATTGGAAATCCCACACTACTACACTAACTTATATTGATGTAGCACTTTTAACATAGTAAAACATACCAAGGCATTTCACAGTAGCATTACTCGAAGAAGATTTGACACCAAACCACATAAGGAGATATTAGTGCAGATGACCATAGAGATAGATTTTAAGGAGAGAGAGAGAGAGAGAGGTTTAGAGAAGAAATTCCAGAGCTTAAGGCTTTGCAGCTGAAGGCATGGTTACCAGTGGTGGGGCAATTGAAATCAGGAATGCTCGAGAGGCAAAATTAGAGGAGCACAGATATCTCGGAGGGTTTCAGCCTGTTTCTGCCCCACTGAACTTATTTCTTCCTATCTTGACTCTGTTTTCTCTCCTCTAATCCAGTCTCTTCCCACCTACATTCATGATTCTCCTCTTGCCCTACATTATTTCAACAATTTCCAGTTTGTTGACCCTAACCACCTCTTCTTCACTATGGACATCCGATCCCCACCAGAATGGTCTGATGACTCTCTATTTCTTCCTGAAAAGTCCCCATCCACCACCACCCTCCTCCACCTGGCTGAGCTTGTTCACTCATTGAACAATTTCTCTTTTAACTTGCCTCACTTCCCCCAAATAAAAGGCGTGGCAATGCATACCTGCATGGGCCCTAGTTATGCCTGTCTTTTCATGGAGTATGTGGAACACTCCTGGTTCCAGTCCTATTCAGGTTTTCCAGTATATCGATGACTATATGGATGCTGCTTCCTGCTCTTGTCCAGAACAGGAAAAATTAATCAATAACAAAAACAGAATTACCTGGAAAAACTCAGCAGGTCTGGCAGCATCGGCGGAGAAGAAAAGAGTTGACGTTTCAAGTCCTCATGACCCTTCGACAGAACTTGAGTTCGAGTCCAAGAAAGAGTTGAAATATAAGCTGGTTTAAGCTGTGTGGGGGGGGAGAGAGAGAGGGAGAGAAGTGGAGGGGGTTGGTGTGGTTGTAGGGACAAACAAGCAGTGATAGAAGCAGATCATCAAAAGATGTCACAAACAACAGAACAAAAGAACACATAGGTGTTAAAGTTGGTGATATTATCTAAACGAATGTGCTAATTAAGAATGGATGGTAGGGCACTCAAGGTATAGCTCTAGTGGGGGTGGGGAGAGCATAAAAGATTTAAAAATATTTTAAAATAATGGAAATGGGTGGGAAAAGAAAAATCTATATAATTTATTGGAAAAAATCAAAAGGAAGGGGGAAACAGAAAGGGGGTGGGGATGGAGGAGGGAGCTCAAGACCTAAAGTTGTTGAATTCAATATTCAGTCCAGAAGGCTGTAAAGTCCCTAGTTGGAAGATGAGGTGTTGTTCCTCCAGTTTGTGTTGGGCTTCACTGGAACAATGCAGCAAGCCAAGGACAGACATGTGGGCAAGAGAGCAGGGTGGAGTGTTAAAATGGCAAGCGACAGGGAGGTTTGGGTCATTCTTGCGGACAGACCGCAGGTGTTCTGCAAAGCGGTCGCCCAGTTTACGCTTGGTCTCTCCAATGTAGAGGAGACCACATTGGGAGCAACGAATGCAGTAGACTAAGTTGGGGGAAATGCAAGTGAAATGCTGCTTCACTTGAAAGGAGTGTTTGGGCCCTTGGACGGTGAGGAGAGAGGAAGTGAAGGGGCAGGTGTTGCATCTTTTGTGTGGGCATGGGATGGTGCCATAGGAGGGGGTTGAGGAGTAGGGGGTGATGGAGGATTCGCCAGGATGTCCCGGAGGGAGCGATCCCTACGGAATGCCGATAGTGGGGGTGAAGGGAAGATGTGTTTGGTGGTGGCATCATGCTGGAGTTGGCGGAAATGGCGGAGGATGATCCTTTGAATGCGGAGGCTGGTGGGGTGATAAGTGAGGACAAGGGGGACTCTATCATGTTTCTGGGAGGGAGGAGAAGGCATGAGGGCGGATGCACGGGAGATGGGCCGGACACGGTTGAGGGCCCTGTCAACGACCTTTATCAATTTTGCTTCCAGTTTCCACCCTTCTCTCACCTTCACCTGGTCCATATCTAACACTTCCCTTCCTTTACTTCTCTGTTTCTGGGGATAGAATGTTTACTAATACTCATTACAAGGCCACCGACTCCCACAGCTGTCTCAACTGCACTTCCTCAAACCCTGCTTCTGTGTAAGGACTCCATTCCATTTTCCCACTTTCTCTGTTTCCATCGCATCTGTTCTGATGATTCTATCTTCCTTGCTATGCTTCTGACATGTGTTCTTTTTTTCCTCAATCAAGGATTACCCCCGCTGTGATTGGTAGGGCGCCCAACTGTGTCCAACCCATTTCCGCACTTCTGCTCTTCCCTCCCGGAAACACAATAGGGTTCCCCTTGTCCTCACTTTCCACCCCACCAGCCTCCATATTCAAAAGACCACCCTCTGACATTTCCATCACCTCCAGCATGATGCCACCATCAAACACCCTTTCTCTCCCCTGTCAGCATTCTGAAGGGACCATTCCCTCTGCGACACCCTGATCCACTTCTCTATCCCCCGACACTTCATTACATTCCCACACGACCTTCTGTACTGCAATCGCAGTAACACCTGCCCCTTTACCCACGCCCTCCTCGCCATCCAAGGCCCCAAATACTCCTTCCAAATGAAGCAGCAATTAACTTGCATTTCTCTTGATTTTGTCTACTATGTTCACTGCTCAAAATGTAACCTCCTCTGCAGTGAGGGGACCAAACGCAGACTGGGTGACTGCTTTGTGGAACATCTCCACTCAGTCTGCAAGCGTGACCCCGACCTTTGGGTGGCTTGCCATTTCAATTCACCATCTTGCTCTCATGCTCATATTTCTGTCCTCGGCCTGCTACAGTGTTCCAGTGAAGCCCAGCTCAAGCTGGAGGAACAACACCTCATCTTCCGATTAGGCACTTTGCAGCCTTCTGGATTCAACACTGAATTCATCAACTTCAGACCGTTAACTATGTCCTCCATTTTGATTTTTTTTGCCAAGTGTCAGTCTATATCTTGCTCTTGCTTTCAGACTGAGCTGACTTTTATTTTCCTTTTAACACTTATCTGGACCTATGCTTTGTTTCCTTACCACAACCATTACCATTCCCTTTGCCTTATTAAACAAGACATCTTTGATATTTAATCTCCCCTGCCCTCAAACCCATCCCTGACCTTCCCTTTTGTCCCACCTGATGCTCCCCAATTTTTCAGCAGCATAAAACCCGCCACGTTTCTATCTCTCTTCAATTCCGAAGAAGAGTCATATTGGACTCAGCACATTGACTCTGTTTCTCTCTCCACAGATGCTGCCTTACGTGCTGAGTTTTTCCAGAACTTTCTGTTTTTATCATGGGCTGCAGGGCTGGAGGAGATTGCTGAGATACTGAGGGGTGAGACCAGGGAGGGATTTGAAAACAATGATGAGAATTTCAAAATCAAGGTGTTACTTAACTGAGAGGCAATGTAGTTCAGAGAGCACAGGGGTGATAAGTGAATGGGACTTCATGCAAGTTAGGATGGGGACAGTAGAGTTTTGGATGATTTGAAGTTTACAAAGGGTAGAAAATGTGAAACCATCCAGGAGTGTGCTGCAATAGTCAAACCTAGAGGAAAGAAAGCGTGCATGAGGGCTTCAGCAGCAGATGAGATGAGACAGAGTTGAACTCGGGTGACGTTACAGAGACGGAAATAGGCAACCTCACTGATAGCAGGAAGACTTGGCTGGACGCTCGCTTTGGGGTCAAAAGTTACAAAGTAGCGAACAGATAGCTGCCAGAGTGATAAAGTTGATGGGCTAGTGGACAAAGGCCTGAATTTTTCGCTCGTCAGGCACGCGCGATCGGCAGGGTCGGGAACGGACAGGAAACAGGCCCCTGACCATCATTTCACGCTGGCTGGGACAACTAATGGCCAGCCAGCGTGAAACGCGCCTGGAGAAAGGCTCAGCACTGCCTGTGGGGGCGGGAAGAGGGCGGGCGCTAACATCACTGCATGTGCTGGTGAGTGCCTCCACCGAGCTCCCTGAAGGCAGATAGCTCCACCGAATAAACGAAGCAACAAAAAAATGCTGTAAATAAGTCCATGCAACACAGTCAAGCATCTGAAAGCAAACCTCATTGCAAAAACAATCCCCAGATATCTCTTTTTATTTTATTGCCCCACGGAGATTTCATCCCGCCCTGGATCGAGGTTTGAGCAAAAATATAAAGCCCGCCTGGCCGATTGGCCCGTCCGCCAACCGTAAAAGCGGATGGGCCACGAAAAACCACTTTCAATTCCTCCTTAATGGGCTCAATTGCCCGTTTAATTGTCAGCGGGCATGCTTCCAGCTTCCACGCTCACCCACCAACCTGAAGATCGCTCGCATGCAACACTCGCCTGACATCATCTCGTGTGTGCCCGTCCACGAGGCCTAAAATTCTGCTCAACGTTTCTGGTGGGGACTGAAGGTGATGGCTTCAATCTTCCCAATATTTAGAGGAAGCTTCTGCTGATCTAGAACTGGATGTCGGACAGCAGTGTGACAATGTAGAGGCAGCGGAAGAATCAAAAGAGGCGGTGGTGAGGTAGAGCTGTACATGCGGGGAATGTTGGTTTTCTGAGGAGAGAGTGATGACAGCAATTTGAAAGAGGAGATGGTAGATGGGGAAAGAAAACCATTAATAATATAAATAGAAAATGGGGGAGATAGAAACATAGTTAACATTTCATTGGTTTCTCTCTCCATAGTTGCAGCCAGTGAGCATTTTCTGTTTTTATTTCAGATTTTCAGCATCCTCAGCATTTTGTTTTTGAACTGTTAACAATATCAGCTAACATGGGAGCCGAGAAGGGAAGCTGGGTCGTCAGCAACTTAATGAGATTAGGATGAAAGGAGAAGAAGGTTGGTCTAATGGACGACGTGAGCTTGGAGATGGCATGAGGGGAGATAGGAGAGAAACTAGAAAAAGATGCGAGTTCAGGACTAGGGCGGTGGGGGGAGCAGGGGGATCTTTTGAGGAAGTTTGGCCCTGTGGGTAAGAAGAAGGCAGGGAAATGGCAGAGACTGATCATATGGTCTCAAACTTAATGATTAAGTCCATGCACTCCTCATATTTGTAACTGGAGGTGGGGGCAAAGGAGACTCGGGAGAAGGGTTTAAGAAGATGGTTTACAGTAGAGAAAAGAAGTTGGGAGTTACCTTTGGATTCCAGGATGATCCTGGAACAGTGACCAGTTTTGAAGACAAGACATTCAATAATACTGATGCTCAGCATCTGCTGGTCTCTGTGAAGTGTCTGGAGAGATGTCACCACATCAAAGGCACTACAAAAGCACATAATATTGTCACTGTATATTTGATCATATGGAAATTTTGGGGAAATTACATGAGGAGATACATAACTAACGCAGCCATGCAAAATGCAAGCAGCACATAAAACAAGATCTCAACCTTATCAAAATAAATGATTAGAAGATTGTTGTTTAAACATTCATCAAGTACCAGGAACTAGCTGAAAGACTTAAGGTTCTAAATGGAAGAGAGTTTATTGTCTTAAAACAAGTGGAAACATTGTGTGACTTTTCTGATGCCAGGACAATAGGAACCTGATGCACTGGAAGGGGTTGCACATTCATTTAGTTACATATTCTCATAAAAAGGATCTTGAAATGCAAATGAGTTACTTGACAACACCTCAATGCAGGACCCATGTAGGCCCCAAAATTCCAAAACTGGAACAGAACCATCATTTGCAGGCATGTTGAAACTTTGCACAACGATTAATTTCCAAACTAGGACGTTCAATTACTACACTAACTTCATAATATTGTGACCTAGGGATCACACTTTATGAATATTAAGTTTCTTTGTTGACTGCGTCAACAATGCCCCCATTAGAGTAACTTTTTTTTCATTTATTCACAGAATGTAGGTATTGCTGGCAAGGCCAGCATTTATTTCCCATCCCTAAATTGCCCCTGAGAAGATGATGGTGAGTCACATTCTTGAACTGCTGCAGAAATTGTGGTGTAGTGTAGGAATACCCACACTGACTTGCTCATAGTGGCTTGATACAAATGAGTGGTTTGCCAGGCCATTTAAGAGGAGAGTTAAGAGTCAACCACATTCCAGTGGGTCTGGATTCATATATAGGCCCGACCAGAGATTTCCTTTCCCAAAGACATAAATGATTTTATGGCAATCTGGTCATTTCATTTATAAAAACAAAAAAACTGCGGATGCTGGAAATCCAAAACAAAAACAGAATTACCTGGAAAAACTCAGCAGGTCTGGCAGCATCGGCGGAGAAGAAGAGTTGACATTTCGAGTCCTCATGACCCATTGTTGTTGACATCTTTTGATGATCTGCTTCTATCACTGCTTGTTTGTCCCTACAACCACACCCCCCCTCCACTTCTCTCTCTCTCTCTCTCTCTCTCTCTCCCCCCCCCCACCCCCACCACCCCCACACCTTAAAACAGCTTATATTTCAACTCTTTCTTGGACTCGAACTCAAGTTCTGTCGAAGGGTCATGAGGACTCGAAACGTCAACTCTTTTCTTCTCCGCCGATGCTGCCAGACTTGCTGAGTTTTTCCAGGTAATTCTGTTTTTGTTTTGGTCATTTCATTTTACTGATTCTAGCTTTTATTTCTGTGTTTACTTAATTATCTAAGTTTAAATTCTTCAGCAGCCTGGTGAGATTTGAACTCATTAGTCCTGGTTTCTGGATTAATTGTCCAGTAACGTAACCATTAAGCTACCAACCCCCTAAAATTGGCAAAGAGATTTTATATGCACATATATGGCACATGTATATACATTACATAATTTTAAGACCAATGTCATTCGTGAGAACAAAACAAAGACTTTTATAATGCACCAGTCAATCTCACATGGTGTTGCAGACAAAGTGTGGGGATGGGGTAATTTTGACTTTGGCTGACGGTGTAAAATGCACAATATCAATTCAGCCAATTGACTTTGTTGGAAATGGAAATCAGGAATGATGTATAACGAGCACGTGAATCTACATTACCGTTTTAAACTATCGCCCAGAGTCAAAATTAGCCCTGACCAAAGTGTTTGTGTGAAGAGAGATTGGAGGATGGGGAATAATTAGCCAATGACACACAGGTGTAATTTTGTCATTTTTATATGATACTTTGATTTTATATTATTACTTTTAGTTAAGTAGCAAAACTTACAGCAGAATGCGAAGCAGAAAATAAAGTTAGTCGTAGTATAGGAGATTCTCGAACTCCCAAGTTATATTATTGACAGTATTGAGGTTACAGTGCCACCACTGGAAGGAGTCTGTAATACCAACTTGCAAAGGTAGTTCCATTATAAATGTGGACATAGAAATTTATATTATGTCTGACACAAAGCTATGTGTAAAATACAACAACAGGGAGTGTATATAACAAAGAGGTGCATGTAAGATTTTTTATGTAAAAAAATTGCTGAAGATATCAAAAGATTAGGCATTGCTCATAGATATCAAAAGATGGCAGGAGACTCTAGCAATATATACCAACTACAACTGGCAGGGGAGAGTCATGTCTTCTCCACCCTCCTATTGTAAGGGAGCCAAGGAAGAAGTTTTTTTTAAGTTCCCTTTGTATAGGAGTTTTGGACCTAGATCCCACTGTTGGATGTGGCTTCAGGCATCTGACTCAGTTTATTTGGTGTATTAGCCTTTGGGGAAACGTTATATCTCCAGTGCATCAGTTAAGCAGAAGCCAGAACACAGAGAGTCCCACCCCGCTTGTTGGCATTTCCCTTATAAACTTCAGGCAGAAGTTCTGTGTCTTACAGTGCCAACTGGAATCTCCCAGAACTTATGGAGAACTAGAGCAACATAATCTCCACCATTTTCCATGGCATTCTGCTGATCTCCCATTGGAGTTGGCTGGCAGACCAGTGGAAGCCCTTTGTGGAAAATCCTAATGGTTTTGTTCAAATGACTGACTACATTCATTATGAGGTTGGAAATACATCCCAGTTGCAGTTTCAGTGTATAAGAAATATCTTATAAGCTTTACTAAGGGAACAGATTTTGCCAACAGAACTAACATTCTGATAAACAGATTTCCAGCATCCGCAGTATTTTGCTTTTATCTCATTATTTTATGTTTTTGTATTTTCCAATGGCGCAGGGTGCTGAAAAATAGCCTGACAACTGTCATGACAGGAAATGTAATAAAAAGGGTTTGGAGGTGAAGATATTTGCTTTTCATGTTTACTTCAGGATGCAAAAGTAGGCTAGAGAGACTGGTCTTTTTTAAAGGTGGTCAACCTCAACAATACAAGGAGGATAAAATGATTCATTTAACATGACTGCTAGTTACATTGATGTAGATTTGAGCTTGACCTCTTGGTCTCTGTTCTCACAACAGGTCAAAGCATCAATCCATTTTTTGTTTTCCTTTGTCTTTTATCTCATAAAAAGTAATGTTCTGTGCTTTTAGCAAGTTCAAATGGGTGAATGATAAATGAACATATGACTTAGGAGCAGGTGCAGGCCAAATGGCCTAACTCGTATGTTCGTATATCATTCACCCATTTGAACATGATAAAAGCAAAGAACATTTCTTTTTATGAGGTAAAAGACAAAGGAAAACAAAAAATTAGAAGACACATGTTTATTGCAGTAAAATACATGAGTGCATGGACTGAGTTGGTGCATCACAGGGCAGTGAAATGTTATAAAACACAAATAATTTATTAGGAATCATTGATTCAGAATGGTTATACTTTCTCGCACTGGAGTAAAGTAACGGCTTAATAAATGGAGAACAAAGTGGAATGACTTCCTCCCAGAGGATTATATCAGCTACTTATGAAACATCTTTCACTCACTAAAGGTTAACTCTGCTTCCAAGATTGTGATATTCAACTTAGTCATTAAAATGAGACATTGATCATGTTTTGCTTTTCCTATCAGGAATCCTAACTTGAAGACACTCTTGGCTGTAGGAGGATTTAATCCACAAAGGTAATGTCTAGCACAGATATAAACAGGGAATGAACTAGATGTAAATGTGTATGTTTTTTTCCATGGTCCAAGACATCATCTGTTTATGATCAGGAGGGTCAGCAATTAACAGATCAAACAGATTATCAACTTGCGTTTTTTTGTGCTGAGAATGTTTTGGTCCCTGCTATCAACCATGGTCCACAAAGGAGCATAGGGACCTCTCTCCATTAGAGAGAGACAATTGGTTACATAGCTTAAGCACCACTCCACATCAAACATGGGGAAAGATAAGAAGGCAGGCCCCCATGAGCTACCACAGCAGGTACAGGAACCCATGCCTTTGGCATTATTCTGCTCCACACTTTAACCATTTAGCCAACTGGGCTAACCAATCCCATGTCACATAGATTATGCCAATTGGACTGCAGTGCTGGAAAGCAAAGGGAAGGAGGGAGATGAGTTTGTAAGTTAATGGCTGAGAATTTGCTTGGAGCTAGCACTAATTGACCTGCTGAAACTTCAGCCAATGTGTGACAGGGCCCCCGTTTATGCACATTAAGGGAGATTCTACCGCACTTTAAATGGTAGGAGGAGGAGCCCAGTGGAAATTCCCAGCCATAGGGCCTGAATCACATTGGTGAGACCTGCAGCAGAATACCGATTTTGAACAGTATAATTGAACAGGCTTTGGTTAATTTATAAATGCCCAATTGTTATGCAGAGTCAAAATGCATTTCCTATTATTCTTCATCACATTAAATATTCAGCAATTTTGTAAAGTATTAATTAATAGACAGTTTACATCTCATTATATTCTCCAATGGATTTTATATACTTGGCAATATAATTTCAAGAAAATTAAATACATTACTAGAGGTCATAATGACTTTTGAAAATTCGCATCCATATTAAATGTTCTTATTCTTTGCGCACCTACATACACTGCTCACTCACTGCAATAACTTAATAACTAACTGCAATATACTGTGTCATAGACCAGTCTCTTTGTTCAAACACTTAACTATTTTTCAGGATATGCTACGTTTACCAGGCACTAATAGACTGAAGCTTTAAATCAAAGAAATGTAAGCTCCTGTAGCAAAGGTATCCTAGAAAAGTGTTTTGCATGAAGATTGGTTGAGTTTGAGTCAGTTATGGTTGGTTTGACGTTCAGTCTTCAAAAATAAATATCTCACAAATTGTTGCTATGAGAAAGCCTAGCTCATTAGGAACTCTTAGGGCTGGATTTTAGCGTCGGCAAGCGGGGGCGGGGCCCGCTTGCCGACGCATAAAATGACGCGTGGTGACGTTGGGCGGAACTCCCGATGTCATCCCGCCCCATTTAAATTTTCAGGAAGGCGGGGGCGCAGCAAAATCAGCTGCATGTCCGCCGACCTGTCAGTGGCCAATTGAGGCCATTGACAGATCAATTAAAGTCATTAGTGGACCTGCCCGTCCAAACATAAGGTTGGCGGACAAGCCAGGAGCCCCGGCGGGAAGTAGAAAAAACATGAAAGCTCATCCACAGGCAGGATGAGGTTTCTTGTGGGGTTTTAAAAATTTTAATTAAGTTTTTTGGATGTTATGAACATGTCCCAACTCATGTGACATTGTCACATGAGGGGACATGTAAGGGGAAAATTTTTTTCCATCTTTATAATATTTTTGAAAGTAGAGGCGAGCTCCCTGAGGCAGCACTTAGCCTCAGGGAGATGAGAGAGCTCTTCCGTGCGCATGCACGAAGAGCGCATTCTCGGGTTTAGGGATTCCCCCCACCCACACAGGGAGTGCATAGTGCTTACGTGTGGACATCACACTGGGCAGGCGTTAATTGGCCCTGCCCATGTAAAATGGCACCACATCTCCAATCGGGGGCACCGATCGGAAGTGTACCCACACGCACCCGCCCATCAACTCCCCGCCCACCCCCCCCCCCCCCCCCCCCCCCACCCACCGCCCGATGGGGGAGAAAAGTTCCAAGATTTGTAGCAGAAGGGAAATAAAGTCATGGAACTGAAACTTCAAATATAGATGAAATAAAAAATGCTAATCTTCACTTTGGTTACTATCACATAAAGGAAAAGTACCTATTACAAATTGAGGCCTGGAATGCATTTTAAGTTCAGTGATGCCAGTTCCTCCTGTATGCCATCTGGGTTTCTTACTCACTCGGAGATGTCCATTGTGACTTGCACCATGTATTCCTGCCTTTCCTTCGTTAATTTCTGCAAAGGCAGATGGAGTAAACACTTGAGTTGAGACTTGTTATGAATCATTAGCTGCTTTATTTCACACTGCCTAAACAAACAGAGCAACAGTTCTGAAGAAATTCTTATTTTTAATCAATATCTGTCTTTGCATGACACCACAAAATAATAAATGTACTTGGCTTTTAATTTTCACCCACTTTCTACTCCCTCTCTGCCTCACAGCTTCCAGTATCAGAATCCTGACTATCTGCCTTTTTTTCACTTTTCTGTTTTATCTCTCAACTTTCATGATCAGAAAAGATTCAAAGACCTTACAATAGAATTGTTTATTGTTTAAATCATGGGTATTAATGATCATTTACCCTTTAATAAAAACTTGAGACTGCCCCTTGCTTTGAAAAATCAATTAAAGGTGACTTCTCTTTCAAAATCCTTTCTGTGAAAAAGTAGTAAAAATTAAAACAGAAAATGCTGGAAAAACTCAGCAGGTCGGGGAGCATCTGTAGAGAGAGAAACAGAGATAAAGGGCAGAATTTTGCCCTTGGATGGTGGGCGGGCCCCACCGGCTTGGCGGCAGGCAGAAAGCCAACCCCCGTCACCGAAACGGGTCCTGCTGCCGTTTTGAGTGGGCGGGCCAATTATGGCCCTGCCCAGCGACCTGCCCGACAGCTATATGCTTCCTGTGCGGGGCGGGGGGAGGGATTCCCCATCTGTCAAAGTGCACACTGCTCCCTGAGGCAAAGTCCTGTCTCAGGGAGATTAGTGACAGGTAAGAAAAGTCAATAAATAGAAAAATATTATAATTATTAACGTCCCCCTCATGTGACAATGTCACACGAGATGGTACATGTTAATAAAAATGACGTAAACTTGATTAGACTTTTTAAAAACGGACATGAAACTCCATCCCGCCAGTGGATGAGGTTTCATGTATTATCAGAAGCCCACTGGGGCTCCTGGCCTGCCCACCAGCCTTAAGGTTGGACGGGCAGGTCTTTAATTATCTTAATTAGCCTGTCAATGGCCTTAATTGGCCATTGACAGTCGGCGGGCAGACAGCTGATTTCGCTGTCCGCCCGCCTTCCTGAAAATTTAAAGGGACCGGGATGATGTCGTGGGTTCCTCCCGACGCCATCCCGTGTCATTTTCCCGTCAGCGAGCAGGCTCCTCCCCCAAATCGCCAACAGGAAAATTCAGGCCAACGTTTCTCATCTATATGATTCTTCTTCAGAGCTAAAAGTAAATGCTGAAATGTGACAATCCTTGGCAAAAAATGAGCAATAAATGTATTTGTCATTATGACCTCCGGTAACTTGGAATTAAGTTTATGACATCCATCGGAGAATATGCATGAAATGTAAATGTAAGAAGATTTGAATTTGACAGCCAGATTTCTGGTTTTCAATCCTTTTATTGTGTTTGACGAAGCCTTTGACTGGCCCAGTGCCTCTAAGCAATAGGCATACAGAGATATAAATTATATAACCGTTTTCCTCTGGACAGGGACATAACCTTCATCAATCTTTTCAATCCTGATTCTCTCAACAAATTGTTATGGATAACTGAAGTCATTACAGGCCTTTAGTCACGTGTGCTGGCCTTGCTGGTTGATTAGGACTTGACGACTATTATTGTGAACAGGACCCTTCCCCAGAAATGAAATAGTTCTCAACAAACTGTTTATCATCTAAGCATTGTAATTAATCATCCCCAATTCATTGTCACGTTTCCTTAACTCAAGACTGTCCCTATCCATCATGTTTTACTATGAGGCCATAAAAAGAAGTCAACAGGCATGAATCACACAACCTGCACTTTCAGCAGAAGCTAAACAGCACGGTCAGCTAAATTTTACTCTGACACATTAAACCCTAAATTATTCTGGGAATGAACAACTTTCATTTAATTAATTCTAGCTCTGGTATAAATCCACAAGCCATTTGTAAAGTAAATAGAAAGCAAAATCCTTGATCATACAAGATTAAACTAAATTCTAAACTTGACTGTATATGTATACACAATTCAAGTATCTTACAGGCTTGAAAGTATAGTATAGGTTTTATTGAACCCCTAGCTGGTACCTGTTTGGTTGCCACCACTGGCCTATTAACCAACAGTACAATAGTCCGTGGACTTAAATATAAGTGCCAGGAATTTCCTCAGGGTTTCCAACAAAGTTACCACTGCCAAATAAATACCTGGTTAAGATGCAAGTAATAGCTGTATTTGTATAATTATCTACTGCCACAATTAGTGACCTCTTGACCCAATACATTCCTCACTCTTCGATCGTCGTCAAGCTGAAAGCTGGTGCAATGCGGAGTGTAGAACAGTACGTGAAGCGAAGAACCAGGCATATCTTAGAGTGAGAGGTACCAACCTAGTGAAGCTATAACACTAAACTGCTATGAGCAGCAGGCTATACACTGAACTAAGCTGTCCCAGAACTTATAGATCCTCTCAACCCTGATCACATCGAGGTTTGAATGGTAGTGGACAATCGAGAAACTAATGGGAGAAGACTCCATAAACGTTGCCATCCTCAACCCTGGTGGGGCCCAGCAAAAGAAAACAAGGGCCAGAATATAATGCTCGTCAGGCGGGCACGTGCCTGACCCGACCAAGCGTAAAATGACGCACGATGACATCGGAGGAGCGTCCCGACGTCATTACGCACTCACACGATATTTTGGTCAGCAGCGCGCCCGCCGACAATTAAAAGGCCCTTTAAGGCAACTAAAGTTATAATTGAAAGAAATTTTTCACTGCCCGTCCAACCATACGGTTGGCGGGCAGGCGAAAAGGCCAAGGGTCTTTGCATTTTTTAGGAAACTCCATCCACAGGCAGAATGGGGTTTTCCAACTGCAAATATAAGTAAAATATGAATTATAACATTTCATTAATAACATGTCCCTGCTCATGCGACAGATTCACATAAGGGGCGTGTTCTATAACATTTTAAAAATCTTTATTTTTAATGTTTAAATCTCTTCAGCTCCCTGAGGCAGCTCTGTCTCTCAGGGAGCTTTTCCAGCGCGCACCCATGCGCATGCTTGGACTTGGACTTGCGCTCTCGCCCTGCTCCCCGCCTCCCCCCCCACCACCACACAGGCAGTGCTGAGCGCTGCCGTGCACGTTTCATGCTGGGCAAGCCTTAATTGGCCCGCCAGCGTGAAATTGTGGCCCGGCCCCAATCACAGGCGGCGGTTGACTTCCTGACCACCCCCACCGAACCCGCCGACAAGGGAAAAATCCCCCCCCAAGAAATGAGACTCAAGTGCTTGCATGCATCTTCAGCTAAAAGTGTCGAGTGGATATTCCTATTCAACCTCATCCTAATGTCCCCAATATCATATGTGTGAATGTTTACCTATTTCCATGTGACATTAAGAAGCAGCAGAGTGAATTGGACATAGCAATAGCTATGGAACCTTACTACACCCTAGCTGAAGACCTGCACCCCAATCCAAGCAGTTCTAGTACAACCATGACACTGGCATCCATATGGACAATGTGGAAGGATTTTCGTGTATAGGAAAGATAGGATAAATCTAATCTGGCCAATTTCCACTGTAGTAGCTTTTAACTAATCATCAGCAAAGTGATGGAAAAGTCATTGTGATACCCGTTCACCAATGGCTTGCTCACTGATGCTCAGTTTAGGTTCTGCCAGAACCATTCAGCTCCTGACCTAATACCAACTTTGATACCGACATAGATTTAACAACAAATGCTTGGTAAAAGGTGAGAATATCAGCCTTTGACATTGGTGTCATACTCAGTCAGATGTTGCCTCTAAGAAACTTAACATAAGGGAATTTAATGAGGATCAAAAGGAAACCTCTCCATCAGCAAGAATCATATCTGATTCTACGGAAGTTGATCATGACGACCAGAGTCCAACCATTGCAGCTCCACAACATAACTACAGGAGCTTCTTAGATAAGTGTCACAGATCAATCATCTTCACCTGTTCTTTCAATAACTTTCCCTCTATCATAAGGTCAGCTGTCTGGTAATTCACTGACAATTCCATAGTATTCAGCAGTACAGCAACTCATCAAACTTGCCTAGTACTCGCATGGTATCTACCACTAAAAAAGGCAAAAGCAGCTATGTCATAGGAACTCCATCACATCCAAGTTCCTCTCCAAGTGCCACACCATCCTGATCATATATTTATCACTAAAAACTCAGCAGGTCTGGCAGCATCGGCGGAGAAGAAAAGAGTTGACGTTTCGAGTCCTCATGACCCTTCGACAGAACTTGCGTTCGAGTCCAAGAAAGAGTTGAAATATAAGCTGGTTTAAGGTGTGTGTGTGGGGGGCGGAGAGATAGAGAGACAAAGAGGTGGAGGGGGGGATTGGGGGTGTGGTTGTAGGGACAAGCAAGCAGTGATAGAAGCAGATCATCAAAAGATGTCAACGACAATAGTACAATAGAACACATAGGTGTTAAAATTAAAGTTGGTGATATTATCTAAACGAATGTGCTAATTAAAAATGGATGGTAGGGCACTCAAGGTATAGCTCTAGTGGGTTTTTTTTTATATATATAATGGAAATAGGTGGGAAAAGGAAAATCTTTATAATTGGAAAAAAAAAGGGAAGGGGGAAACAGAAAGGGGGTGGGGATGGGGGAGGGAGCTTACGACCTAAAGTTGTTGAATTCAATATTCAGTCCAGAAGGCTGTAAAGTCCCTAGTCGGAAGATGAGGTGTTGTTCCTCCAGTTTGCGTTGGGCTTCACTGGAACAATGCAGCAAGCCAAGGACAGACATGTGGGCAAGAGAGCAGGGTGGAGTGTTGAAGTGGCAAGCGACAGGGAGGTTTGGGTCATTCTTGCAGACAGACCGCAGGTGTTCTGCAAAGCGGTCGCCCAGTTTACGTTTGGTCTCTCCAATGTAGAGGAGACCACATTGGGAGCAACGGATGCAGTAGACTAAGTTGGGGGAAATGCAAGTGAAATGCTGCTTTACTTGAAAGGAGTGTTTGGGTCCTTGGACGGTGAGGAGAGAGGAAGTGAAGGGGCAGGTATTGCATTTTTTGCGTGGGCATGGGGTGTTGCCATAGGAGGGGGTTGAGGAGTAGGGAGTGATGGAGGAGTGGACCAGGGTGTCCCGGAGGGAGCGATCCCTACGGAATGCCGATAAGGGGGGGTGAAGGGAAGATGTGTTTGGTGGTGGCATCATGCTGGAGTTGGCGGAATTGGCGGAGGATGATCCTTTGAATGCGGAGGCTGGTGGGGTGATAAGTGAGGACAAGGGGGACCCTATCATGTTTCTGGGAGGGAGGAGAAGGCATGAGGGCGGATGTGCGGGAGATGGGCCGGACACGGTTGAGGGCCCTGTCAACGACCGTGGGTGGAAAACCTCGGTTAAGGAAAAAGGAGGACATGTCAGAGGAACTGTTTTTGAATGTAGCATCATCGGAACAGATGCGACGGAGGCGAAGGAACTGAGAGAATGGGATGGAGTCCTTACAGGAAGCAGGGTGTGAGGAGCTGTAGTCGAGATAGCTGTGGGAGTCGGTGGGTTTGTAATGGATATTGGTGGACAGTCTATCACCAGAGATTGAGACAGAGAGGTCAAGGAAGGGAAGGGAAGTGTCAGAGATGGACCACGTGAAAATGATGGAGGGGTGGAGATTGGAAGCAAAATTAATACATTTTTCCAAGTCCTGACGAGAGCATGAAGCGGCACCGAAGTAATCATCGATGTACATGATAGGGTCCCCCTTGTCCTCACTTATCACCCCACCAGCCTCCGCATTCAAAGGATCATCCTCCGCCATTTCCGCCAACTCCAGCATGATGCCACCACCAAACACATCTTCCCTTCACCCTCCTTATCGGCATTCCGTAGGGATCGCTCCCTCCGGGACACCCTGGTCCACTCCTCCATCACCCCCTACTCCTCAACCCCCTCCTATGGCACCACCCCATGCCCACGCAAAAAATGCAATACCTGCCCCTTCACTTCCTCTCTCCTCACCGTCCAAGGACCCAAACACTCCTTTCAAGTAAAGCAGCATTTCACTTGCATTTCCCCCAACTTAGTCTACTGCATCCGTTGCTCCCAATGTGGTCTCCTCTACATTGGAGAGACCAAACGTAAACTGAGCGACCGCTTTGCAGAACACCTGCGGTCTGTCCGCAAGAATGACCCAAACCTCCCTGTCGCTTGCCATTTCAACACTCCACCCTGCTCTCTTGCCCACATGTCTGTCCTTGGCTTGCTGCATTGTTCCAGTGAAGCCCAACGCAAACTGGAGGAACAACACCTCATCTTCCGACTAGGGACTTTACAGCCTTCTGGACTGAATATTGAATTCAACAACTTTAGGTCGTAAGCTCCCTCCCCCATCCCCACCCCCTTTCTGTTTCCCCCTTCCCTTTTTTTTCCCAATTATAAAGATTTTCCTTTTCCCACCTATTTCCATTATATATATAAAAAAAAAACCCACTAGAGCTATACCTTGAGTGCCCTACCATCCATTCTTAATTAGCACATTCGTTTAGATAATATCACCAACTTTAATTTTAACACCTATGTGTTCTATTGTACTATTGTCGTTGACATCTTTTGATGATCTGCTTCTATCACTGCTTGTTTGTCCCTACAACCACACCCCCCAACCCCCCCCCCTCCACCTCTTTGTCTCTCTATCTCTCCGCCCCCGACACACACACCTTAAACCAGCTTATATTTCAACTCTTTCTTGGACTCGAACGCAAGTTCTGTCGAAGGGTCATGAGGACTCGAAACGTCAACTCTTTTCTTCTCCGCCGATGCTGCCAGACCTGCTGAGTTTTTCCAGGTAATTCTGTTTTTGTTTTGGATTTCCAGCATCCGCAGTTTTTTTTGTTTTTATACATTTATCACTGTCTATTCATTGTCACTGGGTTAAAGTCCTGGAATTTTGAGATCATAGGAGCACCTTAATGCAAGAGCTACTGAAGTTCAAGGAAAACCAACAATACCTTAGGCTTAGCAAAACAGGTGGCCTATCAGAACTGTTCACGTTCCAAGAACACTTTGTTTTACAAAAATATTTAAATTGCAAATGCTATACTTTCTGCAGAGGGATCTAACCTATTGGAAATTTATCAACCACCAACCATTTCCATATGTTTATTAGAACTTACAGCACAGAAATAAGCCATTCAGCCCAACTAGTCAATGCCTGTGTTTACCTCCACACAAGCTTCCTCCAACCCCTTTTTATCTAACCTTATCAGCCTGTCTTGCTATTTCTTTCTCATCAAGTACTTATCTAGCTTCCCATTAAATACATCTATGCTAGTTGCCTCATTTTTACCACTCTGGGTAAAGTAGTTTCTCCTGAATTTCCTACTGGATTTATTTGTGATTGTCTTTGCTTAATGTCACTACAGCCCCTAGGAGCCATCTGTACATTTCTAGAAACCTGAGCTTTTGATACAGAAGTCCAGTCCTCAAAGTAACTAAAGATACTAGGGAGAGACTTCTTTTCAGCTTACCTAGTTTGGGGGCATCAGCTCCAAGGATACAGCTAAACATGGTTCTGAGTGCAATCTCATTCTTTGGCAGGTGCAACTGCATTGCATTCTTTGTTAGAGTGATTAACAATCAATAGATCTCTGTTATTTTGTCTATATCGTGGGGTGGAAATTCCCTTACACCCATTTTCAAGCTTCAAGTGGATGCCAAACAATGAACTGACGCCCTAATTAGGAGCCCCAAGACCAGCCTGAAGTTCAGCTTTGGGTCTCATTGACATTATTTGAGTAAGCTGCCGGCACCTGACGTGCCTCCACGGGCCAATGGAGTGGCCCCCGGGAGTGTTGTGGAGCAGGGAGGAGTTCTTCTTTCTCAAAAATAAAGTAACTTATCATTTTGGTGATTGCTATTTACTAGACCCTCCATGCTCAGAAAACATGAGCGAAGTAGGCCCAACATCTGATCCATTAAGGGTAACCCAATTTACCAATGGGATCCTAAAGCAGGCTTTTGGTCACTCATTAGTGTATAACGAGGGGCCTGATAGCTGTTATAGGTGGTCATCACCGATGCCTGAAAAATGCCCAAACCCAATATCAGGTCAGACACTCATCAGACAACCTTAAGGTGCAAGATATTAGCATGCAAAATTGGTTCTCATTGCACTTGTTCTACATCTGTAAAATAGGCACAACTAGGTGCAATTTCTATCTCACTTACATTTCATTTACACCAGCTTAACATTGTGTATAGGTACAGTATCAAATAAAAGTGTCAACTGTCTATAACTAGATGTTATCCTATAAAATATGCAATGGTTCTTTAAAAGAATTTTCAATATTTTCCGCACACAGTTTTGATTTAAAGTTGATGTTATAATAAATATTAACAAAAGTTAACAAAAGTTCTAAAAATAAGTTTCAACCTGATAAAACAATTTGAAGATATTTAATTAATTCTCTCCATCCTTTCAGGTTCAGCATCACTGTTGCTAATAAGAACAATCGTGCAACATTCATCAAATCTGTGATTACATTTCTTAGGAAGTACGACTTTGATGGTTTAGACTTAGTCTGGGACCACCCAGGTTCAAAGGGAAATCCATCTGATAACAAGAATAGATACACAGCTTTGCTTAAGGTGAGTAAAACAGATTTCACTCTTTTTTCACCTTTTATTGTCTTGAGGCTTCAATCTTTGCTTTGGGTTCCATAGCCTGTCATCACCTTACAAGGCCAAGCTTTACTTGAAAGCCTAATCAATTAATGCTAGCAGAAGTATCCATCACAGAGGATATCACAGCACAGCATTGTTTCATTCTCATCCAATATTATAATATGCACAAACATATATACATATACATATACACATACATATTTTAGGTAGTGTTATTGCAAACTGATCAGTAATAGGAACCTTTTAGCTGTTTTCACTTCAGTTCCCTTCCCAAGGGTAGTGGAAGTCAATTTTAGCATCTATGCGGCTTTCCAAGTTAAGATGAACTAACTCAGCACAGGCCACCAATCAAGCTGGGAGTCTGGATTCAGAACAGTAACAGCAAGGTTTTTAACCCATTAAGCAAGCATGGGATCCTAGTTTTCAATTTTATAACGTGGATCAGATATGCAGTGCTACATCATTAGCAAAAGAAAAGCAAACATAGATGCAATACTATTTAAATTCATTTTTAATCCCAAGTGTTCTGAACTTTATTCAAAGACATGTCATTTTGCATGACTTGAAAACACAGCTGCACAATGACATGATTGGTGATGCAATGACTATGACTTATACTCTCACCCGATATTTTACTCACACCTAACCAAAAATTCTGCACCTATTGGCAAATGCACTCCTTCAAGTGAGGCAAAGTATGACCTGGTGTGCAATGTAAAATGGTGTGACCTGAGTGAATAGTAAGTGTGCTTATTGTCTCAGGATTTATATGTAAGAATCCCACTTCACACTTGAAGGATGATTAATATGAGTCATGCCAGATATTTTGGTTCTAGAGTGTATTACTAATCTGGTTTATCCATCAATAGAGTCTTTTACAGTAGTATAAATTACAGCCAGTGGTTCAAATCAGCTTTAATACCATAATAATTTGAAGCAGTTCATGGAAGAGTTAAAGAGCCCTTGTCAGTCATTACAGTCCCTTTGCAGAGTCTTTCTTTGTCATGTTTTCACATAGCATCAATAGCCAGATCTCTAGTGATTGTAATCATTTCTGGAATTACATAGAAGCTCCTACCCACAGAGTTAGCACCTTGTCTCACATCCAGTCAAAATGGTAAATAAAAGGAACATTAGAAATGTCTGTAATTTATACCTCTTGCACTCTTGTTTCTATTGTCCCTGCCATTAAAAAATCATTCCACAAGTTTAAGGCACTCACCCATACGACAAACAGCCGGCTACAGTAACAATAACAATACTAATTAACAATACTAACTAAGCCGAGCTGTTTTGAATAGATTGTGACATATATTGTCTAGTGAAATGTGTGTGTTTTCAGCACATCATTACGTCAGTAAGTGATCAATAGTTTCATTGGCTTAACATGTTTCCGACAAGTTCAGAAAAAGCCTTTTTCATAGCCCTTATTTAATGGGTTTCACCATTTCTAACACAATGTCCTCATCAGATGTGTCCGCCATCTACATTTCTATATTCAACAATTAACAAAAGATTTTTAGTACAGGAAAACCCATGTAATTGTAAGTTACTTCATTATCATAGCTTCTTTACACCATAAAAAAATCATGGTACAGTATTATTCCACTTCAAAATGTCCTCTTTTTTCCAGGAATTGAGTCAAACCTTGCTAACAGAATCAAAACGAGCTGGAAAACCCAGACTGTTAATTACAGCTGCTTTTCCTGCTAATAAGGATAAAATTGATGCTGGTTTTGAGGTGAAGAAAGTTGGTCAGTAAGTATTAATTCTTTCAACACAGAACTTTCTCCTTGCAATTTTCACAATTGGATGTCATGAAAAAACGTTGCTGGGCAATGATGTTTAGATCAACCCCATGGTAGCGCGCTCGTGGAATCCTGTTTCAGCCTCTAGATGGTTGAGATGAATCCACATTGAAGAGATAGGGTCCACAGGCAGGGGACTAAGAAGATTGAAAAGAGTAAAAGAAGATCAAATAAATGAAGATGCAATAACTCAGTGATGGCAAGCCAGGGTTTTATTAATTGTTGTACGGTGGCCAAGTTGTACTATAGGTGATAGAGTTGATCTGCAGGCACTCCTTGGGTGGAAATGTTGGGCAGAATTTTGCCCTTGACGGGCGAGCGGGCAGCCGATCGTGCCGCCGAAGCGGGCCCCACCGCCATTTTAAGTGGGCAGGCCAATTAAGGCCCACCCAGCGGGCCACCTGACAGGAAGCGCTATTCCCCATCCGTCAGAGTGCACCCTTTCACACATGCGCACGAAAGAGCACACATCTCCCTGAGACTAAGTGCTCAGGGAGATCGGTGAAAGCTTTAAAAACATCAAAAATAGAAAAATTTAAAAATTATTAACGTGTCCTCCTCATGTGACAATGTCACACGAGATGGAACATGTTAATAAAAAGCACAGAAACTTTATTAAACTTTATAAAAACAGACATGAAACCTCATCCCACCAGTGGATGAGGTTTCATATTTTTTCAGAAGCCCACTGGGGCTCCTGGCCTGCCCGCCAGCCTTAAGGGTTGGATGGGCAGGGTCTTTAATTGGGTTAACTACCCTGTCAATGGCCTCAATTGGCCATTGACTGGTCGGCAGGCGGACAGCTGATTTAGCTGCCTGCCTGCCTTCCTGAATATTTAAATGGGGCGGGATGACGTCGGGGGTTTTCCCCAACATATCCCATGTCGGTGAATGGGCCCCGCCCCCAACTCGCCAATGGAAAAATTCTGGCCATTAAGTATATTTACAATATACTCAGGAGCAACTACATGTGTGCTTTCAACTCCAACTCTATATCTACATTGACTGCTGAGGTACCCTGCGCTACTCTCCTATTGATCACTACAGATCATGTGATCTTCCCTAACAAGTATTATTCTTAAACATACATTACACACGAAATAAAACCATAATTACTACATTCCTCCCCCTTTAACTCGGCTTTACATATTATAATTACAAGTACATATTTTTCAAGACAACATAATATTTACACTGGGTAAGGAATTTACAAGTTCAGTCTCTCAGGTGGTTTCCTGGTACATGTGGAATGTTGCAGCTCCACAACTTCAGATTCTTTCTCAGGAACCTCCTTTTCTGGAGTTACTTAAACATCAGGTGCTCCGGTGGTCACTTGCATTTCTGCATCCTCAGCTCTTACAGGAACATCAGACTTGTCAGTTCTAGGTTTTTTTTTTATTATTCATTCACGGGATGTGGGCTTCACTGGCTGGGCCAGCATTTATTGCCCATCCCTAGTTGCCCTTGAGAAGGAGCAGGTGGTGAGCTGCCTTCTTGAACCGCTGCAGTCCATGTGGTGTAGGTACACCCACAGTGCTATTAGAAAGAAAGTTCCAGGATTTTGACCCAGCAACAGTGAAGGAACAGTGATATATTTCCAGGTCAGGATGGTGAGTTACTTGGAGGGGAGCCTCCAGGTGGTGGTGGCCCCAGCTACCTGCTGCCCTTGTCCTTCTAGGTGGTATTGGGCATGGGTTTGGAAGATGCTGTCTAAGGAGCCTTGGTGAATTCCTGCAGTGCATCTAGTAGATGGTACACACTGTTGCTACTGTGCGTCAGCGGTGGAGGGACTGAATGTTTGTGGTTGTGGTGCCAATCAAGCGGGCTGCTTTGTCCTGGATGGTGTACAGGTTCTTCAGTGTTGTGGGAGCTGCACTCATCCAGGCAAGTGGGAAGTATTCCATCACACTCCTGATTTGTGCCTTGTAGATGGTGGTGGACAGCTTTGGGGAGTCAGGAAGTGAGTTACTCATCACAGGATTCCTAGCCTCTGACCTGTTCCTGTATAGCCACGGTACTTATTTGGCTAGTCCAGTTCAGCTTCTGGTTAATGGTAACCCTCAGGATGTTGATAATGGGGGATTCAGTGATGATAATGCCATTGAACATCAAGAGACAATGGTTGGATTCTCTCTTGTTGGAAATGGTTATTGCCTTACACTTGTGTGGCACAAATATTAATTGCCACTTGTCGGTCCAAGCCTGGATATTGTCCAGGTCTTGCTGCATTTGGTCATGGACTGCTTCAGTTGAGTATCTTCAACAGGAAACGCAGAGCCGGTCATGGCTGCTGGTGGAACCAAATCTTGGTGATTTGTCTCTCTCTTCCTTAAATGTTTATGGATGATCTGGCCTTCCACCTCCATGTGGTAAGATGGAGGTCCAGTCACTGCACTTATTTCACCCGGTAACCATTTTGGTCCTTACCTGAAGTTTTTCACATATACCAGCTCTCCCACGGTAAATTTCCTCTTGCAACTATGCCAGTTGTGACTAGTTTTCTGGCTTCCCTGACTCCTTTACAGTTTCCCCTCTAAATCCAGCATTATTAAGCTCAATCTCGTCCTGAGGTGGCGTTTCAACAATAACTCAGCAAGTGTGAAACCTGTTGTTGCGTGAGGGATATTCCTGTCATGAATAAGAAAGCGTGCTAGCTTGGTTGCCAAGGAATCAGCAGTTAACTTTTTGATGCCTGCCTTGAACGTTTGAACCACCCTTTTGGCCAGTCCATTTGAGGAAGGGTGGTACGGTGCAGTTTTTACGTGAGTGATACCGTAGAGGCTGATAAACCATTGAAACTCTGCACTGGTAAATGCTGTGCCGTTATCAGAAACGACAACTTCTGGTAGTCCATGAGTGGCAAAACTCTGACATAGGGCAGAATTTTCCCGTCAGCGATTTGGGGGCGGGGCCCGCTCGCTGACAGGAAAATGACACGGGATGATGTCGGGAGGAACCCCTGATGTCATCCCGGTCCATTTAAGTATTGAGGAAGGCGGACGGACAGCAAAATCAGCTGTCCGCCTGCGGACCTGTCAATGGCCAATTAAGGCCATTGACAGGATAATTAAACTTGTTAAATGCCCTGCCCGTCCAACCTTAAGGCTGGCGGGCAGGCCAGGAGCCCCAGTGGGCTTCTAATAATACATGAAACCTCATCCACTGGCGGGATGAGGTTTCATGTCTGTTTTTAAAACTTCAATAAAGTTTATGTGCTTCTTATTAATATGTCCCATCTCATGTGACATTGTCACATGAGGGGGACATGTTAATATTTTAATATTTTTCTATGTTTAAAGATTTTTATACTGTCAGTAATCTCCCTGAGACAGCATTTAGTCTCAGGGAGATATGTGTTCTTTCATGCGCATTGACAGATAGCGCTTCCTGTTGGGCAGGCCGCTGGGTGGGCCTTAATGGGCCCGCCCACTCAAAATGGCGGCAGGCCCCGCTTCGGCAGCAGAGTTCAGCTGCCCACCCGCCGCCGAGCGGGTGGGGCCTGCCCACCCATCAAGGTAAAAACTCTGGCCATAGTTTCTCAATTGTAGTGCCCAACATTGCTGACTTCACCTCATATAAGTCCAACCATGTTGAATGGGCATCGACAATGAGCAGAAACATTGTCCCCAGGAAAGGTCTAACATAGTCAATGAGGAACCGCACCCAGGGTCTACCTGGCCACTCCCATGAGTGTACTGGAGCTATCACTGGCAACTTTTGCAGTTGCTGACATTGCACACAGTGCTTTACCAAACTCTCCATTTTGCAATTCATCCCTGGCCACCATAGATAGCTGCGTGCTGTGTCTTCATTCGGGAAATTCCTGGATGGGCGCCATGCAGTTCAATTAAAAGTGGCTCCCTTTCCTTTGGATAAACTATCACTCATGCACACCACAATGGAATGCCATCCTGGCTGGTTATTTCATGTCTTCTGTTGAAGTACGGTTTCATTTCATTGGATACGAGCTCCTGAGACCAACCATGTAGCACATGTTCTTGTACTTGAGATAGGACTGGGTCCCGACTTATCCAGTCTCTGATTTGTCGAGCACATACCGGTGAGGAATCTAAGAAATTTAACAAGTTCCTGTGGAACTGGGACGTGCTCATCATTTTCTTGTAAAAGCAAATGACTAAGGCCATCGGCATTTGTGATTTGATTGCCAGGCCTATGTACGAAAGTGTATTCGTATGCTGCAAGAATTAAGGCCCTAATGATATTTCCGTATCTTCTTTCTAAGTGCCTTCCTCTTTCTAGTGCAGATTTTAATCTCGGACTTCTTTTTGACTTCACTATTGGCCAACCTTCTCTCAGATGCAAGCTCAATTTGTCTGAACTCAGTGGCTGAGTCTCCCAAAATTTCATTATCTGTCTGCTTCTTGGAAAATTCTGTGACTTTTGGTTCCAAAGCCTCTTTGGCTTCATTTAGCTGATTCTTCAGCTCTTCCATCTCTTTTTTGTATTTGTTTGCTGCCTTCTGGAAATTTGTGTGTCTTCTCTGCCAACTGATTCTTCAGTTTGTTCAGAGAGGTGTTGAATTCTTTCTGTTTCTCTTCTTACCTTTCCAGAGGTACAACCTTTGACTTGAGGGAATCTTGTAGTGTGTGAAGGTCTTTCAACAGGTTTTCTTTTTCCCTGCAAAGGTTGCTCACCTTGTCTCAAACTCTGTCATCTAGCAGGGTCTCTTCAAGTTTCTTCTGCTGTTCTTCCAGGGCTTGGCTTAAGACAGCCTGCATTTCTTCAGGTTGTTGCGTCCTTACACATTTTTTCAAAACAGGAACACTTCCAGCTTCCTTTTGGAATCTCAGCGGCCAGTCGGTTGATTTCTCCTAGCCAGTTTTGCCCTAGAAGGCTTGGTCCTCCGCCTCTCAATAGCAACACTGGTAGCTTTTCGATTGGCTTCCATAATTGACAATTCCTCTGCTTACGCTTTTTACTTGAATGCCTTCACCCATATACGTTTTTAGTTTAGCAGTTATTTGTTGTAAGCTTAATAGCTGTTCACCATAATTCAAATACCTGACAGTATATTCCCCAATTATTGTAGTGGAAGCTCCCTTGTCTACTTCCATTTTAACAGATTTGCCATTTACTTTCACTGTGACAAGTATTAGTTCTGTCTTTCCAACTTTCAGATTAAACAACGATTAAATGTCAGAATATGTTGTTTCAGGCTCTTCTACATTGTAGATTTCATTGGGCTTCTTCTTTTGTTTACAAGCCTGCTTGAATCTTTCCTTGCACAGCCTCATCATATGTCCATATCTATGACAATAGTAGTATTTGATCTTTTTAAACTGCCAATCGCTAAAAGATTGATTGTTTCCACCTCTATTAAAATTATTCTTCAATTTTGCTGCTAAGTTATTTTTCTTTATTCTTCGGCTCATGGGGACTGTTTCCCGCTTCTCGGCAGAGTCTTGCTTTTTCGCGCCACTTTTGGTTGAGGTTTCCTGCCCGATGTGGAGGACGGTGTATTTTGTGCACCCTGTATTGCTTTTGAATCTCTTACTGTGTTTTCCATGGCCATCTCTCATGCCTTCTTGAAATCCAGATTCACTTCAGACAATAATCTTTTCTGAATAGAGTCCTCTTTCACACCACACACTAAACGATCTCCCTGCATGGCGTTCAGAGTCATACTGAACTCACAATGTCCCGTTAGCTGCTTCAAATTTACCGTGTAGCATGCACTTGTCTCACCCGGGCTCTATTTCACAAATTGAAGTTGAACCTCTGCATCATGACTGAGAGCTTGGTTTGAAAATGACCCGTCACAAGGTCCACCAATTCATCAAAATTATTCGAATATGGAGCACTGGGTGCCTTCAAACTTCAATCAAACTGTAGATTTTGCTCCTACAAGTACTCAAGAGGATTACTCGCCTCTTCTCTTCCCCCGTAACCTTATTTGCTTGAGAAAAGAACATGAGGTGTTCTATGTTTTGAGACCAATCATCTGTGGCTGGATCAAAAGGATCAATTCTCCCAAGTTTGGCATTTTGAGAGGGAATAACATCTTCAATTCAAACAGAACTTGCTACTTACAATCACTGGGTGAGGTACAGTGCTGATTTCTTTCTAACTTGATTTCTTCCGTTCAATCCTATTTTATCCTCATCACCAGTTTGTTGTGGGGTGGCCGAGATATACTATTAGTGATAGAGTTGATCTGCAGACACTTCTTGGGTGGAAACATTAAGTTTATTTACAATGTACTCAGCAGCAACTACACGTGTGCTTTCAACTCCAACTTTATCTCTGCAATGACTGCTGAGGTAGCCCGCGCTACTCTACTATTTGTTACCACAGATCATGTGATCTTCCCTAACAAGTATTACTCTTAAAGGTACATTACACACTAAATAAAACCATAATTACTACATTAATGCACTAAATCTACAGGTCTGATAGAAAGACTTGCATTTATAAAGCACTTTTCATGACCCCAGGACATCCCAAAGGGTTTTACAGCCAACTAAGTATTTTTGAATTGTAGTCACTTTTGGGGAGAAGTTCTTGCCTATGTTCAGTAGAGAAACTGGAAACTTGAGGTATTATGGTGGTTTAATAAAAGCAAAATACTGCGGATGCATGAGATTGGAAATAAAAACTGGAAAAACTCAGCAGGTCTGGCAGCATCAATGGAAAGAGAAACAGAGTTAATGTTTCAAGTCCAATATGACTTCTTCAGAACTTTGGAATTCAGTTCCAAAGAAGAGTTAGCAAGTTCCACATTCTCATTTCTCTCTGTGTAAAGCAGTTACTCCTGAATTCTTTATTGGATTTATGAGTGACTGTCTTATATTTATGTTTTCTAGTTTTAGACTCCCCGGCAAGTGGTAACATTTTCTCCTATTGTATAGCATTAATTTACCTCCTAAGGATGTTCCAAAGGACTTTTCAAACAATGAGGTACATGTGGGGCACAGTCACTGTTGTTACGTAGGGTAATTTGGCAGCCAATTTGCGCACAGCAAGGTTCCACCAACACCAATTAGATTAGTGATCAGCTAACCCTGTTTCTCTCTCCATAGATGCTGCCAGACCTGCTGAACAGCACTTTCTATATTATGGTGGTTGATTACTACTGGCAATTTTTGGGGACTGCTCACACTCCATTCTCATAATTGCAGTGAAAGCCTTTTTACCAAAAGTTGCTGGGATCTCCACCAAACTTTAATTGCTAAGGAATTCTTGATTGTTCTTTAAAAGTAAAATGAAATTGTATTATAATAATGAGGGGAAATGATTGGAAATGCTTTGTACACAAATTAAATATATATAGTGCAGATATATCCAATTTTCCATTGATTATTCAGAATTTCATTTTTTGGATTTTCATTTCTACAGATATTTGGATTTGATCTATGTGATGACATATGATTTTCACGGTGCCTGGAACTCATTCACTGGACATAACAGCCCCTTGTATGGTGCCTCTCCAGAACAGAGTAAATCTGCAGCTTTCAACATGGTATGTGTAAAAGTCCAAAATTCACATTGTGCTTGTACACAAAATGGCAACAACCACATACTTAATTTACAATTGTTGGAACATTTGCTTCTTTGAAGAGATTGGAAAATATATTTCTTCTTGAACTCTGACAAAAATTAAGCAAAGCAAGGAACCAGTGGATGATCTATTACTAACAAAAATTAAAATTTTGCCTGTGTTAAATCACCCGTTGGTTTGCCAGAATTAGTTTCTGATGGCTGATTTTGCAAACTAGATAAATTTACGTTATGGTATTGTTCCAAAGAAGCATTTCTTGATACCTTGTTACTTAGTTGTCACTCTGTTCAATTTGGTCAACTTGAGATTTACATGGGTAGATATCTTTTGAATTTTACTGCAGTGGCAGATGCACTTGTAGACAAGCTTTCTATATAATTGATAAACTGTGAATCACTGTTGGGTGTGCACAGATTGCAGGATGCCCTCAAGCCAATGGTGTGACTGACTGCACCCACATCTCCCTATGAACCCCATGATACAATGCCAACACTTTTATAAATCAATAAGAGTACCACTCTAAACTTGTACAACCAGTATGCAAATACCAGTAGCATATCATGTTGGTCTGTGGTTTCTTTCCTGGCAGCTGCCGTGATGCTTTTACATGGCGTCAATCAACTATGCCCCCTTCCCCGAGTTTTTGCACAGCCAGTTAAAGCTTCACTGCCTGGAGACAAGACTAGCTCCTGCACATCTGGTTTATTATAAATTTATAGGAACATGAAGAAAGAGAAGGTTGTGGGACTAATTGGAGTTCTTTCAAAGAGCTAGCATAGATATGATGGGCTTAATGATCTCCCTTCCATGCTGTAAAATTTCATGACTATGATTCATTTTGAGCAGTTTAACTTTGCTCCAATGGGTCACTTGATGCCAGAACATTGGAGTTCTAAAATAATGATTCAGATAACTGAACAGGTTTGGGGTGCTTCCTCCAATAAAACCCACAAAGCATGTCCTGTATTGTCACTGTGTGCTGTACAATGGATAACTCTGGTTTTCAGCATATGGGGAATACTTCCTGGATGATGAGGGAAAGGAAGCAATGGCCCAGAGGATGAGAAGGAAGTGGAATGGTCCAGCAGTTATCAGCTGCTAAAATTACTGCTATTTGAAGTGGAATTCAGCTGAACAATCTGTGCTCCACAGCACTGATAGTTATTCCAATATTTGCCGCATTCATTCCACCTCACGATCAACATTGTCTGTCCAAATGCCAAAACTGCTGTTTGTTGCATCACATGGCAGGATCACCAGGAACACTTTCTGCAGATGAAGATTTTAAATAGCATTGTAGCTTAAATGATTTACAGATAGTCCATTTATTATTTGTCGTGCCAGTGAGAGGGTATTTACCTGATTAAGTGCTTTCTTTTGACCTGCTCTAAACAACATGTTGCAATACAGGAGGAGGAAGCTTGCTGTGGTTCAATTAAGGACTCTAGACGTGTTCGTTATTGTCAGCTTGTAGAAGACTGGGTCTGAGGGAACCCAGCTGCCGACTGCAATTTGGTGCAAGATTTTCTCCACAGGCTTCAGGATCCCAACATCAGAGTCACAAGCCCAAGCTGTGCGGGAAACAATTACCCGGCAGTGCTTTTCCCCAAATTGGCCAATTAGTTTCTTTAAATTCTTTCACCAGGTGCGATCATTGCTGGCTAGGCCATCCTTTGTTGCCCATTCTAATTGCCCTTGAGAATGTAGTGGTGAGCTGCCTTCTTGAACCGCTGCAGTCCATGTGGTGTAGGTACACTAACTGTGCTATTAGGGAGAGAGTTCCAGGATTTTGACCCAGTGACAGTGAAGAAACCATGATATAGTTCCAAGTCAGGATGATGTGTGGTTTGGAGGGGAACTTGCAGATGATTGTTCCCATGCATCTGCTGCCCTTGGTAGATGTCACCAGCTCGTCTTCCAATTAAGGAGTGGGCTCTTGAAGCTGGAAGGCCAATAGGAGGTCTTCCAGCACTGAAGAATCTGAAGCTTGTCTTTCCAGGTAAAAGAGAGAAAGTGTACCTCAAGTTGGAAGTAGCCTGTTTCCAACTTTAACTTTTAAACGAAAATTCCTCAGCATCCAAGCCACTGTTGTGAAGGGATTGGCGCTCCACAGGGCAGCCTGCAGTTGCAGCTGAGACCAGACAGATTGGAGGGCCTCAAAGCTTACCTGACAGCCAACTGGAAAATTCTATTCAGCCTCTGACAATAGTCTTTAATTGGCCTTCAACTATCATTAAATGGCTACCCATCACCTCCGACTGGATAGCCCTCTCTGATCCTGCTTTCAGGAATATGGCCTGGGAGAGATTTAGAGCATGCAAACCAGCATGCCAGTCAGCAGCACAAATATTTTAGCCCATCCATGCTCAGTCCTGCCCTTGGTCTCTGTTGTAGCTGTCCAGCACAGTTTACTTTCTGGCACCGGGGTAGGCATTTGTTCAGGTGGCTGCAAGGGTACAGAAGTGTTGTACCATGAGGGAAGGCATTATTTGCACATCCCACTCCATAAATGGTCTACCACTGATCTACAGCTACCGATCTGTGGAGCAGCACATTCCAGGAGATCACTAAACCGAGTGAGGCTCCTTTCCAGTTGATCTCCCATCCTATCCAAGGGGGAGGATGGTTGAGACTAAAATCTGCATAGCCCCAGTATATTGCTATTAGGGGTGTCACAGATTTTTATAGATGGTTGTGCAGGGTGAAGGTCAGGTCCTTCAGGGCTATGTGAAATATTTGAAAGATTTGAGGGAGAATCTTACTGTGGCACTCCTGAGGAGATTAAATATCTTTCTGCACTGCATCCAGGTCTTTGTGTAAATGATGTTCATACTCACATGCTCCACCTTTTGCCATGCCTGTTCACCAACTCACTTTGTCACTTACTGATCATCTAAGGCAAAGAGGACCCTGCTCCTCTCATCAGCTTGCCTCATCAACATCTCCAGCGCTGAACCCAAAGACCTGGGGGGTTATACTGGAACGCTTATTGTCTCCAGACATTATCCTATTGTTTCACAATGTACCATTCCTGTTTGGCCACAATTCCTATTCACCTATCCTTAAAGTTTCTGCAGGACCTTAACAGCCCAGCAATAGCTGATTCCCCATCTCCCAGTGGTCAGGCTGCCAATGGGAAGCATGTTTTCTGCTGGCATAAGCTAATGACAGGTAGCCCAAAAAATGGGACTGGTTCTCCAACCACTTTACTCTGTAACCATTGCTATTGTCCTAGATATTGCCCTCAATCTTGCAGTGGGAGAGGGAAAAAAAATAATACAAACTGGGGGAAGTTTAGAGCTAGCAGGAACTGAACATAACATTTTGCCATGTGTGAAATGAGCTAGCCGGTTTCATAGATCAATTTTACATTAAGGGGTAGCATAGAAGAAGCATCTTCATTGTTCTGATATTCAGAAAGAAAGATTGAAGATTTTTTTAAACTATCATTAGTATAAGGTGTGCACAGGGTACTGTTCATCTATCTATTTAACATTAAATTATTTTGTCTGTTAATTTATAGCCCAAACCAATACCTGCTGAGGATGATGGTGACTAGCATTTAAAGAATTAATGCATGGTTTACAACAAATATACATTCCTTTGAGGCACAAAAACCCAGCAGGAAAAGTAGTCCAATCATAGCTAACGAAAAGTTAAAGATTGAATTAGATGAAAGGTAGAGGCTTATAAAGTTGCCAAGAAAGTAGTAAGCCTGAGATTGGGAAAATAGAATATGAAGTAAACAAACCAGAAACATAAAAATGTAAAAAGCTTCTATAGGCATGTAAAAAGGGAAAGATTTAGCAAAGCAAAAGTGGGCCCATTATATGCAGAGAAAGGTGTAGTAATTGTAAGTTAAACCATTTCTTACTGTTATGGGGAACATGTGACAGTACAGACAAATCAGCCCTAAGCCTGGGGATTCTTAGGGGTGGAACTTCTTAGCCTTGATCTTGGAACAAGCATGTAGCTTCATCTGGAGTCTGTAAATAAAGTTTTCTGTTTCTTACAAGAAACCTGTCCTGCATTCCAAGTTTATTACAACTAGCAACAGGGATAAATAGTGCCAATGCAGCACCTCGCCTCATGACTGTGAGCATTCCAATATTTTAAGGTAAGAAAGAAAAGAATTATACTTACCAGCACTGCCTCTCTTTGGTAGAATTGACCTGAATGACTCATCCATCAAGGACATGAGTCATGCATATCAACAGCTTGAGCTGGACAACACATCAAGAAGTTATGTCACATAAACACACACAAGGGCCTGTTCCAATATACACACCTACCATTGTGTGTCCTCTGCCTGTGCGATTTTCCAAAGAACCATGGAAAGTTTACTACCAGGACTTCCCCAGGTTATAGTATACCTGAACGTCTTCCTAATCACAGGATCCACAGAAGCAGAACATGAGGAAAACGTGGAAGAGGTTCTGAGGAGATTGTTAGAAGCTGACATTTGTTTTAAAAAAGAATAGTGCACATTCCAATCAAAGGAAGTTATGTATCTGGGTCATCGAGTTGATGCCCAAGGGTTGCATCTATTAGAGGAGAAAGTCAGGGCAATCAAGGAAGCGTCCTCTCCTGCCAACATCACGGACCTCAAGTCTTTTTTGGGCATGGTAAACTATTATGGTCAATTGTTGCCTAATCTATCTACAGTGTTTCCACCTTTACACTTATTATGGAAGAAGAACCACATTTGGTCCTGCAAGGCACAACAAGGGGAAGCCTTCACAAGAGTCAAAAAACCTTTACACTCGTTGTGTCTGCTAGTGCACTATGACCCGTCTAAGGAATTGATACTCAATTGTGATGCATCTCCCTACAGAGTGGGATCAATATTGTCACACAAGATACAGTGTGGATCTGAAAGAACCCTGTCTGCAGCCAAGAAAGGTTCTTGTAGATTGAAGAAGAGGGCTTATCTATTGTATTTGCAGTAAAGAAGTTCCATCAATATTTGCATGGTCGACGCTTCACCATATTGTCAGATCACAAACCACTGTTAGGATTGTTTAGTGAAGATAAAGCAATCCCACTGACAGTCTCTGCTAGAATTCAAAGATGGGCTTAAATTTTGTCGGGGTACGACATTTTTATGCACCGTCCAGGTGTGCATATAACAAATGCAGATGCCCTTAGGCATCTCCATTTGCCAGCTAGTATTACACAAATACTAGTACCTTAAGAGGTATTACTTGCGTTTTAATTCCAGGACTCCTCACCTCTGTGAAACAGACAAAGAATTGGACAAATTGGGATCCAATTTTAGCAAGAGTGCGTGAACAGATATTACAAAGATGGTCAAATGCACAAGTCTCTGAAGAATTAAAACCATTCTTTGTACGTAGATCCAAACTGAGTTGTCAAGATGGTATCTTGTTATGGGGAGCAAGAGTCATTACTCCTGTGTAAGAAAGAGAACCATTATTGGAAGAACTTCATGGTGCAAATCCTGGTATTTTGAAAATGAAGATGTTTGCATAAAGTTATATCTGGTGCCCAGCTATAGACAATGATATAGAAAAATTGGTGAAGCACTGTCTCCAGTGCCAGCAACAGCAGAAGTTGCCCGTTTTAACTCCACTGCATCTATGGGAGTGGTCTGGTCGACCCTGGGTTGGACTACATATAGACTATGTAGGTCCATTTCTAAGTACCATGTTTCTGGTGATTATTGACACACATTCCAAATGGATGGATGTGTTTGAAGTGAGATCACCTACTTCGTCTGCAACCATTGAAAAGCTGTGCCAGAGTTTCAGTGTTCATGGTTTACCTGAAGTTATTGTGTCAGACAATGGTACAACTTTCACTAGCACTAAATTCCAAAGATTTGTGAATCTAAATGGGATTAAACCCATCAGAACAGCACCATATCATCCCTTGTCCAATGGGTTAGCAGAAAGAGCAGTACAAACTTTTAAAACAAGCCTGAAGAAACTATCTGAGCGAATATTAGAAACACAAATTTCAAGATCTCTGTTCAGCTGTTGCACAACTCCTCATGCAAGCACTGGTTTAACATCTTCAGAATTGTTAATAAAGCGCCAACTTCATACAAGATTGAGTTTAGTATTCCCTAATTTAGAGGAGAAGGAGGAGAGAAACCGGGGTAGTCAGAAAGTGAATAATGATGTTCATGGTATAGGTCCAGAGTTTGCTGTGAGAGAGACAGTTTTTGTATGAAATTTTGCAACTGGACCAAGATAGGTCCCTGGTAGAATTGTCTCTGAAACAGGACCTATATCTTATCAAGTAGATACTGGCAGAGTCAAACAGAGCCAAACAGAGCCTGACAGCCAAATGGATCCAAACAGAGACTTGCAGAGCCAAACAATGACAAACAGATTCAAACAGGGCCAGGCAAAGCAATGGAAAACAAGATTGTTAGGAAATGATGATTGTGTATCATCTCAGAAGTCAAGAAACCCCCCAACAACCAGTTAATCCACCTGAAATCGAAATTGAAACTTCGACCCCTGAGGTGCCAGATTGCCAAAGAATAAACATACTAGATGTTTCTGTTGAAGTAAATAATTCTGAACTACCATTGCCTAAGGATGTCCCTGATGCTGCAGTTCCTGTGCAAGTTGATCCAGTGGAAGAACTTCCAGTTGTAGAGTTGTATTGCTCTGCCCGAACCTGAAAACCCCTTCAAAGACTAAATTTATAATTGCATGAACTGCATATAATTGTATATAATATGGGTTAAGATACCTTTGTAATTAAGAGGGTAAAACAAAATTAAAGGAGAAGGAATGTAGTAATTGTAAGTTAAACCATTTCTAACTGTTATGGGGATCATGTGACTACATAGACAAATCAGCCCTAAGTGCGGGGAATCTTAGGGGTGGAGCTTTTTAGCCTTGGTCTTGGAGCAAGCATGTAGCCTCATCTGGAGTCTGAAATAAAGTTTATTGTTTTTTTACAAGAGACTAGTTCGGCACTCCAAGTTTATTACAAAAGGAGATTTTATAATGGGGAATGAGGAAATTGCAAGAAAACTAAACAAATATTTTGTGTCTAGCTTCATGGAGGAAAATACAAAAAACCTCCAAGAATGTTAGAGAACCAAGGGGCCAGTGGGAGTGAAGAACTGAAAGGAATTAGTATCAATAAAAACGTATTACTGGAGAAATTAATGGGACTGAAAGTTGGTAAATCCACTGGACATAATGATCTACATCCGTGAGTGTTGTAGGAGGTGGCTGTAGAGCCAGTGGATGCATTGGTGATCACCTTCCAAAATTTTATAGATTTTGAAATGGTTCCTGCAGATTGGAAGGTAACAAATGCAACCCTACTATTTAAGAAAGAAGGGAGAGAGAAAACAGGGAACTTCAGACCTGTTAGCCTGTAGAGGGGAAAATGTTGGACTCTATTATAAAGGATATGATAACTGGACACTTAGCAAATAATAATAGGATTGGCCAGATTCAACATGGATTTAGGAAAGGTTGTTTGACAAATCTGATGGATTTTCTGAGGATGTTACGAACAGAATAGATAAGGGGAAACCAGTGAATGTGGTGTATTCAGATTTTCAGAAGGCTTTTGATAAGATCCTAAACAAGAAGTTAGTAAACAAAATTAGAGCATATACTGTCATGGATTGAGAATTGATAACCAGACAGAAAACAGAGTGCAGGAATAAATGGGTCATTTTCAGGTTGGCAGGCTGTGCCTAAGGGGGTACCACAAAAATCAGTTATTATACATTCTACCCTGATTATAAAATGGTGTTTGAGAGCCAAATAACATGCATGATGTAACAACATTCATGCTACTGTACAGCGTAAAATGAAACATGAAAAATCAAACATTCAGGTTCCACCAGCCCTGTAACAGACTGAAGCACTGAATCTTTATCAATAATTTGGATGTGTGGACCAGATATAATATTTCCAAGTTTGCTGATGTCACAAAACTAGTGGTGATGTGAGGAAGATGCAAAGACGCTTCAAGTGGATTTAGACAGGCTAAGTTAGTGGACAAGAACATGGCAGATGGAATATAATGTGGAAAAATGTGTAGTTATCCAGCTTGGGAGGAAAAATGCAGAGTATTTCTTAAATGGTGAGAGATGTAAAGTGTTGATGTCCAAAGGGACCTGGATGACCTTGTTCATGAATCATTGAAAGCCAGTATGTAGGTGCAGCAAGCAGCTAGGAAAGCAAACGTTGGCCATTACTGCAAGAGGATTTGCAAGAGTAAAGTTGACTTGCTGCAATTATATAGAGCTTTAGTGAGACTGCGTACAGTTTTGGTCTCCTTACCTAAGGAAGGATATGCTTGCCATAGAGGAAGTGCAACAAAGGTTCGCCAGACTGATTTCTGGGATGGCAGGATTGTCCTATCAGGAGAGATTGAGGAGACTGGACTTATATTCTCTAGAATTCAAAAGAATGAGAGGCGATCTCATTGAAAAAGCAAAATTCTTACAGTGCTCGACAGGGTAGATGTAGGAAGGATATCTCCCCTAGCTTGGGGGTCTAGAACCAGGGGACAAGATCTCAGAATAAGAGGTAGGCCAGTTAGGACTGAGATGAGGAGGAATTTCTTCACTCAGGGGGTGGTGAATCTTTGGAATTCTCCATTCTGGAGGCCATGGAAGCTCAGTCATTAAGTCCAAGACAGAGCTCAGTAGGTTTCTAGATATTAAAGACATCAAGGGAAATGGGGATAGTGCAGGAAAATGGTGTTCAGGTAGAAGTCCAGCTACCCAGCCATGATCTAGTTGTAATGGTGGAGCAGGCTCAAGGGGCCGAAAAATGGCCTACTCCTGCTCCTATTGCCCATATTCCAATCTTCCTGTATATTAGAGTAGCTCACAATACAGTAACAATAGATCTCTATTTCCCAAAACCTGTCTAGATTTACCCAGCTATTGGATAGTTAAAGATGTGCTCTTGTTTGCTGGTAACACTAAGTCCCTTGCATGAGTGATCATTTACACTGAACCAAATTATGATACCTAGAATAAAACGTCCAAATGTAATTGGCTCATTTTTCTGATTGATTGTTTCTGCTGTAGGATTTTGCTGCCAAATACTGGAGAGATAATGGTTTACCAGCAGACAAAATGATAATTGGATTCCCAACATATGGACGAACCTTCACGCTTAAGACTTCCACCAATCAAAGCGTTGGTGCTCCAGCAATTGGACCAGGACCAGCTGGTACCTACACTAAAGATCCTGGTTACTGGGCTTATTATGAGGTGACAAAACTTGAGTACATTTTTTGGTTACTGGATTAAATCTAAATAATGAAAGTTAAAATCCCACCATGAATTTGAATTCAGCCATAAGAACTGGGAATGAAACTCTGGTATCAGTGAAAGTGAACACAAAGCTGTTGGATTGTCATAAAAACCCAGCTGGTTTCATTAAAGCTCTTAGGGAAGGAAACCTAAACATTCTAGCCTGGTCTGATTTATATAGGTCTCCAGTCCCACATTAATATGATTGATTCTTTACTGCCTTCTGAAGTGATCTTGCAAAACACTCAGTTGCATCACTCAAGATGAAGGGGAGGGCAATAATACTGGCCTGGCCAGTGATGCCTGCATCCAGGTAATTCATTTTTAAACATCATTAAATGCGTGAATATCTCCCTGCTTCTGCTGAAAATATTAAGCTTGATGTTTCCCAGTAAAATCTTTTATTCCTTTCGAGTGATAAAATATTCCTTTATAGCTGAAATTACATAGAAGGAATAAAGAGTAAAGCACCCAATCACATTGTCAATATATCACAGTCATTTGCAACAATAGATTATTTTACAAAATAGTCACCATTTTTATGCACACAAATACAGAAGTTAATTTATGCACATCCCAGCCCTACGAACAGATAATCTGTTTGAGCTGCTAGATGAGCCAGGATTGTTGGCCAGGGTGCCAGCAAAACACTCTGCTTCCTAAAATAGTGTCATGGACTCTTTTACACCAATCTAAAGCAATAGATTGCAATCCTCCAGGATTGTCCTGAAGTCCTCCAGAATGAACAGGGCAAGCAAGCCAGGAGAAAAAGCTTTGGCACAAAGAAATTGTGTTTTTAAAAATGCATTTTTTGGGCATGGCCAAAAACGGCTGTTTAACCAAGAGTAAAAAATTATCCAATTGGTAATTAAGTCTATTCACTTTTCAATTTGCATAAAATGGCAGTGTGGCGTGTGTATAAACATGTTGATTGACCAGTGGCAGGAGTGCAGGGTCGCCAGTGTTGCATTTTATGTCCTATGAACCTGTAGCCCTGATTCTCTGCAGCATGAAGTCTGCTTCCATTCACAGTATAACTGCTTTTTTAAAACTAGAATCTATCACATCACACTTGATATTGAACTCCATTTGTGACTTTTCAGCCCATTCTCCCATCTCATCAAGATCACTTTGAAGCTTTCTTTAGTCTTCTGTAGAATTCGTTTATCTCCTATTGCAGTCTCCAATGTAACAAAATGGCACCACTGGCTAATAATATTGGAGAACATGATCTTTTAGAAAAACTTCATCCAGACACTGACCTTGAACAAAAAGTATCCTCAATCAACCAGAGGTAGGGTGGTAAAGACTGGTGACAATATAAATAAGTGAAAGCTGAGAAACAATCTCTAGGCCAAGGCTAGATGAGCATTTAAACATTGCCTGAAGCAGTCAACATCCTGTACTCCTGAGGAACGATGCAAGATAAATGACAACACCAGATCCGGCTCTGGTTTGATGCAATAAGTTATGACAATGATTCCTACCTCCTTTTTTGGTATCTTCATATTTTTTACACTATTCCCATTACATCTATAACTAATATTATTGGCATTTTGATGCCAACATTGAATATTAATTCAGAAGTGGTCCCAAAACTGAAACCTATGGGATTCCACCAACCACTTTGAAAATCTGCCCTTAACTACTACTCTTTTTTTCTTCCTTCTACACAATTTTAAAATTATTTTTTCAATTGTATCCCTAATTCTATATCCCCTTACCTTCTCTAATAATCTTGCATGTGGTACCTTTGTAAAAGGCTTTCCTAAAGTTCATGCACACTGCATCCACCTCATTTCCTCATCTACCATTTCTGTTAACTTCTCAAAGAAGTCTATGAAGGTTGTAAAGCACTGTTGAAATCCAAATGTAAAATATTGCTGGAAATCACCAATAAAAACAGAAAACGCTGGAAATACGCAGCAGATTTGGCAGCATCTGTGGAGAAAGAAACAGAGTTACCGTTTGAGGTCTGTGACCTTTCATCAGGACCCAGAATCCAGGGAAACCTTAAAATTCCCACATTCCATACAAAGTTCTGATGAATGTTCTGTTGAAATCCATACTGGCCATTGCTAAATTTCTATTTATCTAAATAGGTGGAAAATTTTCCCTACCACAGATATGAAGCTAACTTTAATCACTCAAATTAGCTCAATCTCACTTTTTAAAAATAGGTTCTACATTGAACAGTCTCTAATGCTTCAGCACACATTTGCAGAAACCGGAAATATAGAGGTAGATTATAACTTTTAATGCCTGCGGTAATCTGGTAGGGCCTGGCACCTCTTTATAGAAAAAGGCTAACTGTTATTCCACTGAAGTAAACAATCTGCCCCATCAGATTACTTCCCAGTGAAGACAAATACCTTTATGTAATTTCAAATGTATCAGCGATTTTCTACTCAAAAGTTTTAATAATGCACAAATATGCAATTCTTCTCATGGCTCTTAATCATAAAACAATATCCAATCTTTCCATTGATAGATCTGTGACTTCTTGAAAAACGCTGAATCCAAAATTATTAAGGAACAGAAGGTCCCATATGCATCCAGTGGAAGGGTGTGGCTTGGATACGATGACTTGAACAGCTTTGAGGCCAAAGTACGGTTTGTGCATTCTGAGTTATTTGAATCTAAAGATTTTTGTTCTCTTGGATCAAATGTCGTAAAGTATTCCGTTATGTTTCTGCACATTGTTGCATCTTAAAACAGGAGTGTCAGCACTTTGTCTTCCCGGGCCACATAGGTGTATACTGCAGAGACTTGGAGGCAATAAATTACAAGATCACAAGACAGTTACAGATAAGCTCATTTTATTTGAACCTTCTATAGAAACCTTCTCCCATTGTAGCATCAAGTTGCTTCGGGAATAATCTACTGTATCCGGAGGTTTATTCCGCATGTTAATTACTCTTTGCATGAAAAATAATTTTTCAGTTTACATATATCTCAAATTGTTGATCTAACAGTTGTTAGAATTTATCCACTTTGAATTCAACATCGGATAAAGGCCGCAGTGCATTTTAAACCATCAAACCATAGAATTTAAGCAGGACAGACCAACAAGTAAGAAATATAAACACAAATAAGACCAAGTTGGCTGGGTTTTGTCAGGGCTGGGAAACTACATGTGGCTCCAAGGCTGCAATTAGACAAGCTGTGTTAAAAGTTAAGTAACACACCCATCACGTATGTTGTATGAGACACACTCACATCCGACCAGTCAAATATCTCATTCATAAAACTAGAACAATTTACAACCAAGCAATCTTATTTAAGACATGAGAAAAGAAGTCACTCATATCCTGCCAGTCTTGCTAGTCAGGCCTCTCCATGAAAGGAAGAACTGGGAATTCAGGCGCAGCAGCCAATCTGGAGATAAAGTGCATTAAGTAACAGCAGCTGTTTTCTAATTGACCACAGGATCTACCCATTTTGAGCACTTTGTCAAAGGCAGCACAAGATCATTTTTTATGCCCCACTCCAGTTAAGTTCTGTGGCCTTAAAGGGTCAGGCCAATTAAACACTATTACATTAGGGACAGAACATTTTTGTCAATTAAGTACTGGTGCACGTATTAGTAAAAAAAGTTCTGAAAAGTGAAATGTATAGCATGTTGTGCCACACTCCTGCTCTGCAGATTTTAAACTTTGAACAGTTATAAATTATATAACCTATAAGTTCTTTCATTGTTCCAACCTATTCTGCAAAATCAAGTTTTGGTAGCCACTTCATTGCACTCCTGGAAACCTAACAAGCCACATACAAACGTTTCCCCATAGATTTTTTAGTCAAAGGTTGGAAAATCTAGTACCATCCTTGTCAACAACAGTAAACAAAACTCTATTTAAATAAATTTTGAGATGCAACCATCACAAGTTAGCCATCACTATTCTACGTGCAAATTTGTGTTTATTTTTAACAACAGTACTTGAAGCTATTATGTCCAACATGCAGGGAACCTTTCCAACCAACACAAACGTTTTCCAAGTTGCATCACAGATTATATTTTAAATGTATAAAACTGATCAGGCCTCAAATTGATCTGAGGAGCAGCCAAAGAACAATTAATCTATAATTGTATCAGAATGGTACTGCATTTGGTCCTTGTAGCCTTAAGGGCATATATTAACATACACACGATTGCGCATTTGCAGTGGAATAATGCACTATTTTTGCAGGCACCAAAAATTGAATTTACAATGCAACAGGTAGGAAAGGCCATTAGATTTTCAGCTCAGCGCTCTCCTATCTGCAACTTAATTATCTTTCTCTCTTGCTGATGGTTTACTGAATAAGTTTCTTCCGTCACTGTTGTTACTGTTTTCATACTTGGAGGCTTGGAAAAGTTTACTACTTCAGTGACAGGAAGAGAAAAAAATGCTTCCTCCAACATCAGTACATTTCTTTCAATGGAGGGTCACCACCATCTTCCACCAATAAGGTAGCAACTTTTCCAAATCCACCAGGCTCACAAAGCTCAAAAAGTTAAAACTAACAGGACAAATGTTAGCCTGCAAGTGCGCAAATCGAAAATGATTCAAGCATGACTGGGTCTTCTCAAGCTAGAGAACCAGAGCTTCATGGTGAGATATGCCCACATGCCATTGTTAATTCCACTAAAAGGTTGCCAAAAAGTCTGAAAGATTGCTTCTATTCTTTCATGAGATGCAGGTGTTGCTGGCAAGGCCAGCATTTGTTACCCGTCCCTAATTGCCCTTGAGCTACTTTCTTGAACTGCTACAGTCCATGTGGTATAAGTACATCTACAGTGCTGTTAGGAAAGGAGTTCTAGGATTTTATTGTTATTCTTGCCCATCTACATGACCTATTTAAGCCTCTTGTACAATTGCATTTATTAATAGAGTTTGGTACCATTTACCAAAATCAAAGTACAAATGAAAATACTGCAGCAATGTTCTTTTCACTTGTTAATAATTACAAACCTGCTATTAACTATTTACAAATAAAACTATTCCAGTTTGAGATGCTGTGCAAGGTGAGTGGTCCATAATGGGCTTATCGTGCTTTATCATCTTCTAAACATATTTAAGTACTTCAGATGCAGAAATGCAATTGTGCAGTCCAGTTGCAGAGTATGCTTTTGTTGTGATTTTCCAGGAGCTGTAAGTTGTGCATTCTCTGGTTTATAATGGAATGCAATTCTCTTGATGAGACCTCATGCAGAAGTCAAAATCACAGATATCTATTATTCTCCCTACAGTAGGGAGAGGTTTTGAATTTCCCCATGAAAGCAACCATTATTTCCTAATTCAGAGTGTAGACAGGTTACCAGGTCACTTTCTCCTGCTATTTCTGTTCAAGTGACTGGGATCCCTTTCATTTCATCAAGAGGCATCTTCCCTTTCTCAGTGCTTAGGAAAACACATTCATAATCCACCAAAGTAACTTAAGTCTTCATTTGGCCTCTTCCCCTCCACTTTTTTTTCCTGGGATCTGAGGATGAAAAAGTACTCAGGGGTCCATTCACACCTCCCTACAGTTGGTTGGTCACAATACACTCCTTCATATTTAGGTATTTAGTTAAATGTTAGATATATGCAAAGAAGGAAAACACAGCCTGCATGTCCAGTGATCAAGGGTCAGAAGTAGGCAGCTCAAATCCCATTGCAAATGTGGATTGTGTACGCACTCAGGATATGCCCTTTTGCACAAGCTCAAGAAAGGGTGTAAAAGTATTTAGATTAGAACAATGACATTCTGCTGACAGCACAGCAACTGCCTGCGTTCCAATGCTGCAGCAAGCCCCCAAGTTCTGCCAGGTGAAGCTTTCATCCTCTGTTGAGAATAACTATCACCAATATAGCAATGACCCCAGGGCTTAAAAATGGGGCAGGGCTGAGGCATCACCAGAGGTGTAGTGCCTAATTTTGAAGTGCCGGAGCTCTAAGAAAGTGTGTTGACCATGACTTTTCTAAATCTACTATTACATTGTTTTTCTACGAATTAATCATTTGAATCCCCAAACATCAGTAAAACTAGGCATTTTAAGTGAAAAACATTAGTGCTTGTAGGCATTTTATTTTGAACCATGTGGTATTTTGAATCATTAGTCTTTAGCATAGCTGGAGTTTCATTATGCAACAGTTTAATTATTTAATTCTAGCCTATCTAAAATCATGAATTACAGAGAACTTTACTTACCTCTGACTGGGGGATGATATATAGAGAGTCCACTGCTTTTCTTGATTTAAATTAATGACGTGGACTTGGCTGTACAGGGCACAATTTCAAAATTTGAAGATGATGCAAGACTTGGAACTATTGTGAACTGTGAAGAGGATTGGGATAGACTTAAGAGGATATAGACATGCTAGTGGAAAGGACAGACACATGGCAGATGAAACTTAACGTAGATAAGTGTGAAGAGATACATTTTGATCAGAAGAATGAAGAGAGGTGACATAAAATGAAGGGTACAATTCTAAAGGAAATGCAGGAGCAGAGGGACCTGGGTTTATATGTGCAAAATCATTGATAGTGGCAGGGCAGATTGAGAAAGCAGTTAATAAATTATACTGAATCCTGGGTTTTATAAATAGGGGCACAAAGCACTAAATCAAGTAAGTTATGAATCTTCATAAAACATTGGTTCAGCCTCAATGGGAAGGATGTGAAGGTTTTGGAAAGGGTGCAGAAAAAATTAACAAGAATGGTTTCAAGGATGTGAGATTGGTGAAGCTCCTTGGAGAAGAGAAGGTTGAGAGGAAATTTGTTATACGTGTTCAAAATCATGAGGGGTCTGGTGAGCGTGAATGGGGAGAAACTGTTCCCATTGGCAGAAGGTCAAGAACCCTAAGGTGAATAACAAAAGAACCAGAGGCAACATCAGGAAAATCTTCCTTTTGCAACAAGTGGTTTGGATCTGGAATGCACTGCCTGAGCTTGTGATGGAGACAGATTCGACTGTGGTTTTCAAAGTGGAACTGAATAATTATCTGAAGAGAAGAGATTTTACAGGACTACAGGGAAAAGGTGGAGAAGTGGGACTAGCTGAGTTGCTATTGCAGAATGCTGATACAGAGACAATGGGTGGAATTGTCCCAGATCTGCACCAAGCACAGTTGTGGGTGTGAAAAATGACGTTTTACCCGCTGGCCGCAATTGTAGGTTTTCGCGTCATGTCGTCCCCTAACCACCTCATTAATTATGCAGCCACAGGAAACAAGCCACTTCGATGATGGCCGCCCGCCAAAGTGCCCGCCAGGCCGTTACCTCACCGCTTCCTCACACAGGGCGCCATATTTAAACTGCAGCCGCATGCACACTTCTCAATGATTGCAACCCAGGACGGCTCCAGTGAAGACATGGGCTCAAAGGCCAAGAAGGGTGCAGCGTCCCGATTCAGTGACGCATTCCAGGGACACCTTCTGGACATCGTGGAGGCCCACTGTGATGTCCTCTACACCTGCCTTGCCGCAAGAAGTTCATGCGTCTCACCAATACTGCTTGGGAGGTGGTGACGGAGGTGGTCAGTGCCAAAGCTGCACACGAGGTCAGCCATCCAGTGCAGAAAACTCCATGCTGCCAGAGTAAGGCAACCATCGTCACACTAAACTCACACACTCACAAGGCCATCACACATTCACTGGCAATTCACTCACTGTCAGCTCAAGGGACATCACCACTTACTCTCTCACAGACACCCTCACATCTTCATCTGGGCTCATCTCCTCTGGAGGCTGCCTCCTCAGCCCTCACCATCTTGAGGCCACTTGCACAGATCAACATGTATCCCCAGACACACCCTAGGATACTCCCCTTCCCCAGAGCAGCCCTCGCCTTGCAGCCTCTTCCCTCGCCTGAAGCCACTTCTCTCCCTTCCCCAAACAAGCCCTTGTGCTACAGTCATTGAAAAGCAACCCCCACCTTATAGCTAGTCTGGTAGGTAGAGGCCTGCCTGTGAGCCCCCCTTAAATTGATGTGGTGTTGCCTGCGAAGCCTGGCACTGATGACCGCGAGTGCTGCCCTGGTGGGCATCTGGAATTCACTGCCTAAGTTGATGGTTGAGGCTAAGATGCTCAACTTATTTAAAAGGTACCTGGATCAGCATCTGAAGTGCTGTAACCCACAAGGCTATGGACCATGTGTTGGAAAATGGGATTAAAATGAGCGGCTAGTGATGGGCTGAATGGCCTCTTTCTGCACCATAACTTTTCCATGGTTCTGTAGTAACTGAAGGTATAGTCTCTTCTGCTGTCTATCGGGGGTCACGTGATGTTCTTGGAGGCTCTGACCAATGAGCCTTAAGCATGGGTAATCCAGGGGACCGGGCTTCCTGATGAGAGTCCTGTTCGAACGTATAGCACCTGAAAAGCTCTCTGTAATAAAACTTCTGTTTCTTGTTGAAACCTGTCCACTCCGTCAAGTCATTACATTTGGGAACGAGGGTAAAATAGTTCCAATGCTGCAGCTCGCTTTGTTAACATGAGTACATCAAATCTTAATAAAAGAGAAGACTACTTGGCAGTCATGCCACTCTTCCAACAGCCAACTATTCCACCTCTGATTAACGTCGAACCATCAACTCCTGAGGTGACAGATCGATCTAGAATAGACATGCCCGATGTCTCTGTTGAGTTGCCTAACCCAGAACTGCCACTTTCTAATGATGTATCTTGTGTTGATGTTGATACTCACTCTATGTTGATCCTGTGGAGGAACTTCAAGTGGTAGAGCTCTACCGCTCGAACCGAATTAGGTTAGCATCTCAGAGACTTAGGCCGGGATTTTCCGACCCTATTGGGGGTGGGACCCAACGCGGGCGAGGTGGCGCCCCAGCCAGAAGTCCATTGACTTGAGGCAGGACCGGAAAATCGCGGTAGTGGGCGGGTGCTGAAAATCCCACCAGCGATCTTTAATCACCCGAAGTTGTATGTATGTATGTGTTGCTCTCTGTAAATAGAAACTGTAAAAAATTAAAGGGGGAGGAAATGTAGTAAGTGAAGGTACAGCCTCTCCTGTCCACTTCATCAAGTCCTTACAGGTTCTATGCAGCAGGATCTACGAAAGTTATTGATGAACAGAAATTAAAACATTTCCATTGTTAATTTGTCACTGTAGGTCCAGTGGATGAAAGATAACAAATACGGAGGTGCCTTCGTGTGGTCAATAGACCTGGATGATTTGCATGGTCATTGCAAACAAGGAGTACTTCCTCTAACAACCAAATTGCATAAACTTCTTGAAATAAATCCAGGTAAAACATTTACCATTACCATCGGTAAATGAAGTAATAGTATTGCATCAAGCTAATCTTACTATATTGGGATTACTATCAATTAAAAGGCCACTTAAGGCCATTAAAAAGGCAATTGACCAAGATTTCACGTTGCCCATGCAATTTCGCACTCTTCAGCAAAACGGGCAGGTGGGCAACAGACATTTTGCAAAACCTCATCCAAGGGTGCGATAAAAAGGGTCTGCAGCATTACAATAGTAAGGTAGGGTTATTAAATGTATTGTTGCATTCTAGTGCAGTTTTGAAAATCAACCACATTTTTGAAGGTATTGGTAACTAAATTATTAGTGATGGAAAGGTCATGATAATGTTGCTTACATAAAATCAAGTTGAGATATGTTATTAGTTATTAACTATAAATCCTCTTTCAAATGTGTTTCTAGACATTAAATTATTATAAACCTTCAAATGCTCCTTCAAGGAATGATAAGTTTCTGGGACTGAATTTTATGCTGATTGGGTGGGCGTAGGCCCAACCTGATTGGGCGCAAAATCGTGCGAGTGTCCCAACGCCATTCCACACTCGCACGATATTTCGGTCAGCAGACACGTGTTGGTGTCGGAGCCGCGCCCGCTATCAATTAAAAGGCCAATTAAGGCCATTAAAAAGGCAATTGACCAAGATTTCACATTGCCCATGCGATTTCGCACTCTTCAGCAAAACGGGCAGGCGGGCAACAGACATTTTGCAAAACCTCATCCAAGGGTGGGATAAAAAGGGTCTGCAGCATTGCCATAGTGAGAAATGAGGAGTTTTGGAGATAGCTTGCTGCTGGTTGCTCTTTGGTACTTGGCAGCTTCATCTCTGTTCATTGTTAGCATTTCCAAGCTGCTTGCGAGGACTCATTGGTGTCTCCAAGGCCCCCAGAGGGGGCGGAACGTTCCAGATATCAGACAGCCTTCTATAACCCTGGGGATTGTGCTCTCCACTGGTGGCACCTCCTCCGAGGATGAAGAGAGGGGCAAAAGGGAGAGGAGACCAGGTGTCCCTAGGCAGCTTCCAGGGGAGTGACCTCTGGGAGGAGAGGCGCAGGCACAAGGGGCGCAGGGCCAGCAGGTAGCTCAAGGCAGAAGGGGCCACAGAAGATGCCGCTATCCTCCTGCCAGTTTTTTTTAACAGGTGGTGATACAGCTACCTCAACATGTCAGAGTTGCAATGCCGAAGGAGGGTCCCCCTCTTGAGAGAGACTGTGACCTCCATTAGTCAGATGATTTGGCCTGAGATCACCCCCAACTGTGTGGGTGGACACCCCATGCCAGTGGCTCTGAAGGTCACAGTGACCCTCAACTTCTATGCCTCCAGTACTTTCCAAGGGTCAATGGGGGGTCTCTTTTAGCAGGTGACAGAAGCTTTTTTCAGGAGGGTAATGATATTTATTCATTTCCATGTGGATGGGGCCAGCCAGGCTGAGTAAGTCAGAGGGTTTGCAGTGATTGCTGTGTTCCCCCACATCCAGGGTACAATTGACTGCACACGTGCTCAACAAGGCGCCAGCGGGTCAGCTGGGTACCTTCGTCAACAGGAATGGATTCCACTCCATGAATGTGCAGATAGTTTGTGACCACAAGACACGTTTTCTGCAAGTTTGTGCAAGGTAGCCTGGCAGCTCCCATGACGCTTACACTCTCAGACACTCCCAGGTGCCAAGAGTGTTCAGTGCTCCAGCTCGGCTGGATCTGGATGGATGGCCACGGGGTGACAAGGGCTATCCATTGAAAAGGCAGCTTATGACACCTCTCCACCACCTAAGAGCAAAGGCAGAGCAGAGTTATAATAGGAGTCATGCCTCCACAAGGGCAGTGATAGAGAGGACCATAGGTGTTCTGAAGATGCACTTCCGATGCCTGCACCATTCAGGGGGAGCACCCAGAGTGAGTGTCACTAATCGTGGTTGCATGCTGCGCTCTCCACAACCTGGGACTGGCAAGGGGTGACCCACTGGAGGAAGAGGATCTTGACTCAGCTCCACAGGCCATAAAGAGTGTACCCTGTAGTGAGTCAGAAGAGGAGTACAGTGAGGAGAACACTGAGGGTGTGGAGGCAGACCTCTGTAACCTTCAGGCAGGCTGGGACACCTTGATCCAATGCTCCTTCAACTAGGCTGCCAAAGATCTGCTCCCACCTCATGCCAGGGCTGCTGCCTCCATCCAGGATGACTGAAATGCTTCTGTCATGTGAACCCAAAGTCCACTCAATGTCTGTGCAATAAAGCTTAGAGCCATTCACGTCCAGCATTACATACTGGCGTATCCTGCATCAAAAGTGAGGCATAATCAGGCCTTCACATCAACAGCAAATTTATTAGTATTTGTCACATTCAAATCACAACAGTAGACATATAAACCAAACATAACCGAACAGAGGGTCACCCATGTACAGTCCCTCTTGTGCTCATGGTGCCTTAAACTTACGTTTGTGAGTGCTATGTCTTGGTGCAGCCCTTCCCCACACCGTTGCTGGCAGCGGCATTGGAGGCGGCCTGCTGACTCTGCTGTCTTGATGATCTTTGCAGTCGTCCTCTGGTCAGTGGAGCCTGTGCTGGCCCTGCCTGGGAGGGAGTGGCCAGTGCCACGGCTGGCATCTCCCGGTCATCGCAGCCTCATCAGATGGCATGGTCACTGGCAGAGGGGCTGAGGAGCTGCTGCCATCATCCAGAGCACCCTGAAAGAGCCCGCAGACACGACAAGCGGGCCATGCGCCAATGTGAGGTCGCTCTGGACCTCCCTGCTCGCCATTGATGGATGGGCATCGAGCTGGGATACTGGGTTCCTTATCCATCTCGCACACTGGCACTGACCATCTGAGGTCAGTGCCTGTGTGAGGGCTTGCATGTTCCAGCGCAACCCCAGGAACCCCGATTCTGTCCCTGGAGCTGCCTCTCCATGAGAGTCGCCACTCTCTCAATGGAAGAGCCAATGCGCCTGGCTATGAGGGTCAATGCAGTGCTGATGCTCTGCATGGGCTCCTCAACAACACAGACCATTGCACGCATACCCTCATGGATCTCTGCCAGAGCCTCCCGCACATCCTGCTGGACATCCAGCATCTGCCGCTTAATGGATGACTCCAGAGGCTCAACATCTGCCTTCGACCCAGCATCGTCCTGGTCTTCAGCAGTCCTCTGACTGCCGGTCCCTTGGGCACTCTCTGCCTCTGCCTGCACCTCAAGCGAGTGTGATGTGCCCTCACCAATGTGCACGGACAATGTAGCCGACAATCTAATGCCCACCGAGGCGCTAGTATCTGCGCTGATGCCTGGTTCAGAGTGTGGGTGTGACACAGGTGCAGATGAAACCCGGCGGACCTCTGGTGTTAGGGTGGCCATTCTGAGTGCTGAGAAGGAGTGTGTGTTGGGGCGAATCTAAGGGATAAGAAGGACATGTAATTGGCTAAAGTACCCTGGTGAGACAATGGAGATCTGAATCACGGTGCCATCGTCTTTCAATGACCAATGGGGATTCCAGGTTTGAGGCCCCCATCAGTTAAGAGACTACACTAGAATGGTTGCACAAGTCGAAACTCTCACTTCTGTGCACTGCGCTCTTACCTTCATCTAACACCCCTGCCTCTCCATGACCGGTTGCACGGGGAGCATGCTGGCTCTCCAGCTCCAGGGAGTCCTGCTCAAACCTGGTCAGCAGCAGCACGTTGGGCGGGTCTCCGCCTGTCCGTGACCTCTACAACTGGTAATGGCTCATCTCCTGAAAGGATAGAGGAGCATTGATTAGTCCACTCCCTACCTGCAGCGACATTGCAGCCTGGCCAACCCCACCTGAGGAACACCTGGCAGGGCACATCCGAGTCATGGCCCTCAAGCCGAAAGGCAAAGTCTAAGTAGCCAGGGCTCACCCCCCTTGGTGAGCTTCGGTGTCATTTACAGTTGGCACTCAGACTGTAACACCCCTGAGCCAGCCCTCAACACTTCACCACACTGATCCATGCCAACATGATGCTCACCCTTCTTGAGCACAGCAGGTCATTGAACCTCTTGCGGCACTGCACCCACGTGCGCCACACAACATCATGACTGCGGATCTGTACTGCCACCTCCTCCCAAGCTCTTTTCGTTAGGTGTGGTGGCCTCCTCCTTCCATCCCTTGGTATAAGGATGTCCCACCTGATAGCCACCTCCTCCAGGAGGACCGCAAGGCACTCGATAGAAAAGCAGGGGGCCAAGTGCCCACCCGGCCTGCCCTCCCACCTGGCATCTCCAGCCGCTGCCGAAGTCATAGGTACTGTCTCCGCAACGTAAACTGTATGCTTCTTCAGCAGCAGCCTTCAAGGGGCTGCCTGTGCCATTTTTAAACTGGCCGTCATTAGGCCCGGCAGCCAACAGGACTCCGCCCCCACCCCCACGCCGCGCTTTCTGACCATTGGGAAGCCGTGTTTCAAGCTGAGCGGGCCCTAATTGGCCAGCCAGAGTGAAATCGCAGTCATCAGCCAATCACGGTCGGAGGCCTGTTTCTCAGCCACTCCCAGGACCACCAATCACGCCTGTGAGCTGAAAATTCAGCCCCTGGGCTTGATTCAGGATGCCCATCAATCTACATCTAATGTGTAGAACTTTTTTTTTTGTTGTTTAACTGCCTGTTTTCAGTTTAAGACATCAACAACGTTGCTACCTAAACATATACATTAGACTGATAAGGTTTCCTGAAAAACACGAAGGCCACTTGGACTCTTTGCTTGCCCGCCAACCTTAAGGTTCGACAATTACTGTAATTGGTTTCTTAATTGCCTTAACAGGCCTTTGACAGTTCGGTGGGCGTGCAGCTGCCTCCAGCGCACCCCCGCTTAACAGAAGATCTGAATGATGCGCGGTGAGTATAAGCTTGAGTACCACAGAAACAATTAATATGTCCTTAATCACTGATCTGGACTTACTGGAATTAAAGTCGGAATAGTTAATCTTGAATCGGATAATGGAAAAAAGTTATTCAAATGCAAAATACTGCAGATTTTGAAAGAAAAACAGAAAATATGGGAAATACCCAGCATTTCTGCCAATATTTGTGGAAAGAAAAACAGAGATAGCATTTCAGGTCTGTGACTTTTCATTAGAACCCTGCCTACTGAATAACTCTTATTGGTATTTTACCAACTCGTTGAGCCTATTTGAACACAAGAGAATTGCATTCTGTAGCACTTTGTATCTGTAAGGAACACCTCAAAGCATTTCACATGCAATTGGCTATTTAAACTTTGACTCACGTAGGCAAAGGTGGTACTCAGTTTGTGCACAGAAAGATCACAGAACTACAATCCGATAAAGAACTAATTAAGTATGATGGTTTTAGTTGAGGGAGAGCCAGTTGGCCTATACAAGGAAAACATTTCCTTTTTGAATAGTATTAAGTCCACCTATACCACTGTTAGGTGAGGCATATATGGAGCCCACCTCCTCTCTAATTAGGGCACTTACATTTCAAAATAGCGTTGCACGAGCGGATTTCATCCAGGCATCGGATTCCTGACCCTGCTTTGAAAACCTGACTCAAGGTCTAAGTTGCATTTCTCAATTAAAGGATAACAACGTACTAATTTCTCAGCAATACACCGGAATATGAGCCAAGCTCAAGCCCGATTCTGTCACTTCCAGATGCATGTTGTGATTAACAAGGCTGCCTTGTTCAGAGGCTGCAGTTAGGAGTGTTGGTAATTCTGCCATTTAATCCCACTAGTTGCTGCTATAATTGCTATTCTAATCACTATTCTATATCCAGGTAGAAGATAGAAAAATTTAAAAGCTGGTGTATGCATTGGTTTATATTAGTTTTCTCAATCCTTGAATTTATGAGTTAGAAGTTTCCTTTTTTGGAGTTAGGCAAGCATTTGAAAATGGATACAATTTGACAAGCTTTGAATGTATTTATTTTGATTTTATAGTAGTAAATAATATTTATATAATGAGATATATTTTACAGACACTTTGCATATGCAGTAAACTAAAACATTTTCAGGTTCCACAAATTGCCCTGTTTTTAACTGCATTTTTAAAAGCAAATATGTGTTATCTGAGAACTATAATTGAAGTGCTTTGTGGTCAAAGCTGTTCCAGGGCAGTTCATTATGAGAAAGCAGAAGTGTTATCTCAAGTATTTATTTCAAAGCTAATTGGCCATTAGCCTCATTGCAATTTATGGATATTACTGCATGCAGAATGACTACCATATTGATCTAGATTGCCAACATGCTTCATTGTAGTTTACTGCATATGATGCAAAGTGTCTGTAAAATATATCTCATTATATAAATATTATTTACTACTATAAAATCAAAATACATACATTCAAAACTTGTCAAATTGTATCCATTTTCAAATGCTTGCCTAACTTCAGAGAAGAAAACTTCTAACTCATAAATTCAAGGATTGAGAAAACCAATATAAACCAGTGCATACACCAGCTTTTAAATTTCTCAGTCTTCTACCTGAATGTAGAATAGTGATTATAATGGCAATTATAGCAGCAACCAATGGGATTAAAGGACTGAATTTCCAACACTCCTAACTGGAGCCTCTGAAGTCTTACTTCAACCATTGGTCACAGTTGCAGGTTCTTGTAAAGTCTTATAGAGCAGAATCCAAAATTGAAACATTTTTTGTCACTGTTCAAAAGCATAAATGCAGAAATTGACCAGAGAAGAGTTCAGGAAAATGATCTTCTTCCTTCTAACCAGCGTCTGACTACACCATTCCATCTAACTGCCACAGTAATAGAATTTCTATTTAATGGAAACAATCTGATTTTGGTGAATTTAAATGCTATCACATTTTTCTTTTTCAGGCTGTGCAAAACCAAATGTGAGCAGTAACTTGGAGAGTAACAATGGAAGAGTAAATGAGGGTCTTGATCAGGGATGGTGCACCAATAAAAAGATTGGTATTCACACTGACCCAACAGATTCATCCAAATTCTACCGCTGTGCTGTGATAACTATTCATGAACGCTGTGTTGAGAAGCAGGTCTTTGATCAAGATTGCATGTGTTGTACACAGCCTCGATTTATGGGTCCTCAAGGACCAAACTGGTGTTCCAATAAACTTGATGGATTTTACGCTGACCAAAAAAATGTTTCAAAATTCTATATTTGTGTTCAGCGCCAAACCTTCTGGAGGGACTGTCCCAAGGGCCTGTTGTTTCACAAAACATGCAAATGCTGCAAGTGGCCATAACCCGGAGGCAAGGTTAAATGATCATAAGCGTTCTTCAAAAATATTTTCCAAAAACACAACAAACTATTTTCAAATTTAATTTCTATTTCCACCTTTTGCCTCCTATATTATTAGTACATCAGTAAAATCAGAATCTAGCGCATAAATATATCAATTAGCTACAGCAATGGCATGAATCTCAAACATTCCATGCACTTTGCTTTGTCTTAAGATGTCAGAGTAACAGAACGACCAATCATTCATTATTTGTAGCCTCATTGTATTGTACCCTAATATTACTAAGCATTAGCAATGAGCTTCAGTTTCCATCACAGACTAATACTTTGATTTTTTTTTGTGGTCCAATTCTGACTAAGGAATTATGAAAACACAAACACAAACTCAAATTTGACCCGATGAATGTTAAATTTAAAATCCTTCACTGTAATGAATAAAATAAAATCTTACTGCAAACTGTGGTGAGAATTTCTTTTCTGCACCTTTTTAGTAAATTTACTGGTGGATCATCTCAGCACTGCCAATGATAAAAACTCTGTGGTATTGGTCTTTTTTATACCTCCTTCTTTCCACCCCCTTCTGTTTGTATCTTCTTTCCTCTCTCTCCACACTCAACCACCACCAACCCCCCCCCCACCCAACTCGCTTGCTCTGCATTTCTGCTTCTCCTTCTTATCTTTTTCTCTTCCTCTTTTGCTGGGTTGTGTACGATGCAGCAGGGCAGGGACAGCCGTTGTGGTTGTGGTTTCAGAGCATGAGCAACAGGAGGAATCTAGCCAGTGCTGCGTGCTGCTATGCAATGAGTTTCAGGTCATGAGTTTGGGAAGAGATCAAGGCTGTAGGTCCACACTAATGAGCAGTGAACATCAGGGAGGGAAAGGTGAAAGGCAGGAGGTTGCAAGCACATGGAGTGCTTAGGGTGAGAAGGAATTATAGGCTAGTTAGCTTACCTTTGGTTGTGGGCAAATTATTGAAATCAATTCAGAGGGACAGTATAAACCTTCATTTAGAAAGGTATAGATTAATCAAAGAGATTCAGCATGGATTTGTTCAGGGAAGACCATGGCTGGGATTTTCTGGCCCGGCCATGGCTGGACCCGCCACAGAGGATGCAGCAGGTCAGCCAAAAGGCTATTGACTTTCAGCGAGACCAGAGTATCCTGGCAGCGGGCAGGACCAGAAAATCCAAGCCCACGTCTGAGTACCTTGATTGAATTTTTTGAGAATGTGACAAGCATCGTTGATGAAGGCAGTGCCTAGAGGGCAATCTACCTCGATTTTAACATGGCCTACAAAAAAGTAAAAGCCTTTGGGATCCAAGGGATAGTGGAAAATGGGCTCCAAAATTAGTTTAGTGGCAGGAAGCAAAGGATATTGATTGACAGGTGTTTTTGCAACTGGAAGGCTGTTACCAATGGGGTTCCGCAGGACTCAGTGTTCAGCGGCTTGCTTACTGTAGTTCATATTAATGAATTAGATTCAATGTGGGGGATATGATAAAGAAGTTTTCAGGTGATACAAAAATTAACCATGTGGTTGACAATCAGGATGAAAGCTTTAGACTGCAGGATGATATGGGTGTGGTCTGGTCAGTTGGGTAGATAAGTACAAAATGGAATTCAACCCAGAGAAGTGTACGGTAAAGCATTTTGGGAGGTGTAACAAAGCAAGGGAATACACAATAAATGGGAAACTACTGAGTAGTGTGTAGGAACAGAGGGACCTTGAGGTGTATGCACACAGATTCTTAAAGTTAGCAGGACGGGTCCATAAGGTGCTTAAGAAGGCATATCCCAATTTGTGGGTCACAGCCCCCTGGTGAGGTCACAAAACAAGATTTTGAGGTAGTGAACTCCAAGGCAGCAATGGCTGCCGTGGAGCTCGGACTGATTTCTATAAGCTGCGAAACCCCTTAAATCATCATTTCTTTTTTCTATTGGGCATGTGGCATAATGGATTGCTCCCTGAGGTCCAATTGCTGTTGCAAAAAACACAAAACCTATGAAAAAGTATTTATTTTTGGGGGTTGAAATCCTGCCTTATCAGCAACACCCTCAATGTTCAACTCCTGTTCCCCCACCCTGGCCCGGTCAAGAATGAAAGTCTCCCTGCATCTCTCCAGCAACTGAAGGTTGCCCTCCCCCCACGCCCCACCCTCAACAACTGAAGGTTCCCCCGTCTCATCAACTGAAGTTTTCTTCCTGTAATTGAAGCCCCCCTCCCACCCCTTCCCTCCACAACTTTTGTACCCACCAGGTTTTCACTTTGGGGTCACACAAAGTCTGAGGCATTAAAATGGGATGACTCCAGGGAAAAGCTTGGGAAGCACTGGTATATGGCATGCTTCCCTTGTTAGAGAGGGCACAGAATATAAGAGCAGGGAGGTTATGCTAGAGCTGTGTACAAAGCTAGTTAGGCAACAACTTGAGTACTGTGTACAGTTCTGGGCACCACATTACAGAAAAGATGTGATTTCAGTGGAGAGACTACAAAGGAGATGTACAAGGATGCTGCCAGGACTGGAAAATTTTAGCTATGAGGAAAGATTGGATAGGCTGGGGTAATTTTCCTTGGAACAGAGGAGGTTGAGAGTGACTTAATTGAGATGTAAAAAATTATGAGAGGCCTAGATAGGACAAATAGGAATGACTTACTTACCTTAGCAGAGGGATCAAAAACCAGTAATTAAAGTAATTGGTTGAAGGATTAGAGGGAGTTGGGGAACCATTTTTTTCGCCCAAAGGGCTGATGGGACCTCAAACTCTGCCTGAAAAGGCAATAGAGCCAGAAACTCTCAACATGTTTAAACGTACCTGGGTGTCCATTTGAAAAGCCATGACCTGTGGACCTAGTGTAAAAAGGTGAGATTAGGCTGGGTAACTCTTCACCGACTGGCACAGATACAATGGGCCAATGGTCTCCTTGTGTCATAAATTTTCTCTGATTTCTATCAATACCTGCTCAGGAGAGAGGTGATAAACAGAAGATAAACATGCTGCAGATGGGGGAGGGATCAGGACAGTGCTCCTTATGACTGGTGGGTAGGGAAGAGATACTGACTTCAAGACATAGAGCTTGATTTTAATTCACAGGCATAAACATAGTAAAGGAAGCAGGATGCCTGTCTAGGTGGTAACAGGCAGACTTGGCTGAATTTAGTATTCCTAACTGGATGTCTACTGGCCCATTAAAATATAGCAACACAGGACCTGCAGCAGTTCAAAGCAGCAGTTTAGCACCACCTTCTCAAGGGCAATTAGGGATGGGCATGTTCCAGCTTCCTGTGTAATTTCATGAAGGTTGTTACAGGGCAATGTTGGGGGGTTGGGCTGGAGTGTGAATCTTATCAGGGACCAACAATGCTTATTAAATTTTCCCCCACTGCAATTGTGATTGCCAGAGAGCCATAGCTGCACTGCAGGCCATCCTTTGGAGAGGACCCCCTCCAAGATGACAGCCTGGCAACCGTAGCCACTAAAGTCTTCAGAGGGCATCTCCAATATAAGGTTACCTCTCAGCATCTATGCCATCAAACACCAACACCCATCTAAGACCCTCCACCCTTGCCTGTCCCTCCGTCCCCACCCCATCTTCCAATCCCAGCTCCAGCCGTGTATTCACTATACCCCCTGACCTTCACCTCTCTGATGCTGAACGTTCAGTGCTCAGCAAAGGAATTAGTTTCATGCCCTTACGCCCTCACCTCAATGAATTTTGGGCTCGGCACGATGCTGAACTCTTCTTCCGCCACCTTCGTCTCCGTGCTCACTTCTTTGGGCAGGAGTCCTCTCCCAGTTCAATGGATCCTTTTACCCACCTCCAATATTCTCCCTCCACCTGGACCCCTCACTCTGGATTCTTACCTTCTCTTGATCTTTTCATTGAGAACTGTCGGCGTGACATTGGTCGTCTCAATTTCTCCGCTCCTCTCACCCATTCTAATATGTCTCTCTCTGAACTTACTGCACTCCGTTCTCTCAGGTCCAACCCTAACATTGTCATCAAACCTGCTGACAAGGGTGGTGCTGTTCTTGTCTGGCACACTGACCTCTACCTCGCGGAGGCTGAGCGTCAACTCGCAGACATTTCCTCCTACCTCTCCCTGGACTATGACCCCACCACTGAACATCAAGCCATTGTTTCTAGGACTGTCACTGACCTCATCTCCTCTGGAGATCTTCCTCCCACAGCTTCCAATCTGATAGTTGCCCAACCTCGGCTGGCCCGCTTCTACCTCCTACCCAAAATCCACAAACAGGACTGTCCTGGCAGACCAATCGTGTCAGCCTGTTCCTGCCCCACAGAACTCATTTCTCGTTATCTTGACTCCCTTTCCTCTCCCCTTGTCCAGTCCCTTCCCACCTACATCCGTGATTCCTCTGACACCTTACGTCACATCAACAATTTCCAGTTCCCTGGCCCCAACCGCTTCCTCTTCACCATGGACGTCCAATCCCTCCACACCTCCATCTCCCACCAGGATGGTCTGAGAAACCTTAGCTTCTTCCTCGAACAGAGGCCCGAACAATCCCCATCCACCACTACTCTCCTCCGTCTGGCTGATCTTGTTCTCACACTGAACAATTTCTCCTTTAACGCCTCTCACTTCCTCCAAATAAAAGGCGTGGCCAAGTGTACCCGCATGGGCCTCAGCTATGCCTGTCTCTTTATGGGGTATGTGGAACATTCCTTGTTCCAGTCCTACTCCGGCCCCCTCCCACAACTCTTTCTCCGGTACATCGATGATTACTTCGGTGCTGCTTCATGCTCTCATCAGGACTTGGAAAAATTTATTAATTTTGCTTCCAGTCTCCATCCCTCCATCATTTTCATATGGTCCATCTCTGACACTTCCCTTCCTTTCCTTGACATCTCTGGCTCAATCTCTGGTAATAGACTGTCCTCCAATATCCATTACAAGCCTACCGATTCCCACAGCTTCCTCGACTACAGCTCCTCACACCCCGCTTCCTGTAAGGACTCCATCCATTCTCTCAGTTCCTTCACCTCCGTCGCATCTGTTCTGATGATGCTACCTTCAAAAACAGTTCATCTGACATGTCCTCCTTCCTTAACTGAGGTTTTCCACCCACGGTCGTTGACAGGGTCCTCAACAGTGTCCGACCCATCTCCCGCGCATCCACCCTCACACCTTCTCCTCCCTCCCAGAAGCATAATAGGGTCACCCTTGTCCTCACTTATCACCCCACCAGCCTCCGCGTTCAAAGGATCATCCTCCACCATTTCCGCCAACTCAAGCATGATGCCACCACCAAACACATCTTCCATTCACCCCCCCCGGTGGCATTCCATAGGGATCGTTCCCTCCAGGACACCCTGGTCCACTCCTCCATCACCCCCTACTCCTCAACCCCCACCTACACCTCCTCCCGATACATATGCAAAAGATGTAACACCTGCCCCTTCACTTCCTCTCTCCTCACTGTCCAAGCGCCCAAACACTCTTTTCAAGTGAAGCAGCATTTCACTTGCATTTCCCCCAACTTAGTCAATTGCATTCGTTGCTCCCAATGCGGTCTCCTCTACACTGGAGAGACCAAACGCAAACTGGGTGACCGCTTTGCAGAACACCTGCAGTCTGTCCACAAGAATGACCCTAACCTCCCTGTCGTCTTGCCATTTTAACACTCCACCCTGCTCTCTTGACCAAATGTCTGTCCTTGAGCTTCCGGTGAAGCTCAACGCAAACTGGAGGAACAGCACCTCATCTTCCGACTAGGCACTTTACAGCCTTCCGGACTGAATATTGAATTCAACAACTTTAGATCTTGAACTCCCTCCTCTATCCCCACCCCCTTTCCGTTTCTTCCCCCTCCCTTTTGTTTTTTCCAATAATTTACATAGATTTTTCTTTTCCCACCTATTTCCATTATTTTTAAATCTATACCTCTTATGCCCTGTTAGTCTCATTTCACCCCACCTCCACTAGAGCTATACCTTGTGTGTCCTGCCATCCATTCTTAATTAGCACATTGGTTTAGGTAATATCACCAACTTCAACACCTCTTTGTTCTTTTGTCTGTGACATCTTTTGATTATCTGCTCCTATCACTGCTTGCTTGTCTCTGCAACCAGCAACGCCCGCCCCCCAACCCCCAACCCAACCACCCCCCACCGGCCTCCCCAAACTTAAACCAGCTTATTTTTCACCCCCCTCCTAAGTTTACTCAGTTCTGTGGAAGGGTCATGAGGACTCGAAACGTTAGCTTTGCTCTTCTCCGCCGAAGCTGCCAGACCTGCTGAGTTTTTCCAGGCAATTCTGTTTTTGTTTTGGATTTCCAGCATCCTCAGTTTTTTGTTTTTATCCCTTCAGAATCTTGTGTGTTTCAATGAGATCGCTTCTGGTTCTTCTAAACTCCAGAGAATATTGGCCTAAATAGCATGAAAGGTAAAAGGAAGAATTTTGGATGAGCTATAAATAGTGGACGAAGGGAACAGACCAGAATATCTTTCCCATAAATATATCTATCCACTGGATAAATGGAGCTTACATTCAGGAATGTGAGGAAATAATGAAATGTGCCTTATTGAGGACTAGAAATTGCAAGTAACAGCACAAGAAAATTAAAGGAGAAGAAAAGCCTATTTAGCTTAAATGAGCTCATCCCTCTAGTATTCGAATTCAACTACCTAACAGCAGCCAACAGCAACACTGTACTCCCCTAATATCATTAACTCTGCTAGCCTATGTGGTGGATTCCAAATGAATACCAATGTTTATCACAAAGTCTATCCGTTTTCCCCATCACTATAACTTCCTAGTTAATAATTACCTGTTGTCGGAACTGTGGTGGCAGTGCATGGTTGTTCCAGTATCTCAGTGACATCAATTACAGAAAGTATAAAGCTGGAGAGACAGTGACCGAGTCCAAAAATGCAGAGAGTGCTTGCTTTAACTGGTAAGTATGATTTTAAAGAAAAATCAAAACTATATTTTTAAATTTTTAACTGTGTAGCAAAGGATTATTGCAATGATGTGTTGAGAAAGATTTGCTGTAAACAACAAGCAGTAAATACTAAATTTTTGAGCTTTGCCTCACTTGCTATAATGTATGCTAGATATAATTTAGTAGCCTATTGTGTAAAAAATGATTTGCAATGACTTGTTCTAAAAGTAAAACTGTGAATCCCATGTGCTATGATCCATGAGTATACAATGTGTCTACATATAAGCTGCAGGCTAATGTTTGATTTCTGTTTTGGTAAGGAGTCCTATTAGTTGTAGTGGCATATAAAAAGCACATTAAAAGCTGCATAAGGTATGGCATAGTTTACAGTACCTTTTTTTTTAAATGTAAAACGTCCCCTCAGTCAGAGAATCAACGTGCAGGATCATGAATTAAGAGGATGCGTGTACAATCCCTCACTGCCCCACTCAGTTCCTAATCTGAGCTGCACTGTCAGGAGGAGCAGAGCAGAGGTCCAGCAAATTAATGGGAACAATCGAATGGAGGATTATATCTTTTAGTGATTGGCTAAATGGCAGCATTGTTGGTCATCTGGAAATAGACACGCAGTGCAAGCTCCCTTTTGCCAGATCAAATAAAATCTGGTAGTGTAGTTGTCACTGTTGTCACTGGACCGAGGGTAACGTTCTGGGGCAAAAACAAAAATAGCTGGAAAAACTCAGCAGGCCTGACAGCATCTGCGGAGAGGAACACAGTTAACGTTTCAAGTCTGTATGACTCTTCATTAGAATGTTCTGGGGACCTGGGTTCAAATCCCACCATGGCAGATGGTGGAATTTGAATTCAATAAAAATCTATCTGTAACTAAAAGTCTGATGATGACCATGAAAACATTGCTGATTGTTGTAAAGACCCATCTGGCTCACTGTAGGGAAGGAAATCTACTGTCCTTAACTGGTCTGGCCTACATGTGACTCCAGACCCACAGCAATGTGGTTCACTCTTAACTGCCCTCTGAATAAGGACAATTAGGAATGGGCAATAAATGCTGGCCTAGCCAGCGATGCTCACATCCCATGAATGAATAAAAAAAAATATGACTGGACTAGAAATCCAGAGTCATGGACTAATAATCTATAGTATGTGTTCAAATGGCAGTTTGTGAATTTCAGTTAAAAGAACTCTGGAAACAAAAATTTGTATTAGTTAAAAAAAAGTGACCAGGAAGTTATCAGGTCGTCATAAAAACCCAACTAGTTCACTAATGTCCATAAGGGAAGAAAACGAGTTTCCCTTACCCAGTCTAGTCTATTTGTAACACCAGTTCCACACTAGTGTAGTTAACCCTTAACTGCCTTCTGAAGTGGCCTATCAAGTCAGTTAATCTTATCAAATCACTACACCACATGGTGGTTGAAGAAGGGTGACTAACAAAAAGATTCAAATATAAACATGAATTAATCTAACAACTCACTGCAGCAAATGTAGGAAACAATTTTGTCAGTCAAAACTTGTAAAGCAGAAAAATAGTTATGCGTCACCAATCTATTAATAACATTATTATTAGCAGCAATGCAAAACACGGAACTAACTAGCCCTTAAATAACTTGTTTATGTGTACTGCCAATCATGTAAGACACAGAAGGATCAGCACAATATTAAAAAATAGTAATTTCATTGAAATGATGATGGCGGTGGCTGGGGGAGGGATGAAATATCCAGGAGCCCCTGACCTGTCTGCATCATTGCATTCCACATTAGAATGGATCACCTCTTTGTTGGTTGAAATTACTTTGAGAGGCCCAGTAGCCATGAAAAGCATGATATAAATGCAAATCTCTGTTTTTCTTTCAACTAACTTCACGCTTGTTTTCCTTTTCATTTTTCTAGTGGGGTTCATCCTCTTGTCCCAACTACAAGTGGGTGAGTCGCATTATTACTGCCAAATGCAAATGCTTCTGCCCATTGCTATTATGTCCTGCTTTCCCAAAGATTCTATTTAGGTTTCATTAGACAATCAGTTTCTGAACAAAAACTCGATCTAAACTCCATATTGAGACTTTTTTTTGAAAAAGCTAATAATTTTGAACAAGGGTGGAAACTTTATTACAATTCTTTTACTTCCTGCTTTTAGGCACTACTTTCAAACTGGTTTGTTACTTTGCTAACTGGGCCCAGCACAGACCAGGAATAGGCAAGTTTATGCCAGAAAATATCCCCCCTTGCCTGTGCACTCACTTAATCTATGCATTTGCTAGCATCAATAGTAACCACAAGATTGCTACCAAGGAACAGAATGACGAAGCTCTTTACAAATCATTCAATGGTCTCAAAAAACAGTGAGTAGACATATATTTCATAACAGTTCACTTGTCAGATGACGGTTTTCTCCATCAATGGTTCCAATGATGTCTCTACTCCTACCCCACCTACCCCTGGCACTCTTCCCCATCCCCTCTCCTAAAGACATGATGTTGGCACAGCACAGTCCAGAGATCTCCCATTATGCCACCCAAGCCATGATTCCTTGAGGTGGCTTACTACCTGACTGTTGATTGATATCACAGCTGAATGTGAAGCTATTCCCACCTGTAACACATTTTCCAGCAAGAGTCACTGGATAGTAATCAGGAAAAAGAACCCTGTCCAATCATTTCCCTTATGAGCTGTGGCTCAGTTGGTAGCACTCTTGCCCCTGAGTTACAAGATTCCAGGTTCAAGTCTCACTCCAGGTCTTAAACACAAAAATCAAGACTGACAGCCAGTGCAGTTTTGAGGGTGTGCTACACTGTCAGAGGTGCCATCTTGCTGCTGAGACGTTAGACAGAGGGCCCATCTGCTTACTCGTGAATGTAAAAAATCCCATGGTACTGTTTCAAAGGAGAGTTAACCCCAGTGTTTTGGCCAATATTTGTCCCTCAATCAACATCACAAAACCAGATTATCTGCTCATTATCACATTGCTGTTTATGGGAGATGACTATGTGCCAATTGGCTGCCATACAACAGTGGCAACATTTCAAATAGTATTTTATAGGCTGTAAGGGATGTCCAGTGATCATGAAAAGTGCTTATAAATGTGAGTCTTTCTTTTTTTTTAAGATGAGGTCAATGGAATTTCTCTGACTGCTATCCCAGCTGAGATCAGGTAATGGAGCATAGAACAGGAGTCATCTCTGGCTGTTCCTGGAGTGTATAGCTTGACATAACACAGGGGGCAGTTAAATATTCCGTATTGAAATCTACTTTTGGCATTAAATACAAGTTTGTCACCATTTTTTCAGGTGCAGGTGATGGCAAAATGTGAGTGATAAGATTCCTTGCTTTGCTGTTAAGTCCCTTCAGTGCTGTTCTAAAGGAACGAGATGCATTGATATAGAACCTTTCATGTCTACTGAATATCCCAAAGCAGTTTACAACCTTAGAAGCGTAGTCCCTGTTGTAACAAAGCAAATGCAACAGCCAAATTACATGCAGCAAGCTCCACAAACAGCAAATAAATAAATGACTAGATAATCTGTTTTTTCAGGCTTTGGTTGATAGGTAAATGTTAGCCTAAGCAGCAGAATTCTCCTGCTCTTCATCAAATAGTGCATAGGATATTTTTTGTCCACTACTGAAGTGTCTGAGAATTCTTTGGTCAAGTCCCTGGAGCTGGATGTCAAATCATAATCATCTAACTCAGACCACAACTGACACTGTTACAGTTCTAATATATAATGTATCAAATACAGGCAGTGGTTCACTGTATGGGCTCTTCTCACAGGGCACATCATCCCAAACTCAGTTTAGCGCCAATATTTTTTAAAGCACTCAATAAAGGAGAGATTTCTGGGAACGATAGAAATTACAGCACAGAAGGATGCCGTTCAGTCTCTAATGCCTGTGCTGATACTGCTGCTCTTTCCTGTAACCCCAGTACCCCCAAATCTGTTAATATTCTTCCTTTGGAAATTTTTATCTCATTCTCTTTTAAATTATCTTCTAGTCTAATAGCCATCAGTTCAAGAACATTGTTCTTACCTTGGTTCTTTCAGTTTAATCCTCAGCCTCATTCAGCACCAACGGAAGCATTTTTTCTATGTTTACCAATGGTAAAGTCCATGGGTTTCACTCATTCCTTTCACTGGCTGTTCCTCTCATGACAGTGGTCCACTCACTATGTTGTTCTTGCCACTCCCAGCCCTGCAGAAAATGCTGGTCCCCACACATTCAGACCCACACCATTCCCTAGTCACAACTGTCTCATCACCAGACTCTATTTCGCTCCTGATCCCCCATTCCTGCCCCTCTCCCTCCCTTGACAACCCCCCCCCTGCCCACTTCTATATGGGCACACCCTCTCCCAAGGTTCTCCAACGACCATTTCATAGGTTTCCCCCACCCTCAACACATCTCCCAACACCCTTCAGACTGAGATTAAGCCAGTTTGTTTGCAACCTTGGTGTCATATTTGATCCTGAAATAAGCTTCTGACCTCATATTCATGTCATCTGTAAGACCTGTGCTTACTGACCTCCACTCACTCCCAGTCAAGCAGCATCTTGATTTTAAAATTTTCACCTACGTTTTCAAATCCCTCCATGGCCTCATCCCTTCCAATGTCTGTAATCTCCTCCAGCCTCACAACCGTCCAAGACATATGTGTTTTTCTAATTCCAGCCTCTTGTGCAACCCCAATTTTAGTTTCCTTGCCTTCAGTTGCCAAGGCCACAACCACTGAAATACTCTCCCAACACCTCTCTATCTTACTTTCCTCTAAGACATTCCTTGAAACCATTGACCAAGCTATTGGTCACCTGAGGTAATATCTCCTCAGTGTCATACTTTGTTTTGTAAAGCTCCTATGAATCACCTTTCAATATTTCATTACCTTAAAGATGCTATATAATTACAAATTATTGTTGTTGTTCATGCCAGCCAATTCTCTCTACTGAGGTGATAGAGGGAGGGCTTGGTGCCACAGAGCAGGTGAGTGCTGCCAAGGAAAGGAATTGAACGCACAGAGACCCATGCCACACTCCAGGAAATTCTACAGAAGGCCAGGAAGATCTCTAACCCTAGTAGCACATCAGCCTCCTTCTGTTCCACTGGCAGAGTCTTGGGCTATCTTGTCCCATTCTCTGGAGTTCCCTCTCTAAATTTATCTCCCTTTCTATTTTTCTCTCACCCTTAAAACCACTCTCTTTTGGTCACTTTCCATAATGCTCCTACTCAGCATCTGTTTTTGTCTCTGTATGGTGCCTTATAACATTAAACCACATCAAAAGCATTAGATCATTAAATGATTACAGAAAATTACATAGAATCTACTACACAGAAACAGGCCAATTAGCACAATTGGTCTACGTTGGCATTTATGCTTCACATGAGCTTCTCCCCACCCCTCTTTATCTAATGCTATTAGTCTATGCATCTTTTCTTCCTCAGGAGCTTATCTAGCTTCCCCTTGAATGTATCCACACTATTTGTCTCACCTATTCTTTATAGTAGCATGTTCTAAATTCTAACCGCCCTCTAGGTGAAGAAATTTCTCCTCAATTCTCTTTTGAATTTATTGGTGATTATCTTATATCTTTGGCTCCTCGTTTTGGTCCCTCCCAAAGTGGAAACATCTTCTCTATGGGAAGAATTTTCTCGGCAGCGAGTAGGGGTGTGGCCCACTCGCCAAGGCCTAAAATGGCGCACGGTGACGTCGGGTGGGAGTCATTTAGATTGTCAGTTCGGTGGGAACGCAGTGGCGTTGGCTGCATGCCCGCCAAAATATCAAAGGCCTATTAAGGCCATTAAAAAAGTAATTAAAGTTGTTAAGAATGCTGCCCGTCCAACCTTAAGGGGATGAAGTTTCATGAAGGGTTTGTTAATTAAGTAAAAATTTTTGAAAAAATTAATGAACATGTCCCAGCTCATGTGAGTTTCACACGAGGGGACATGCCCTTAAAATTTTTTCCACCTTTATTAAACTTTCCACAACTTAAACTAATCTCTGTGCCAACTTAGGGAACACCTCCTACCCGCACAGGGAGCACACAGCGCTTCCGGGTGTGCTTCACACTGGCCTGCCCATGTAAGATGGCGGTGCGCACCCGATTGGGGGCGCTGATCGATTTCGCACTCACTCCCACCCACTCCCTCACAACCCCTCCAACAGGGGGGGAAATTCTTCCCTATGCCTACACCATCAAATCCCTTCATTTAAAAATTTTAAAGACCTCCATTAGGCTACCCTTCAGCCTTACCTTTTCTGGAGAAAAGAGGGACTACTCAGCCTTTCCACAAACATATACTTTCTCAGTTATGGTATTATCCTTATGAATTGTTTTTGACATGCATTTGAGCATCCTGTGAGAAAATAATGAGACAGAACTAAGGCCGCCATGCCAATTTACAAAAAACATATGTGTCACTAATGCAAGATCTCAGCCTTGTCAAGTAGATCATTAAAAAAAACTTGTTTAAACATTCATCAGGTACCAGGATCTAGTTGGCTGACTCAAGGATGTAAATGGAAGAGAATACATTAACATAAAAAAGAAACATTGTGTGATTTTTCTGATGCCAGGATAATAGCAATTTAACACACAAAGCAGGGCTGCATGTTCACCTAGTCAATTATTCTGAAAAAAGACATCTCCTGGCAGCACTTCACTGCAGGAACTAGGTGGTCCTGTGGCACTGAATTAGAATATCAAGCACTGTACATTTGCAGAGAAGGTGATATTGTGCCCATGGGCCCAGTTTAGAAAGTGGTGCAATCAATACCTTCAGTTACTGCACTGAACTCATAATTACATGGCCTTAATATTACACAAGGGACAATACTAATGTAAGAATACTTCAAGAGCCCATAAAGTCGCATGACACTATTCAAAGAGCAGTAACATTCTTCAGTATGTGTCACATTTATCTCTCAATCAACATGGCAAAACAGATTATCAGGTCATGTATATCAGTTCACTGCAGTTTGTGGGAATTTACTGTGCACGAATTGGCTGCCATGTTTCACTCCATTACAACAGTAGGTATACTTCAAAAGTAGTTCATTGGCTAAAAAGCACTTTGGGACATCTTGAGATTATGAATGCTACTATGTAAATGTAAATCAAAAAATATAAAATCTATGCTTCTTCTACTGGATTAGAAAACTCACCAACCCCATAAAGCCTTACATCCACCTAGTCCTTCGATTCTTCCCTCCTATGCATTTCCCACTGATGTGACCTTAATTATTGATGTCAGAGCTCACAACCGCCTCAGTGGAACTCCAGGCCTAAACATTTCAGCCTTTCCGAGCCTCAATTCTCATAAGCCAATCGTTGATTCAGCCATTGGTCATCTTCCCTAATTTTTTCACAAGCTGTTTAGCATCTGTTCCATTTCTCTTCAATGAAATGTCTTGGGATGTTTCTCTATGTTTGGAAGAACTATATAAATGAAAGATCATGTTGTTTGGTTGTTTACTTCACTGATTTTTAAAAAATATTTCTGTCAGTTATCTATCATTTGGCCATTTTAAATTATAGTACATTTCTTCTTGAGATACAGAAAGTCAAAGTACTTTTTCTGAACTCTCCAACGCTAATTACATTTTGAAGGAATGATACTCCATACATGTAAAATGAAATCTTCAGAGCCATAAATGTTGTTTGACAGTAATTGTGACTGATCACACTGTAAGATATTCACTTAAACCTGAATGCACTGGCCTTGATCTTTTCTGCCTTGTTGCCGTGTAGTAACTAATGGTTAAGTACAGCAAAATGTATGCCCTTGCATGGATTTTAATGCCAAGTCAGTTGATAAGGCATCAGATTAGAATGGCCTGTGGAGAAACAGGAGAACTCTGACAGCAACTACTGGATTTCTGTATTCAACTATGCATGTGTGAACTCTGAAGATAGCCTCCTGATATACTCCATAACAATTTTAAGTGCCCTTAAGCTCACCATTATTCTCAATGCAACATCCAAGCCTAATACTTTATTAGGAATGATAGACTCAGCATGATCATGTCCCTCTCACTAGACAAAAATAATGGTTTTTAATAAAACATTTCTACAAAGAGAGGCGAAAACTAAATGATTCCCTTCCAGAAGGCTATATCCTACAGCTACCTGTTCCTTCTTTTCTCACTGAAGATTATCTTTGATTCCAAGATTATGAGGTAGAAGTTACATTGTTGGTTTAAGGAAAGTACTGAAATAATCATTTTTTTTCTTCCTGGCAGGAGACCTCAGTTGAAGACACTCCTGGGTGTTGGAGGATGGAATTTTGGTACACAAAGGTAGTCCCTAGCACAAGCATAGGCAAAGAGTTTCTTCCCTCCAATCAGCCAATCAACTTTTACATTATGACCAGGAGGATCAATAATTACCTGTTTTTATGGGCCATCAGCTTGTGGTTTTCTTTTGGCCAAGACTGGTCTGGTCACTGCCTTTGTGTGTTCTGCTGCCTTGTGTTCCAGCTGGACAACAGCACTAGAAAGCCAAGAGCAGGAGACACCAGAGTTTGAAATGTTGATGTGTGGACCAGAATCACAAAAATGCAATAGAAGACATTTTTGAAGCACCATTATTGAACAGGCTTTCCCGCCTCTCCCCTGGAGAGGCAGTGGCATAGTGGTATTGCTACTGGACTAGACTTGCAATCCAGAGATCCAAGGTAGTACTCTGAGGACCAGGGTTCAAATCCAACCATGGCAGATGGTGGAATCTCAATTCATTAAAAAATCTGAAATTAAAAGTCTAACTATGACCATGAAATCAGTATCAATTGTTGTAAAAACCCAACTGGTTCACTAGTGTCCTTCAGGGAAGGAAATCTGCTGTCCTTACCTGGTCTGGCCAAACCCACAGCAATGTGGTTGACTCTTAAAATGTCTCCTGAACAAGGGCAATTAGGAATGGGCAATAAATGCTGGCTTAGCCAGTGACACCCACATCCATATAAATACAATGCAACTAGTGGAATGTGGCAAAGATCAGTGCTCAGGCTCAGCTATTTACAAACTGCATAAATGACTTAGACAAAGAGAGCAAGGGCAATATATCCAAATTTGCTGCCAACACAAAGTTAGTTGGAAATATAAGCTGAGAGAAGGACACAAAGAAGCTACAAAGAGATATAGACAAGTTAAGTGAGTGGATTACAAGGTAGCAGATGCAGGATTATGCGAGGAAGTGTGAGATTATTCACCTTCTTATTAAGGAGAGAAAAGCAGGGTTTTTTTTTAAAAGTCATGAGACTTGTAAATGTTAATGTTCAGAGGGACTTGGGTGTACTTGCACAAGGAACAAAGTTAGCACGCAGGTACAGTAAACAATTAGTAAGGTAAAGAACTGTAGGCCTTTATTGCATGAATTTTGCAGTACAGGAACAAAAAAGTCTTGCTGCACTTGTATAAGGCTTTGGTGAGACCACACCTGGAGTATTATGTGCAATTTTGGTCTCCATATCTAAGGAAAGATGCATTGGGACAGTACAGCAGATGTTCACTAGATTGGTTCCTGGGGATGAAAGGGTTCTCCTATGATGAGAGCCCAAATAAATTCAGCCTATATTATCTGGAGTGTGTCATCTCATTGAAATATACAAGATCCTGAAGGGGATTGACAGAGTAACCAGAGAGGTTATTTCGCCTGGATGGGGATTCTGGGACACAGGAGCACAATCTCAGGATAAGGGAACAGGACTGAAGTGAAGAGAAATTTCTTCACTCAGAGGTTTGTGAATTTTGGAATTCTGTCCCCAGAGGCTTGTGGATGCTCCATTGTTGAGCCTATTCAAGGCTCATATGGACAGATTTTTGACCTCTCAGAGAATCAAGGGCCAGTGGGGAGCGGGCTGAAAAGTGGAGTTAATGCCAATGATCAGTCATGATCGTATCGAATGGTCGAACAGGCTGGAGAGGGTGGATGGTTTACTCCCACTCCTGTTTCATATCTTTTTATAGGCTGGTTTGTTTCTCAGTGCACACAATGACGTTTCACAATTTACTGATCTAGAAATTGAATCTTGATTTGACCATTTGTTTTGACACTAATCAGGTGTTTAGGCCTCCAATGTGGAAAATGGGAAGCTCCTTTTGAGCTGCAAGTGCACCACACACTATATTGGATTGAACGTCCAGAGTGCACATCAGAACTACTTAGAGCAATATCGGCGGAGAAGAAAAGAGTTGACGTTTCGAGTCCTCATGACCCTTCAACAGAACCTAGTTCTGTCGAAGGGTCATGAGGACTCGAAACATCAACTCTTTTCTTCTCCGCCGATGCTGCCAGACCTGCTGAGTTTTTCCAGGTAATTCTGTTTTTGTTTTTGTTTTGGATTTTCAGCATCCGCAGTTTTTTTGTTTTTATCTACTTAGAGCAATGCCTAACTCACACAAATAAGGGTTCTCCCAGTTTGGTAGGCCCCAATGCCTGACTTGCCACATGGTAACTTAATAACTGCCACACTAACGGGCAGGAAAGACCCTACACCAGCATTATTCAAAAGGATTGTGGAGTAACAGCTGAGTTACTGGTTTATATTCTCAGGTTGCTGGTAACTTCTCGAAGGTTTGTAACTTTTTCCAAATCTGAAAATTTATGTTGGACTGGTGAGATGACGATTTTGCAGTGTTGCATTGTTTTTGGCTGTCTTACGGACCTAAACAAATGGTCCGGTGGAGCTGACTTGAGGGATGGTGGACAAGCTGAAGTAGCAAGAAAGATAGCAGAGAACAGGAGAAGCTCATGTTTATGAGGACCTGACTGTGTGACCCTGTGTCACATAGATGTGTGCCCATGCCTTTAGCATTTGAAGTGAAAGGGTATAAAGCGTTAGCTTTAAGTGTAAAGGGGGAGCAGAGGGAGAGAAAGCAAGAAAAGTGGTTGTTTAAAACCACTTGTCAGGGTGTAGGGTGAATTAGAACAAGGGAAAAAAGAGGAAATGGTGTGAAGGCACCCAGTCTCTTGTAAAAGAAGATAAACTAATCCATCTGATTACTAACTTATCAGCAGCAAAACAATGGAGGAGTCTTCAGTAGTTTTATCAAGTGACATCTGTTTTCTCATGCTCAGTTTGGGTTCTGTTTGAGCCATTCAGCTCCAGCACTTGTCAAAGCCTTTACCAGATATGGACACAAGAGATTAATATCAGAAGAGCTGTCTCATCAGCGAGCTAGCATTCGACTTGTGTATGACAACAAAGAGCTCCATCAGAACTGAGACCTAAGGGGGGAAAAAGGGAAAACCCTCCAGTTGCTAGATTCAGATCCATCACAAAGAAAGAGAATTGTGTTGTCAGAAGCCAATCATTGCAGCCCAGGACATCAGTGCAAGAATCTCACAGGGAAGTGATGTTAGTCCAGCCATCTTTAGGTACTTCAATGACTTTTGTTTCAACATAAGATCAGGAGTAATGCTGTTCACAGACTATTCTACAGTGTTCAGCTCCAGTTTCAACTAGCCCAATAATGAAGAAGCTTGCTGTTCACCTACAACATTAAGGCTTAGGTTAAGAAGTGGCAGATTACATTAATATTCAGTCAATGCCAGGTAATTACTATCTCCAATGAGAAGAAGGCAACCTTCATTAGCTTCCACCATTACAGATTCAGATTCAAGAACATTTAGACTGAGAACTGTTGTGATTCAAAAATGTGTCAATATTTTCTATAAATTGCTCAACAGCATTAGGCTCCAATAGGCATCCAAATGCGAATAATGAATTAGATTTAAAAATATGCTTCTTAAAGATGTGCTTTCTTATAAAATGTGCAATGGATTTTGAAAGCGTTCTCATTGATTCACATGCAATTTTCGTTCCAGAAAGAGATGATAAATTTTAATTTTAAAATACTTTTTAAAAATATCTTGAACCAGATATCACAATTTGAAAACTTTTAATTCATTTGCCCCCACCTTCTCAGGTTCACCAGCATGGCTTCTGCCAGGAAGAATCGTTTAATATTCATTAATTCGACAATTAAACTACTTAGGAAGCATAACTTTGATGGTTTAAATTTAGACTGGAAATATCCAGGTTCGAGGAAAAGTCCAGCTGAAGACAAACAAAGGTACACAACTTTGATTGAGGTGAGTTAAACAACCTTCAAATATTTTCTGCCATTATCGCCTTTTCCAAGGGGAAAGCAACCCTGAAGGAACTTTTCCATGCAGCAATTCTTCATATGGGAAGTTGCTTTTATTTTTTCGTGTGATGTGAACTTTACTGGCAACACCAGCATTTGTTTTCTATCCCTAATTGCCTTTGAGAAATAAGTGATAAGTAGCCTTCTTGAACCGTTGCAGTCCATCTGATGGGCGTACACCTACAGTGCCATTCGGAAGGGAATTCCAGCTTTTTGACCCAACGACAGTGAAGGAACAGTGATATGTTTCCAAGGCAGGATGGTGTGTGGCTTGGTAGAGCACTTGGAGATAATGATGTTCCCATGACACTGCTGCACTTGTCCTCCATGGTAGAAATCCCAGGTTTGGAAGGAGCTGTGACTTAAAAAGAGTTGCTGCAGTGCATCTTGAAGATGGCACAGACTGCTGCTACTGTGCGCCACCAGTGGTGAAGAGAGTGAATGTTTAAGGTGGCGGATGGTGGGGTGATCAAGCAGGCTGCTTTGTGTCAAGCTTCTTGGGTGTTGTTGAAACCGCACTCACCCAGGCAAGTGGGGAGTATTCCAGCACTCCTCTCGTGCCTTGTGGATAGGATCTGGGGAATCAGGAGGTGAGCTGCTCACCACAGAATTCCCAGAATCTGGCCTGCTCTTGCAGCCACAGTATTTATATGGGTGTTCTAGTTGCGTTTCTGGTCAAAGGTAACCCATAGGATTTTGATTGTGGGGGATTTGGTAATGATAATGCAGTTGAATGTCAAGGGGAAATGGTTAGATTCTATCTTGTTGGAGATGGTCATTGCCTGGCACTTGTGTGGCACGAATGTTACTTTCCACTTATCAGCCCAACCCTGAATATTGGCCAGGTCTTGCGGCATATTGGCACAGACTGCTTCAGTATCAGAGGAATCATGAATGGTGCTGAACATTGTGCAATCATCAGCAAACATCCCCACTTGTATATTTATAAAGTGAAGGTCATTGATGAAACAGTGGAATTTGGGCTTAGGACACTACCCCGAGGAACGCCTACAGTGATGAGCTGGGTCTGCGATGACTGGCTTCCAACAACCACTCGCTAGGTATGACAACAACTAGTAGAGAGCTTTCCCCCTGATTTCCATTGACTCAAATTTTGTTAGGGCTCCTTGATGCCACGTTCAGTCAACTGCTGCCTTGATGTCAAGGACAGTCACTCTCTGCTCACCTTTGGAATTAAGCTCCTTTGTCCAAGTTTAGACCAAGGATATAATGAGGTTTAGAACCCAAACTCAGCATTGGTCAACAGGTTATTGCTGTGTAAGTGCCACTGTCAATGACACTTTCCACCTCTTTGTTGATTATTGAAAGTAGACAGGTAGGAAAGTAATTGGCTGGATTGGCTTTGGTCTGCATTTCATGGACAGGACATACCTGGGCAATTTTCCACATTGCCAGGAGATGTCAGTGTTGCAGCTGTACTGGAACAGCTTGGCTAGGGGTGCATTCTGGAACACAAGTCTTCAGTACTATTGCTGGGAAGTTATCAGGGCCCACTTGCAGTATCCAATGCCTTCAGAGTGGTCAATAAATGTCAACAAGTGTTTCAATTATTGAGAAGCATCACAATCAAGCATGTTCAGTCCTTGCCCAGTCCACACATGCACACACAAACTTTCCAGATGCCATCATTATTCAAACTAAACAGGGACAAGCACCTTAATTGTCCTTTTTGTTCCCTTCTGAACTCTGAAGGCATTGGATACTGCAAATGGGCCCTGATAACTTCCCAGCAATAGCACTGAAGACTTGTGCTCTATAATGCGCCCCTAGCCAAGCTGTTCCAGTACAGCTGCAACACTGACATCTACCTGGCAATGTGGAAAATTGCCCAGAACCCAATTGTACACAGCTGTCCATAATAAGGTCAACTAACAAATACATACCACAAATCCAATCTGGTAGTTAGCATTCAGAGCAATAACAGCAATAAGTTAGCAGGGATTCTAGTTTTCAATTTTATAACATGAATTACTTATGTAGTGTTACATTAGTAAAAGAAAAATAACAGATATATCACTATTTAAGCCCCTTTTCAATTTGAAGTGTTCAAATTTTATTCAACAAGATTATTTCATCCAAGTAAAGTCAGGAACATGCCATTTTACAAAACTTGGGGGAGATGGTGGCATAATGGTAATGTCACTAGACTAGTAATCCAGCAGCCCAGGCTAATACTCCAGGGGAATAAGTTCAAATCCCACAATGGCATCTAGTGGAATTTAAATTAATAATTCTGGAACTGGAAACTAGCCTCAGAAATAGTGACCATGACAACTATCATCAATTGTTGTAAAAACCCAACTATTTTACTAATGTCCTTTAGGGAAAGAAATTTGCTATCCTTACCTGGTCTGGCCTACACATAGTGAATTCTTATCTGCCCTGTGAAATAGCCTAACAAGTCTCTCAGTCCGAGGGCAATTAGGGATGGACAATAAACATTGGCTTTGCCAGTCATACCTAAATTTAAAAATCCCATGAAATAAAAAAAAATGCAGCTGTCCAATGACATGATTGGCGATTCCTTAATTATTACACTGTTCTTCCGAGGAGAGAGTCTAGCTCATCATCTGGATAGGTTATCCAGTATAATTGATCCTATAGGTAGCAGAATTTGTGTACAACTCCTCATGTGCTGATCACCATTGAAATTTACGGTACACCCTATTGTCATGCTGACAGTCACCTTTAAACTGGTGGCTGGTCCAAACTCATTGCAATAGCTTTTCACTAGCTTGCTAAGTTGGTGAAGGTTCACTTCACAGTGAGTGTGAAATGGGCACCGATTCATCAGCAAAAGTAAGTTCGCTTCTCAACAGGTGTTGGGTTTTCCAATTTGCTGTTAAATGTACAATTTGGAAAAGATTTCCATTTAATCTTGTTTGGAGTAAAAGAATTTTGGGGCTCAAAATGAGAAAAGGTAAACAAAGCAAGAAGAATATCCCAAAGTATTGATGCAAAAATGCATCCCTGTTTGACAATACTAGCGATTTCAAAACTGTCTTGATTATTTCACATCAAAATGGATTGTAGCTGTTGTACTGTCATGGAATGATCAATCAAGACTTGAGGATGACTTGGAGGCAAACTCCAAAACTAGGAAAGGTGCTTACACCAGCAATGGATGGCACCATTTCTAACACAATGCCATCACCAAATGTGTCTGCTATATATATTTCTATGTTCACTTGGTTAGCAAAACTGACATCAATGTTTGTCCAGAAAAACCCTTGTAATCATAAGTTACTTTATTATAATTAAATCTGTTAGGCACTAAATAAAGAAGTATGATGGATTTTATTCAAAGTCCATATTTTATCCACTTTATTTCTCCAGGAATTGAAAAAAGCCTTTCAACAAGAAGCAAAAGAAACTAAAAAGGCTAAGCTACTGCTTACAGCAGCTGTAGCAGCTAGTAAAAAAAAAATTGACGCTGGTTTCGAGATTAAAAAGATTGCTCAGTAAGTATTCATTCTTTCAATACATTTGTTTTTTACCTCTGCAATTTTCACAATAGCTGCTAAGCAGTGATGTTTAGATCAAACCCCAATGATACTGTACAAATGTAAAACAGCCTCTGAAGGATTTTATTTGAGTCCAGACTGGACAAAGCTTTTTCTTTGCTTGAGAAACTTAAGTGAGGAGTCAGGACCATAAAGCAGGAGATTCACAAAGTTGGGGAAAAATAGAGGATAGTGGATCAGTAAATGAGTTAAAGGTTGTAATTTAGTGATTGCAAATTAGAATTTAAAGCCCATAACAACTAAGAGGAAGGGCCAACTGAACAAGTAAGGATTTCCATAGATTTGAAGCCCTGGAAATAAATGACAGTGAACTATTTTGATTATATAATCCAATTTCCCGTTGATTTGCTAGTATTGTATCTTTAATTTAATAAAACATCCCAAGGTGCTTCACTGGAGTATTATAAAACAAAATGTGGCGCTGAGTCACATAAGGCGATATATTAGAGCAGATGACTAAAAGCTTGGTCAAAGAGATAGATTTAAGGAGCATCTTGAAGTAAGAAAATGAGGGAGATAAATGGAGAGGTTTAGGGAAGGAATTCCAGATCTTTGGACCCAGGCAGCTAAAGGAACAGCCACCAACAGTGGAGCAGCTGAAATAAGGGGGTGTTCAAGAGGCCATACTTGGAGGAGTTCCAATATCTTGGAGGGATGTGGGGCTGGAGATCACAAAGATTGGAGGAAGAGGTTAAGGGAGAATTCAAGGGCAATGACATGTGAGAGACAAAGTGAAAACACTCAGGATGAGGAGTCATTCAGTCGAGGAGGAGGATGGAGGATGTCTTAAAGAGAAAGTCAGGGTGGGGCAACAAACTAGAATTTTAAAGTCGAGGCAAGTGGGGTAGAGGAGAAGGTTCCCTGGGAGTCCTCAACATTGACTCCGGACCCCATGAAGTCTCATGGCATCAAGACAAACCTGGCCAAGAAAACCGCCTACTAATTACCATCCACCACCCTCCCTCAGCTGATGAGTCCTCCATGTTGAACGTCACTTGGAAGAAGCACCAAGGGTAGCAAAGACACAGAACGTACTCTGGTGGGGGACTTCAATGCCCTTCACCAAGTGTGGCTCCATTGCACCATTAATGGCTGAACTGGCCAAGTCCTGAGGGACATATTTGCCAAATTCAGCCTGTGACAAGTGATAAGGAAGCCAACAAGTGGGATGAACCTACTAGGCTTCGTCCTCACCAATCTACCTGTCACAGGTACATCTGTCCATGACAGAATTAGTGGAAGTGATCACCACAAAGTCCTTCTGGGTACAAAGTCCCATCTTCATACCGAGAATATCATCCGTCGTGTTGTGTGGCACGACCACAGTGCTAAATTAGATTTATTTAGAACAGATCTAGCAGGTTGAAACTGGGCGTTCACGAGATGCTGTGGGCCATTAGCAGTAGAATTGTACTCAACCACAATCTGTAACTTGGCATATTCCCCACTCTACCATTATACCAACACTGGTTCAATGAGGAGTCCAGGTGAGCATGCTAAAAGTAGCACCAAGCATACCTATAAATGAGGTGTCAACCTGGTGAAGCTTCAATGCAGACTACATGCCTGCAAAACAGCTGAGCTGTTTTGATCCTACAACTAATTGATCAGATCAAAGCTGTGCAGTCATGCCACAGACAGTGGTGAATGGGTGGACATTTAAACAACTAACCAGAGGGGGAGTGACCACAAATATTCCCATCCTCAATGATGGGGGGAGCCCAGCATGTCAGAATGAAAGACAAGGCTGTAACATTTGCAATCTTATTTAGCCAGGAGTGCATCTCTGTCTCCTCCAGATGTCTCCATCATTGAGGCCAGTCTTCAGCCAATTCGATTCACTCCACATAATATCACGAAATGGCTGAAGACACTGGGTACTCCAAGGCTATGGACCCTAATAACAATCCAGCAACAATACTGAAGACTTGTGCTCCAGAACTAGTCACGCCCCTAACCAAGCTGTTCCAGGACAGCTACAACACTGGCATCCACCCAGCAATGTGGAAAATTGCCCAGGTAGATCCATGAAAAATCAGAACAAATCCAATCCAGTCAGTTTATTCTTGATCAAAGCGATGGAAGGTGTCATCGACAGTGCTATCAAGCAGCACCTACTTAGCAATAACCTGTTCACCAATGCTCAGTTTGGGTTCTGCCAAGGCCATTTCACTCCTGACCTCATTACAGCCTTGATCCAAACATGGACTAAAGAGCTGAATTCCTGAGGTCAAAACAGCATTTGACTGATGAGCCCCAGCAAAACTGGAGTCAATGGGAATCAGGGGGAAAACTCTCTATTTGGAGCCATAGCTGGTACAATGAAGTTTGTTGTGGTTGTTGGAGGCCAATCTTCTCAGCATCAGGATATCACTGCAGGAGTTCCTCAAGGTAGTGTTCCAGGCCCAACCATCTTCAGCTGTGTCATCAATGACCCTCCCTCCATCATAAAGTCAGAAGTGGGGATGTTCACTGATGATTGCATAGCGTTCAGTATCGTTCGTGACTCAGTTGATACTGAAGTAGTCCGTATGCAGTAAGAACTAGAGAACATGCAGCCATAGGCTGATATGTTGCAAATATCATTCGCAATGACCATCACCAGCAGGAGATAATCTAATCACCTCCCCTTGATATTCAAAGTACATCCCCCAGCATCAGCGTCCTTTGACCAGAAACTGAACTGGACAGCCGTATATATCAGCTGTTAGAAGAGCAAGTCGGAGGCTTGGAATTTCTGCGACCTTCTGACTCCCCAAAGTCTGTCCTCCATCCACAGGTGCAAGTCAGGATTGTAATGGAATACTTTCCACTTGCCTGGATGAGTGCAGCTCCAACAACTTTCAAGAAGCTTGACACTATCCAGGACAAAGCAGCTTGCTTCATTGAGACCCCCTTCACCACTAATGCACAATGGCAGCAGTTTGTACCACCTACAACTTGCACTGCAGCAACTTGCCAAGCCTCCTTCAACAGTGCCTTCCAAATCCATGGCCTCTGCCACCTAGAAGGACAAGGGCAGCAGATGCTTGGGAACACCACTACCTGCAAGTTACCCCCCACCCACACACCATCCTGACTGGCAAATATATTGCCGTTCCATCACTGGCACTCATTCAAAAGCCTGAAAATCCCTCCATAACAAACACTATGGGTGTACCTACACCACATGGACAGCAATGGTTTAAGGCAGTGGCTCACCATTACCTTCTCAAGGGCAATTAGCGGTGGGCAACAAACGCTGGCCTTGCCAGCAGCTCTCAAAACCCATAAAAGATTTGGAAAAAAAAAGGTTGTACCAGAGCAGTTGGAGAGTTACCAAGGTTTGATTAAGTGACAAAAGGCCACACCATTACCATGGCAACTAGGGCAGGGCGGATGGGGGAAAGTATAACCAGATGGTGAGGATTCAGCAAAGAGCAAGTTGTTGCTACCAATAGCACATCTTTCCATTAAAAGGATCATGTTGGCACAGTTGAGATGTATCAGTATTCAATTGACTATACTTGGAGTTAAGGCTAACTACTTTTATTTCCACAGAAATTTAGATTTTATCAATTTGGTTTCATATGGTTTCCATGGGGCTTGGGACCGGTTCACTGGACACACCAGTCCTTTATATCGTGGCACTGCTGATAAGGGTGCTTATGCAAATTCTAATGTGGTATGTATACAATCTCCCAACATTCACAAGTTACTACTAGGTAGACTATTTCACTCAGCTTAATACATAAATTCAGAACAACCTTACAATCCCCCACTGCTGCATGGTGTTTCTTTTCTTGGATGATTCAAAATTTTCTGCTCCATCACTCTGCTCAGAAGGCCATTCCATATGTTCTGCATTAAGAACAATCTTCGGCTATCAGTCTTTTTAGCTTTTTCTAGCTTGAATACATGTACTCTTGTTCTACTCTGTTTAAGTTGCATTCCAGATTAAACTTGCCTCTACCATTTTTACCTTTTTTAACTCAACAAGATCAATTCCCAAATATATCATTACCGTCTGGAAAGTTGAAGGTTTTCCAGACTTTCCTCATGTTTCTGACACTGAAGATTAGCCTTGTTGCTTTTTCCAGCCCTTGAATGTCTTCCTCAATATTGCACAACCAGAACTGGATGCAATACTGAAAGTGTGGTGTGACCAGATCATTGTACAGTTTGATCACCACTTCAATTAATTGTTTTGTCTATGTAGTTCAACATTCTAATGGCATTATTCAAAAAGCAGAATACCACAGATGTTGAAAATCTGAAATTAGAACGGAAAATACAGGAACCACTTAACAGGTCAGAAAGAATCTGTCGACAGAGAAACAGAGTTAATGCTTCAGGTCAAGGGCCTTTCTTCAGAACTGGGAAAAGTTAGAGTTCAGTTCCCGTGACCTGAAACGTTAACTCTGTTTGTCTTTCCACAGATGCTGCCAGACATATTGAATAAATGTGTTACCTGGGAAGTATCCTCACCATGTTTGAACCAGTCTGCCCACATGCATAATGTCAGAAAGCAGTAACTGTGGCCAAACAGCAGAAAGGAGTAACAGTGTGTGAGTAAAAGCAGAAGTGTGCTGAATGCTTCTTTGCTGAATTGTGGACATCCATAGGAAATGAAGAAGAAAATTATTAATTGTGCAGAGATGGAGGTAGGGTCCTTAAGACTGGACAGAAAGAGTGAAAGACTAGATGGAGAATTTTACCTCAGCACTCCTGGTGAGATCATTAAATTTCTATCTGCACTGCACCCAGGTCCTGGTACAAACACACCTACAATCCTGTACTACCTCATGCCATAAAAACAAAAAAACTGCGGATGCTGGAAATCCAAAACAAAAACAGAATTACCTGGAAAAACTCAGCAGGTCTGGCAGCATCGGCGGAGAAGAAAAGAGTTGACGTTTCGAGTCCTCATGACCCTTCGACAGTTCTGTCGAAGGGTCATGAGGACTCGAAACGTCAACTCTTTTCTTCTCCGCCGATGCTGCCAGACCTGCTGAGTTTTTCCAGGTAATTCTACCTCATGACATGCCTGTTCAAGAACTCACATCGGTGCTTGCCAATCACTGGGGGGAAAAGCACTGCTTCCCTCCGCTCATGAATTTTCTCCAATAGCATTGTCAGCATTGAATCAAGCCACATTCCTGTAGTTCCACAACCTATCTTTGCTGCTTGTCCGCAACTAAAGTTCCCTTCCATTTAAAGCTGCTGCAGACCAGTAAGATCCTGCTTTAACAATGCAATTTCTATCTACTAATTGGTAAACTGCCATTGGAAAATGTATTTCGGGTTGGCAGTTTGCCTGTTATTTACCAACGAGAGGTAGCCCAGAAAATTGAACAGATTGTCTACTGGACAGTCACTCCTACTGCTCTGCCCATCTTCAAAAATTGGGAGAACAAAATTGAATCAGAGAGGTTAAGATAGCAGAGACATTAAGCTAGAGCTGGCTCTGTGGTAGTAATTTTCCACCTGAGGAAAAACTCTAACCAAAATTTTACCTGTCTCTGGAAGGCGGACTGGGGGGGCAGGAGAGGGGAGGTGTGGGGGGGGTCCAGTAAAATCACGGGGAGCCATGTCAGATCAACTCACTGACGCAGCCCCAATGTAGGGATATTTTACGAGCAGTGGAACCAGAAGTGCAGAAACTGCCTGCTCCAAGGAGGTGGGCAACCAATTACCATTATTAAAGGGTAAGGACCATTTTAAAATACTATTGACAACACCCCGCTGCGAGGGGAAGCCTCCAGCTAAACTGGCGACAAAGATTTCCCCAGGAGAATTTCCACTCCGACACATCGATAAGTGTTTTTCAAAAAAATGGATCTGCTGTAGGCACAAAATGTCCTGCATTCCTTATGGCTACTACCTCTCCCAGTGTTTGAGGCTTCAGAGCTTCTCGCCCTCTGACTGGGCTGGTACCATCATGAGCCTGCCTGCCATCTTTAATTAGGAAATCCATAAAATTCAGTCTCACGTTTCATACATTAAAATTGATGCTGAGATAGATTGAGCTTAAGGAAGATTAGAAATTTACTGAAATACCGTTAATACAATGGCTTTACTGAATACTTCACAGAAATTTGTCTGGTGAGGTTATAGTTAAGCTTCAGGCTAATTTTGGATAATCATCCATTTATATTGCAGCATTTTGGTAAAGTAAAGCAGAATAGAATCGAGGGTTGACCATTTATCCAGTTATTCAGCAGTTAAAGGCGCACTCTGGCTTGTAGAGGATATATAAAGTTGCCTTATGGGAGTGATTTGCACTCAACCAAAGTATAACATGAAGTTTCAAACTCCAAAAACCTGTTCATTGTTTCCACTGCAGAATTTTGCTGCCCAATATTGGATCCGTAATGGTTTGCCAACAAACAAAATGGTAATTGGATTTCCAACTTTTGGACGGACCTTCAAGCTCAAGACTTCTAATGAAAGCGTTGGTGCTGCTGCAAATGGTCCTGGACCACCTGGCAATTACACTAAAGAAGCCGGCTTCCTATCTTATTATGAGGTGATAAAATACGAATACTTTTATTTCTAATCCATTAATTCATTTGCACAAATATGTCATCATGCAGCACAGTATTTCCCAGTAATTATTTTGCCCCAGCCACCTGACTAAATTGGCTCAGTCTAACTGGAGGAGGACATCTGATGGTGAACGTTGAGAGTTGGGTTTTTTTCTCACCCAATTCATTTTGCATCATCAATTGATGCAGTTGAGAGTTGATAAAGGTGCAAAGAGGCCAATAACTGGGACCTTGCTTAACAACAGAACTATCCGTCTATCCCCTTAACCAACGACGTTTAAATAAACAGACAGAAATCAATAAACAGACAGAGACAACAATCTATGGTGAATTCGAGACAAATTGGATACAGAGAGGAAAGGTTAGATTGAGACAGGAAAGGACAAAGGAAAAGAAAGAAAAATATGAACTTTTAAATTTCAAAGACTTCTAGGAACAGCTTATAACATATAGGACTGAGATTCCGGTTTCAGCTGTTCCCTTTAAAGTCGAATGGCATTGCAGGAACATAATCTCATCATTAAAAGGGCCCTCACATTGTGAGATACCAGCCATAACTGTGTGATGAGTTTGATTCATATTTACAGCGCACATACAACAATTTTTTGAAATTCATGGGAATACTGACAGTGAAATCTTCTTTTTGCAAGATTAATGATGGATTGATACAAATCATCCAGCAATGTGTAACAATTCAAAACTCTCAGCTTATCTCCTCCTCACCATAAATTGCTGGATTTTTTTAAAAATGCAAATAATGCACTACACCTTTAGCTGTTATTTTGCCACCAATTTCTACCCAATTAAATCGGTATAAATATTCCTTTTCTTTACATCTAAAATTGCACAGGGAAAATTTTCACTTATGTAACACGCCATCATATTTTCATGGTGTTCCAGAGAAATGTACAAACAATGAAACTTTTAAAATACACTGTAATACAGCTACTTTATGCACATCAAGGCCCCAAAGAATTAAGTGAGCAAATGAGGGAATGGCAGGAAAATTCTCTGCTTCCTGAAATTGTGACATTCAATCTTTACAACTGCCTACAAGGTAGGCTGCAAATAGTTTAATACCCATTCAGAAAATGGCACTTATGACTATATGCAGCACTACTGCACTGAGGTAACAGTCTACATGATACACTCGAGGGAGGGAGTTATCCATCTAGAGATTATAGCTAGAGTTAAGCATATAGAGACAGGTAGACAGAAAGACAAAGATCAATAAAGGTGCCTAATCTTTCTCATGGAACTTAACAGTAAAAACATCCAATCCTTCTCATTGACAGATTTGTGACTTTTTGAAAGGTGCCAAATCCAAATTGATGAAGGACCAGCTGGTCTCATATGCGACTAAGAAAGATGTATGGCTTGGATACGATGACCTGAACAGCTATGAAGCCAAAGTATGGTTTTGTATATTGTGAGCTATATTGTTCTAGTTGAGACAAATTTTAGAAAATATTGTTATATTTGTGCACATTGCTACACTAATCTATATATAAAGGAGGGATATTTGAATTATTTGTTGATATGGGTCAGATATACATGCCACAGAATCTCGGAAGCCAAATATTAATTTACATTAATCAAATTTTTAACACATTTTGGAGTTATGATTTAGGATTTATCCATCAATGAGACATTAATTTCAAACTATTAGACCCTTGGAATTCAAACAGAACAAACTAACAAATAAGAAATGTAAGTAGCAGGTAGGGCAGAGCTGGTTAGTCTTTCAGGATCCAATTGTGAACGTCCTGAGTCCCATATGGCCCACAGGCAGCAGTTTCAAAACAATTACTAGCATTTTTTCCAATCTCTGGACGTTTGAGCAGTTTACATATGATGAATTGGAGATTGTCTATTTAACGTTTGAGATAGGTTCATTAAACAATTGAAGGAAAGGGAAATAATGAGCTGAGAGAGCAAGATTGGCACAGCAAAGTTAGACAAATGCTCGCTTGAAGGATAAACATCAGCACAAATTGGTAGAGCTAATTGGTCCATTCCATATCATACACTTTATCTAACGAACAATGAAAATAAGACAGCATCATTCTTTCCAAAGAATCTACAGAAAAAGATATTTAAATCATGATGTTTGGAGATGTTGTGCTAGGTGAGTGGTCCACAATGGACTTTTCATGATCCATCATCCTCCAAACTCAATTTAATAATCCATATGCAGAAATTACAAATGCTGCAGTCTGACAGGAGCAGTATTACTAATATGGTAATGACCCTGATGCCTGAAAGTTGGCCAGTATCATGGGACATCTCCATGCTGGTTCCTAGTCCTCCAGAGTTTCACCCCAATCAAGGATGATACCAAAAGCTTGGGTCACTGGGACTGCCTGAACAAAAACAATGAAAGTTAACTAAATGCAGTGAGATTTGTAAATGCTGCCTAAACAGGAGTTAAAACAATTTTGTTGCTATTTTATCATTATAGATCCAGTGGCTAAAAAAGAATAAATATGGAGGTGCCTTTGTGTGGACAATAGATCTCGATGATTTCCATAATCATTGCAAACAGGGAGTACTTCCTCTAACAACCAAATTGAATAAACTTCTTGAAATAAATCCAGGTAAAATATTTACCTTTTTTTATTCATTCACTTCGCTTTGCCCATCCCTCGTTGCCCTTGAGAAGGTGGTGGTGAGCTATCTTCTTGAATTGTTGCAGTCCATGTGGTGTAGGTACACCCACAGTGCTGTTAGGAAGGGAGTTCCAGGATTTTGACCCAACAACAATGAGGGAACAGCAATATATTTCCAAGTCAGGATGGTGAGTGACTTGGAGAGGAACTTCCAGGTGGTGGTGTTCCCTTGTGTCTGCTGCCCTTGTCCTTCTTGATGGTAGTGGCCGTGGGTTTGGAAGGTACTGCCTAAAGTGGTAAAATATTAGTGAATTCCTGCAGTGCATCTTGTAGATAGTGCACACTGCTGCTACTGTGCGTTGGTGGTGGAGGGAATGAATGTTTGAGGATGTAGTGCCAATCAAGCAGGCTGCTTTGTCCTGGATGGTATCAAGCTTCTTGAGTGTTGTGGGAGCTGCACTCATCCAAGCAAGTGGGGAGTATTCCATCACACTCCTGATTTCTCCATTGTAGATGGCGGACAGGCTTTGGGGAGTCAGGTGGTGAGTGACTCACCATGGGACTCCTAGCCCCCAACCTACTTTTGTAGCCACAGTATTTATATGGCTAGTCCAATTCAGTTTCTGGTCAATGGTAACCCTCAGGGTGTTGTTAGTGGGGGATTCAGTGATGGTAATGCCATTGAATGTCAGGAGGCAATGGTTAGATTCCCTGTTGTTGGAGATTGTCATTGCCTGGCACTTGTGTGGCATGAATGTTACTTGCCACTTGTCAGCCCAAGCCTGGATGTTGTCCAGGTCTTGCTGCATTTGGGCATGGACTACTTGATCTGAGTCGTTACAATTGGTGTTGAACATTTGCGCAATCATCAGTGATAAATAAAATAATAGTATTTCACAAAGCTAAATTTTACTATGTATTGACATAAGTTACAATAGTAAGGTAGTATTATTGCTTGCAGTCATTCGATTACAGTTTTTAAAAAAATCAACCGCACTTTGATGATATAGGTAACTAAATTAGTGACTAGGAGGATCATGATGATTCAGTTCACATAAAACCATATTTAAATATTTTGAGAGTTATGAACCATCAATCGTCTTTCAGTACCAAAGAGCTCTGGGCTTATTTCAAGATGCCCAGAAAGCAAAACCTACTATTGTGTAGAACATTTCCTTTGTTGTATTATTGCCCTTTTTGAAGTGTGGACACAGAAAAAGGGCATGAAGAAATGCAAACGCCAACCTCTAACTTGCAGGAATTTTCTCATCCTACCCAAAAATGGATCAATAGTTACAGCTCCTTCGCGGTAACAATCAGGCTGAATTTTCACAAATCCTAACTGCAATCTTTGTATTCCAAAAATTAGTACAAGATGCCCTAGGTAGCAGCGATTATAATATGCATGAATCTTACATTAGATTTGAGGGGGAGGAGTAGTTACTTCAGTCAGTTGTAGGTTTGCTGAAGTTTTTATACATTAGCAAAACACACAATAGAAACATTTACTGCCAATGTTTAAGGAATACAAGATACTATGCAGGAAATGACCAATTAATAATTCATCGGCACTACTGTATCATTCTCTTCCAGCCAGTGTTTGGGCACATGACTCCAACTAACTTTCATAGAAAAATAATTATTTAATGGAGATATGGGAAAGGATAAACAGACCATGACAGGAAGGGAGAGTACAAATCTAAAAGTAAGTCAGCAGATAAATCTAGAGGTTACAAAAATAAAAAAAACAAAACTGAAGGCTCTGTATCTGAATGCACGTAGCACTCAGAACAAAACGGATGAACTGATAGCACAAATAGAAATAAACAAATACTACCTGATAGCTATTATAGAGATAGGGTTGCAGGATGACATAGATTGGAACCTGAATATTGAAGGGTACATGACACTTAAGAAGGACAGGAAACTAGGAAAAGATGGAGTGGTGGCTCCATCGATGATGGTGTTAGCACAATAGAGTGCAAGAAACCAGGATGCAGAAGCAGTTTGGTTAGATATGAAAAATGATAAAGGGAAGAAGTCACTTGTAGGAGTGATGTACAGTTCCTCCAAGAGTAACCATATGGTAGTACAGGGTATAAAGGGAGAAATAATGGAAGCTTGTCACAAAGGTATGGCAATAATCATGGGGGATTTTAATCTACATAGACTGGAAAAATCAGGTGGGCAAAGGTAGCCTAGATGAGGAATTCATAAAATGTTTTTGGGATAGTTTCTTAGAATAGCACATTCTGGCTTCAACCAGAGGGCAGGCTAAACTAGACCTGGTATTGTGCAATGAGATAGGATTAATTAATTCATAGTGAAAGTGCCCCTAGGTAGCAGCGATTATATTATCATTGAATTTTACATTGAGTTTGAGGGAGAGAAGAGTGGGTCTAAGTCTAGTCTTTAAACTTAAATAAGAGCTATTATGAGGGCACGAAAGTAGAGCTAGCAATTAGTTTAAGGAATAGGTCAATTGAGATGCAGTGGCAAACATTTAAGGGGATATTTCCCTTAATATGATTGAATTTTACACTAGGTTTGAGGGAGAGGAGAGTAGTTACTTCAATCAGTTGTAGGTTTACTGAATAGATACACTCCAATGAAACAGAAAAATTCCAAGGGGAGGACCCATTATCCATGCTTAACTAAAAAAGTTAAAGATAGTATCAAGCTGAAAGAAAAAGCATAATTGCACAAAGATGGTTGATAAGTCAGAAAATTGGACCGATTATGAAAAAAAAGCAAGGAATGACTAAAAGATTAATAAGGAGGGAAAAATCAGAGTACGAGAATAAGCTGGCTAGAAATATAAAGACATGGTAAGAGATTCTATAGGTATTTTTAAAAGAAAAATTAAAGTGAGTGTTGGTCCTATAGAAAGTGAGTCTGGTGAATTAATAACAGAAAATAAGGAGATGACAGATGAATTGAATAAGTATTTTGCATTGGTCTTCATTATAGAGGATATCCCAGAAATAGCTGCAAATCAGGAAATGGAAGGAACAAGATAATCACTAAGTAAATTGTTGGAGCTGCAGGCTGACAAGTCCCCAGGTGCTGATGGATTTTGTCCTAGGGTCTTAAAAGAAGTAGATAGTGAGGTAGTTGATGCATTGGTTTTAATTTTCCAAAATTCCCTAGATTCAGGGAAGATGGCATTGGATTGGAATATAGCGAAAGTAACTCCTTTATTCAAAAAGGAAAGCAGGAAACTACAGGCCAATTAGCTTAACATCTGTCTTAGGGGAAATGTTAGAAGCTATTATTAAAGATGTTATAGCAGGGCACTTGGATAAGTTCAAGGTAATCAGGCAGAGTCAACATGGTTTTGTGAAAGGAAAATCATGTTTAATCAAGTTATTGGAGTTCTTTACAGGAGTTACATGTGCTGTGGATAAAGATGAACCAGCAGATGTACTGTACTTAGATTTCCAGAAGGTATTTGATAAGGTGCCACATCAAAGGTTACTGCAGAAAATAAAAATTCATGGCACAGGAGGTAATATATTGACATGGATAGAAGATTGGCTTGCTAACAGGAAACAGTAGGCATAAATGGGTCATTTTCTGTTGACAAGATGTAACGAGTGGTGTGTCGCAGGGATCAGTGCTGGGGCCTCAAATTCTTACAATTTATATAAATAACTTGGATAAAGGGACCAAAGCTATGGTTTCTAACTTTGCTGATGACACAAAGATAGGTTGGATAATAAGTTGTGAAGAGGATATAAGGAGGCTATAAAGGGATACAGGTAGGTTAAGTGAGTGGTCAAATATCTGGCAAATGGAGTATAATGTGGAAAATGTGAAATTGTCCATTTTGGCAGGTAGAATGAAAAAGTACATTACCTAAATGGTGAGAGATTGTAGAGCTCTGAGGTGAAGAGGGATCTGGATGTCCTAGTGCATGAATTGCAAAATGTTAGTATGCAGGTACAGCAAGTAATTAGGAAAACTAAAAGAATGTTATTGTCTATTGCAAGGGGAATTGAATACAAATGTAGGACAGTTATGCTTCAGTTGTACAGGGCATTGGTGAGACCATATCTGGAGTACCTTCAAAAAAGAATTGGTTTGGGCACAGTCAAGGTATATTCCATTGAAAGGGAAAGGTAGGACAAACACATCCAGAGCTCCCTAGATGAAAAAGGAGATTGAAATTAAGATAAAGAAGAAAAAGTGCGCTTATGACAGATGTCAGGTAGAAAAGACAGTTGAGAACCAAGAGAATACAAAAGCTCCAGAGGGGAGGTGAAAAGCATATTAGAGAAGCAAAGAGGGATTATGAGAAAAGACTGGCAGCCAACATAAAGGGGAATCCCAAAGTCTCCTATAGGCACATGAATAGTAAAAGGGTGGTAAAAGGAGTAGTGCCAATTAGGGACCTAAAAGGGAATTTACACATGGACAAAGAGGCCATGGCTGAGGTATCAAAGGGATACTTTGCATCCGTCTTTACGGCAGGGCAATGGCACTAGGTCATAATGCTCATTTGGAGAGCCGCCTCCTGTGCCGTTAAGATTCTGAGTACTGTGTATGTATAAGGGTGTAAATGAGAAGGTTTACCAATTTCTTTTAAACATAAGATCCTGAAGGGTCTTGACAGGGCGGATAAGGAAAAGATGTGGGAGAATCTCAAACTAGGAGTCACTCATTTAAGATGGAGATGAGAATTCTTTTCTCTCAGAGAATAAAGTCTGTGGAACTATCTTCCTCAAAAGGCAGTGAGAGCAGAGTCTTTGAATATTTTTAAGGTAGAGATAGATAGATTCTTGATAAACAAGGGAGTGGAAGGTTATTGCGGGTAGATAGGAATGTGGAGTTGAGGTTACATTCAGATCTGCTATGATCTTATTGAGTGGCAGTGCAGGCTTGAGAGGCCAAATGGCTCCCAATTTGTATGTTCATATGTTCAAGTTTATCTCAGTAAATATAAATATTACATTTTTCTCTTCCAGGCTGTAAACTATCAGTGAATTCATCTTCCAGTGGAATTACTAGGAGCAAAACTAATGGCAGCACAGAAATACGTATTAATGGGCCTTGGTGCCTCAATAAACCAGCTGGAATTTACGCTGACCCACAAGATCCTACCAGATTCTATCGCTGTGATCAACTAACCACCCATGAGCGCTGTGCTGATGGACTGGTCTTTGATGCAGGCTGCATGTGTTGCAATTGGCCTAAAAAAGCAGCAACTACTCATAAGGCTGGTGCACCAGGTAAATAATACACATCACCCTCTGCCACCCATTCCCCAAAGCATTACGTACCACACCACCCACCCCCTTGATATAGATAGGCAGCAGTAGTAAGATACCACTAAGAATATGCCTCCCAGCTAAACCACATTCATTAACTCCAACACTTAGGCTGCAGGTTTGGAGCCAATTCCTAAACAAGCATTTCAAATTCTTGACCTTACAAAATTTTATCTTGAAGTAATCTGCTGTTAGGTACCTGAAAAGCTTTCATCCAGGTAGATGATATTTATCAGATCTCCCTCGTCCACAACCATATAGACTTAATTTTTTTTTAAAATCCATGTGTACAGTGCAACCTGTTTTTTGGTAGCCATGTTGTGAATTTCAAATGGCTCTTTCCCTTGCCAGCAATCATTAAAGGTATCCCTTGCAATCCTTTCTAGCATCGTGCCAATAACAGACATCATGCAAATGGTCCTGTAGTTCTCTGCATAGATTTGCCATGGAGGAGTTGCTCCTCCTCCCAGCCCACCTCATGGCCATTTCTATGTCAACAAATAACTAAGCTAACACTACAAAATTCTGTATTCTTGCTAATCACCAGGCCTTCCAGCGAGGTTGTCCTGTGGTACTATTTTTTTCCGATGCACATATATGCTGCAACTGGTGCTTATACCAGAATGCAAGTTAAATGATAACATTACAGATCTAAAATACTTTTAACATTGAATACTCCACACACTATTTTCACATTTTATTTCTTCTACCTCTTGCCTGCTACGAAGTCAGTAGCCATTGCTAAAAACAAGAATCAAGGCCATAAACTTATCCATTAGTTACAGCTTGGCATGAAGCTCAAAATGTTATCTTCAGGTTGTTTTTTTCTTAAAGAATCAGCATAAGTGTTATCAATTATAATGCTTTTAGTATTTGAACGCTCATTGTTATATCTTGATTTTAGTAAGTAGTTGCAAGGAGCTTTCTGAACTTTGGCTTCATCACAAGCTGAATATTTTGGATTGGTCCAATACTTGCCTCTGAAAAGCCTAGGAAATTTAGACAAATCCAAAGTTGCATTTGATCCATATTGAATAATCCTTTTGTTATTAGTCAAATCTTAAATACTTGTCCAAATCAAATAAAATCCACTTTATTGCAAACTTGAGAATTTTTGTTTAGTAGATTTAAAAATATATAGATTGGATCTTCCATAGAGCTGCTAATGGTAATACTCAAAATAATCTTTGTGTGCCTCTCTTTCATACCCCGTCCCACCCTGCATGCTTTCACAATTCCACGGGCAGCTTTTTCCAGTCAGCAAGCGGTGGCGGGGAGACCTGTGTCCCCGACGTCACCCCGTGTCATTTAGATTTTCAGTTCGGTGGGCGCCGACCTATCAGCAGCCTATTAAGGCTATTCAAAATGCAATTGAAATGATTAGTGGACCTGCTCATCCAGCCTTAAGTCTAGGCAGCCTTCCGAAAAAGTATGAAACCTCATCACGGGCGGGATTAGGTTTCATGAGGGATTTAAAATTTTCGGAATGGTTTTAAATAAAAGTAATGGACATATCCCAGCTCATGTGATGGTGTCATATGAGAGGACATCAGGAAAATTTTTTCTAAACTTTAAAAAATTTTTTATAACTGCAGCTGATCTCCCTGAGATCTGTGCGCTCTTCCGCGCTCAGGGAATCCCCCCCTCCCCCCAACCCACACAGGGAGTGCTCAGCGCTTCCAAGCAGACATTACGCTGGACGGACTTTAATTCCGATCAGGAACCCGCCCGCTCCCACACAATACCCCCCTCCCCACAGGGGGAAAATGCTGCCCTATGTGTTTTCCAGTTTTCTCTTTCTCCACCTCATTTCTTTCTAGGTGGGAGTTAGCGGATGCTGCAATGGGAAAGACAACACACTGTGGTGATTGTTGCAATGCACAAGCTAGTGGAAGCATCCAGCCAATGGTGTATGCTATGGAGGTATGTGAAGAGAAAAAGATTGTTGAAGACAGATCTAGGTCCCTTAGAGGAATTTATAATGGGGAACAAAGAAATGGCTAACCAACTAAATACATACTTTGGCTCTGTCTTCACAAAGGAGGACACAAATAACATAACCAGAAATGTTGGGGAACACAGGGTTTAGAGAGAGGGAGGAACTGAAAGAAATCATTATTAGTAGGGAAATGGTATTGGGGAAATTGATAGGATTGAAGATAAATCCCCAGGGGCTGATAATCTATATCCCAGAGTACTTAAGGAAGTGGCCCTAGAAATAGTGGATGCATTGGTGGTCATCTTCTGAGATTCTAACGATTCTGGAACAATTCCTACAGAATGGAGGGTAGCTAATGTAACCCCATTATTTAAAAAGGGAGGTAGAGAGAAAACAAGGAATTTTCGACCATTTTTGACATCGGTAGGTGGGGAAAATTCTAGAGTCCATTATAAAAGATTTAATAGCTGAGCACATGGAAAACAGTGGCAGAATCGGACAGAGTCAGCATGGAGTTACGAAAGGGAAATCATGCTTGACAAATCTACTGGAATTTTGCGAGGATGTAACTAGTCGAGTTGATGGAGGGGAGCCAGTGGATATGGTTTATTTGGACTTTCAGAGGGCTTTCGACAAAGTCCCACATTAGTGTGTAAAATTAAAGTGCATGGGATTGGGGGTAGTGTATTGAGATGGATGGAAAACTGGTTGGAAGACAGGAAACAAAGAGTAGGAATAAACGGGTCTTTTTCCGAATAGCAGGCAGTGACTAACGGGGTACCGCAGAAATTGATTGCAGCAATTCACAATATATATTAATGATTTAGATGAGGGAAACTAAATGTAATGTCTCCAAATTTGCAGATGACACAAAGCTGGGTGGAAGGGTGAGCTGTGAGGATGCAGAAATGCTTTGTGTGATTTGGATAAGCTGAGTGAGTGGGCAAGTGCATGGCAGATGCAGTATAATGTGGATAAATGTGAGGGTATCCACTTTGGTAGCAAAAACAGGAAAGCAGATTATCTGAATGATTATAAATTGAGAGAGGGGAATGTGCAATGAGACCTGGGTGTCCTCGTACACCTGTCGCTGAAGGTATGCATGCGGGTGCAGCAGGCGGTAAAGAAGGCAAATGGAATGTTGGCCTTCATAGCGAGAGGATTCAAGTACAGGAGCAGGGATGTCTTGCTGCAATTAAACGGGGCCTTGGTGAGATTACACCTGGAATATTGTGTGCAGTTTTGGTCTCCTTATCTGAGGAAGGACGTTCTTGCTATAGGGATAGTGCAGTGAAGGTTTACCAGACTGATTCCTGGGATGGCGGGGCTGACATATGAGAGATTGAGTCAGTTAAGATTATATTCGCTGGAGTTCAGAAGAATGATGGGGGGGGGGGGGGCGGGGGAATCTCATAGAAACCTATAAAATTCTAACATGACTAGACAGGATAGATGTAGCAAGGATATTCCCGATGGTGGGAGAGTCCAGAACCAGGGGTCACAGTCTGAGGATATGGGGTAGACCATTTAAGACTGAAATGAGGAGAAATTTCTTCACCCAGAGAGTGGTGGGCCTGTGGAATTCCATACCGTAGAAAATAGTTGAGGCCAAAACATCGTATGTTTTCAAGGAGGAGTTAGATAAAGCTCTAGGGGCGAAAGGGATCAAAGGATATGGGGAGAAAGCGGGAGCAGGCTATTGAGTTGGATGATCAGCCATGATCATAATGAATGGTGGAGCAGGCTCGAAAGGCCGAATGGCCTACTCCTGCTCCTAGTTCCTATGCCTTTTGATGTTAAGAGCCACAGAAGGGACAAGATCCATTTTCTGGTGGGGAGTGCCAACAGCAAGAAATCCAACCAGCCAAGAATAGAAGCTGAGTGGAATGCAGAGAGGGATGAAATGGGTGAAGTGAATGGGTCCTCGAGAGAAAAGTGGGACATGCAAGCCTGATGCACTCCGAATATTGGGCCTTGGGCTTCATTTACACACAATAAGAAAGATGCAGCCACCTAGTGTGTTCCCACACAGCTAGCTGGTACAGAGGATTTCAATTCATGGTTAAATGAAATACCTGACTCTACATTCAGCTATGTGTTTTTATTAAAAATGAACCTGCTGTTTTGTTGGCAGCCGTCAAGTTAGGGTGCAAGTACACCACAAATTTCAAGTCACATCTCCTGGCACCTCATTTTTAAATTCAGCAAGCTCTAAAACTCAGTGCAATACATTAATGTAACAAGAGGAAAGGTAGCAGCTAATTTCCATTGATTGTCAATTGACTTAGGCTTCAGCCGAATAACTGTCAACTTTTTAAATAGAGATGAAGTTGATTTAAATTTCAAGGGACACAAGCCGCTGTAACAATTCAGTAATGCTGAGTGTGTTATAACGCTGTTAATTTAATGGCCTGGCTTAATTTAAAGTGCTGCTTGATCTTAGCTATTCTCTCGGCAGCTGCTGCGAGTTCTCCCACCTCATTTGTTGACCATCCAGCAAGCTATGAATCCTTCACTGTCAGTGAGCACTGCAGTCCTCTGCCTTAATTTTAACATCAGCATGATAGTATCCTCCCACCAATCCCCAAACTGCAGTCATCAAATTCCTGGCAAGGCAGCAATCCAAAATTCACTTCGGTGTGCAGAGCTGGCTTGTAAACATTTTACAAGAGTATTCAAATTGATTCATGACTCAACAACCTATATGCAACTTAATAACGCTCCCAAAGGTATTCAAGTTGAAAACCCAGCAGAGTTCCAAAATTTAAAAGACAATGCTACAGCAGTGAATCCAAATAAGTTTTGATCAAACAACATCTCGCAGAAAGAGAAGTTACCCAAATCAGAGGGAGGGGAAAAGCTCGAAATGCCAAGATATGGATTGTGTTATATCTTTTTGATATACGCAAAAAGTCGTCTTCCGGTCACAGTTCAATTAGGATCTAATATTTTCCCCATCAATACTAAAATACTCACAAACTTATGGCTAAACTGTTTATAAATTTCACTTCTGCAATTTAGAAAATGTGGTAAAAATGCTGCTGCTGTGGGAGGAAAATGAATCACAAGTAGTTTTCAAATATTTTCATTATAAAAATATTGTATTTTATGATAGGGTTCCAGTTTGAAGTTTCGAAAGTATGATCTTGCAAATGTACACAAACTTAAATGTTCACGAAGTAACATGGCCCCAGACAAGGCCACTTCCCTCAAAAGGGGTTTGTATTCAAGAAAGATGAATACTAAATAGATAAGATCCAGATGATTTTATTCACATAAATTAGGAAGCAAAAATGCTTGAGATTTAATCACTGAAAATACACCAGCATTCAGAGGATAAAGCAACTAATTCAACAATGTTCATAAAATATTTTGTTTTCTATTGGCTTTTGAAATCCCTCTAGTTAGGTCTAGTCAAAATTACTGATGAAATCAAATCATAAATTAATTCTATTACATTTGTAATACAGATCATGACTTATGCATTAAAAACGTATAGCACAATTTAATAGTCTCAATTGTTGGGACATAACACCTTCGCGTATAATGTTACTTTCCATAGTCCTTTTCCATTTGCACTGTACAATTTGAAATTTATAGAAAAACCACCAGCTTAATTCAAAATACATAGGGATTGATTCACAACAGAACACAATGATCAACCTTGTTCAAGAAACAAGTGAATCAGCAAAAAAAAAAACACATTGTAGTGAATTTTTAAAGATGGATCAGCTTGCTAGCTCTCGCTGCATTGCGGATGTTATTATCTATTCTTCACTCAACATCACAAAAAGATATTATCTGGTCATTTTCATATTGTTAGCCATATTCATGAATGTTGGCGGAACACGGATGTTAGTCTATGATGCCGATACAACCAAAGAAGAAGCAAAGCAACAACAGCAATGAGCTCAGCATCAAGAGGAAAGCTAAAGGGTGATATTAGATATGTGTGGGGGCATAAATTATGTGCAAGAGTGATCATCCCATGTTAAACTTCTGCAGATGACCAAATACCATAGATCTTCAGAACATGTGGCTTTGGTTTAAATACTATTCTCTCAGTTCGTAAGATAGACACATCAGGTGAACAGAACACTTATATACCGTCACTGCATCATACACAAGCACATGCAATGAAAATCATACACTCAAAAGATGGCAGTTTCTAAAAGCAAGTAGGGGGGAAACTAAATGTAAAGCAGCTTTATCTGCATCCATTTAGGTCAAGGCTGATGAGACACAAATTGTCATACCAAACGCATTCCAGTTTCATGGATTGGATTAATATTAGACCTGTACCATCCAGAGCTTTAACAGCACTCTGTTGCATCTACCTATTGTAGCTGCAAACAAAGTTGTGGACATAACATTCACGTCATTAAATCTGAACATCTTTTAACAGAAAATTGGATAAATATTTGCAGGACCAAAATACAGGGCTATATGACAGTAGCACAGTGGGTTTTGTTTTAGATTATTTCTAGCAAAGACCCATCACAAACACTGAGCTGAGCAAGCCTTGTATTAGCTATAAACTTTAATTGTTCGATTTGAGCGCATGAGCAACTGTGGTAATCAAATCAAACTTTTAATGCAGATTGCAGAATATAGCTTGATCAAGATTTCTTGAACTATAGTATATGTATAATTCAGTTCTAGTTTATGATGGTTTATAATATTGATGATTAGAAAACAACTTGAAAATATATGTTTCAATTATACTAGAAATTTTTTCGAATGTAGCATCAAATATAGAAAGATACAGAAATCAATTCTATTCTATTAATCAGTTTAAGGCTATTTGGAACCATAAACATACATCATATGCTAAGACTTCCTGAGACCCATGATTTTGTATCTTCATCCCCTGTTTGACTGAGGTCAATAAAGATGAAATGAAATAAAAATCATGAAAACTTTTTGCAATTAATCATGACAAATCAAGTAGAAACTTACACTCCTACAAAATTTATGTCTTAGTCAAAGATATATGATCCTCAGTCAACATGTGCATATTCATTTGAATATTCAACTGTCATGATCAAGTTTAAAACTGCTCAGTAATTTTAAGAGCCATGATCTGAAACTATACAATGCTTATAAAAGGAGCTAAGGAAATAAGTAAAGGGATTCAGTGTGATACTTTATTCTTAACGTCGCACATGGATAAGAGTGGATGATGTATCTTGGAACATGTACACGGAGGTAATCAACAGCTTCTTATGTAACATCACTACAATAAAAAGTACCAAGTCCTACATCACAGCACTGTACTGCATATTATTCATGCACTCAGAGCATACGCTTGCTGCATAGCTGGAGTTTTAAGTGTTGGAATTACAACATTGTTTACTGAAAAAATTTTCTGTCCTGGAATCTTTCCCACCTGCTTACAAAGGAAGAGTAGCCTAAAGCACATGAATACATAAGCAAACAATAAACAATGCAATAATGATCTTATAAAAAGAAAAAAACATAACTATTTTACATTATAGCATGTTCATGTTTCCAATTCCAAAAACTGTGTTAAGGAACAAAGGAATCAAAGCAAATAAATTAACAGTTGTCAACAGAGTAATGAAATAGGTATTCAACAAGTAAATTCTGCACATAATACACAACTTGCTAGTTCTGAAACGGGATAACATTTCCATTAAAAAAGATACCCTAATGTACATGAATGTATGGTTTCAAATTATTTCCCAGATTACCATTATAAAGATAAAAGGTAGAACACTAGGTGGAGCCAATTCATGCTGTAAATGTACCTGCATATATACCTGATGTCATTCTAAATTACTTTTATAATCCATGTATTGTATTTTGTTTATATGCCTTCTGTTCTTTATAGCAGCGATGAAAGAAACAGTAAAAGTGCAGCAAGTCAGGGCACAAGCATTAGTTTTTAATTTAATAGAATTAAATTACAGTTGACAATTGATTAAGATTTTGATATTCTAAGTATGTGAAAAGCCCTCAATCAATTTTTCGTGGCATGAGGCTTAAGACTTTCAAATGGCAAACTAACTTCCGAAATCAACTAACAACTGATCTCTTATTTCATAAAATACTGGAGTATTTCATGAATCAATGTGTATCTCTAATACTTCTTACATATATCAAGTACACAGAGGTGTACAAATAAAGGAGTGTTCTTAGCAGGACAATGCTCTTGAAAACTTAACTTTCCTAATTAAAAGGGTCTGATACGAAAATTGTTACACAAGGCCAATAAGGAGTCACACAATATGAAGACATTTTGGAAAAAGCATTGCCACAATAAATGCCTGCTTCTGTAATCTGAAGACCAAATTTTATTTGAGCTTATTATCTGGAATTCTACATTCAGTGGCATTTATTTTCAAAGATGGAATATATGCATTCATTTAAAAATTCACTGCTTACATTTAATTTGTAACACAAGTCAGCCTTGGTGAGAAATAAAAGTGTTGGTTAATGCACTCTGTTCAAGAATGTATAATCATATAAAAGGCCCACAAAAGCTTGCAGTTATGTACCCAGAAGCAGATTTTTAAAATGTAATTCTGCAAATTAATCATATTTCAAAACTACGAATTTCCCATCTTTAAAAAACACATCTCTGATTGACACCAATTCATTAGCATCTTCCCTCTCCCTCTCCCACATAAAACAAAACTTTCAAAACAGTTCCAGTATGCCAGGACCAGAAGCAGTCTCATCTGTGAAATTTGAGATTGCAGATCTAGATTTATCACATTCATAAAAAAAGTTACACTGCCTTTGTATGATGCTGTAAAATCAGAGTGCAGGTAGTTGATAGAGACTATCAGATGGAGGCAACAGCATCTCTAAATACTAAGGTGCCGTTTGTTTGGCATGAAGAGCATCTTGTAACTCCAAATTTTCTTTTTAAAAATCAGTCTATTCCAGGAGATCCTGTCAAAAGAAAGTGCGAGTTTCATTGCAAAATGTTGATTCCAAGGAGTTGAATTTTACAATGTGATACATATCATTCCCATTATGAATGAGGAAAAAAAAAAATCACATGAATATTTTCAAAACACTAAACCTAATAAACCTTGATTTCAGGGAGCGAAACCCAAGGAAGAATGTATCATTCTGATTTCATATCTATAAGAAATCACCCTTAGAAAATTAAATTAGCATTTCACATTTTTCTATATCATCTTACACCTACAAATAAACTCAATTTTTTAACAGATGAAAAGAAAATATTTGCAAAGTGTAGAAATTATTTCACAGTCAGATGACAAGCATCTATAAATTGCATGGTTACAGATGCACCAGTAATTTCATATTATGAAACATTTGAAAACCAGAAATTAAAAATCATCCTTGTCACCAACTATACAAAGCTACTTACAAAAATAAAAGGTAACTTTATGCAAACTCTACACATTTGTAAGCTTATTTCCCACTCCTAATTTTGAAGGCAACAGACAGAATAGCTTGTGTTATAAATTTGATTCCTCAAGAGAGGCCAAAATTAGTTTGTACATGGAGCAATCCTTCTGCAACTTTGTCTCAGGATGGAGCCCCATCCAAAAAAAGTGAGTGTGTTGTGTGCAATTCATATACATATACAAACATACAAAATAGGAGCAGAAGGAAGACATGTGGCCCCTTGAGCCTGCTCCATCACTCAATAAGATCATGGCTGATCTGTTGTGTTTCAAATTCCACATTCCCATCTACCCCTGATAACCTTCGATTCTTGTTCGGCAAAGAATCAATCTACCTACACCTTAAAAATATTTAATGACCCCAACTCCACCGCCTTCTGAGGCAGAGAGATCCAAAGTTGCACAACCCTCAGAAAAGGGCAACCCCTAATTTTTAAACAGTGCCCCCTAGTTCTTGGCTTACCTACAAGAGGAAACATGCTTTCCACATCCAAAACAAAAACAGAATTAATTGGAAAAACTCAGCAGGTCTGGCAGCATCGGCGGAGAAGAAAAGAGTTGACGTTTCGAGTCCTCATGACCCTTCAACAGAACTCCTTCTCCGCCGACGCTGCCAGACCTGCTGAGATTTTCCAGGTAATTCTGTTTTTGTTTTGGATTTCCAGCATCCGCAGTTTTTTGTTTTTATCTTTCCACATCCACTTTGTCAAGACAATTCAGGATCTTATATACTTCAATCAACACCTCTCACTCTTCTAAACTCCACAGCCCAACCTGTCCAACCTATTCTCATAAGACCTGATCATTCCAGGTACCAATCTATTAAACCTCCTCTGAGCCATCTCCAATAACGCATTTATCTCTTATCTGAAGTGTAACAACAACAAAAATTGATAAATATTATTGGATCCCACATAGTGTATACATGAGGCCGCTAGGAGCTTCGTTGCTGCAGGTTCCACTCACCCATCACTCCTGTACTTGCTGATCCAATATACACAACCAGTCTTTTATTGCCTGCAATTGAAAATTCTTATCCTTATGTCATCTTTGATTTCTCACTATCCCTGGCTCTCCTTGGCTTACTTCCAACTTGGTTCTTTGTAAGGTTGCAGCTCTAATTGAATCCCTGAAACAGTATTTTATAGAAACAGACTGTTTCCAGTAAATCAGGAGTCTAGAATGAAGGTTCACAGACAATACGAACATACAAAACAGCAGAAGTAGGCCATTCAGCCCATCAAGCCTGCTCCACCATTCATTAAGATCATGGCTGATCTGTTTATGTTTCGAATTCCGCATTCCCATCTACCCCTGATAAGCTTTGATTCCCTTGCCTAACAAGAATCTATCTGCCTCCACCTTAAAAATATTCAATGACCCTGCCTCCACCACCATCTGAGGCAGAGAGTTCCAAAGTCGCACAACTCTCAGATAAAATTTCTCCTCATCTCTGTCCTAAAAGGCAACCACTAATTTTAAAACTGTTTCCTCTAGTTCTGGACTCACCCACAAGAGGAAACATACTTTCCACGTCCATCTTGTCAAGAACATTCAGTAGCTTATATATTTCAATCAAGCCACCCCTCATTCTTCTAAACTCCAGACAAAACAAGCCCAGTCTGTCTAACCTATCCTTATAAGATAACCTGCTCATTCCAGGTATCAATCTAGTAAACTTCCTCTGAACAGTCTCCATCACATTTACATCCTTCCTTAAATACAGAGACCAAAACTGCACACAATATTCAAGATGTGGTCTCACCAATGCTCTGTATAACTGAAGCATAACATCCTTACTTTTATGTTCAATTCCTCTCATCATAAAGACTTCTTTAGCCTTAATTACTTGCTGTATCTGCGTACTAACTTTGTGACTCATGCACTAGACCACCTCAATCTCTCTGCAGTTCAGAATTCTACAGCAGTTCTTCATTTAAGTAATACTCTGCTTTTCTATTCTTCCCACCAAAAAGTGAACAACTTTACATTTTCCCACATTATAGTCTAACTGCCATATTTTTGCCACTTACTCAAACTACCTATATCCATCTGCACCTTCCCTATGTCCTCTTCACAATATACTTTCCTATTTGTCTGTGTCACCTGCAAATTTAGCTACATGCCTTCACTCCCCCTATCCAAGTCATTGATATAAGTTGTAAAAGGTTGAGGCACAGACCCCTGCAGAGCTCCACTTGTCACCTCCTGCCAATCAGAAAAAGACCCATTTATCCATAATCCCTGTTTTCTGCCAGCCAATCTTCTATCCATGCTAATAATACCCTCTACATCATGAGCTTTTATTTTCTGCAATAACCTTTGATAAGGCACTTTATCAAATGCCTTCTGAAAAACCAAGTACAGCATGTCCACAGGCTCTCCTTTATCCACAGCGCAAGTTACTCCTTCAAAGGACTCCAATAAATTGGTTAAACATGATTTTCTTGTCACGAAACCATTCTGACTCTTTCCAATTACCTTGGGTTTCTCCAAGTGCCCAGCTATAACCTCCTTAATGATCAATTCTAACATCTTCCCCACAACAGACATCAAGCTAACTGGCTTACAGTTTCCTGTTTTCTGCCTTCCTCCCTTCTTGGAGGGGTTATATTTGCTACTTTCCAGTCTGATGGAACCGTTCTAGAATCTAGGGAATTCTGGAAAATTAACTCCAACGCTACCTCAATGGCGCAAATCTTCCAGTCTCCAGGTCACTGGTGACCAGATGTACGACTGAGTCTAAATCCTAGGTAACCACAGAACTGACCCCACCCATCCCCCATTCATACGCACTGACCCCCTGAGTACCACCACACCCACCTATCACCTTAACTACTTACCCACCTCACCCACCCTACCACTTACCTGCCCATTCACTTATTATTGCTGAAAAAAGGGACATGTCTAAGCTTTTCATCTTACACTCATCAGGACACTCACAAGAATTCCAATATAAGGGGAAAACACCTATTTAAACTGCGTGTGGAGTGCTGATTGGTTGGCAAGTGACGTTGCCATGGAGAATGCATCACTGATGGTGATTGATAGTTAACTGCCAAGCATTGTTTGAAATTTAAACCAGGTGGCTTGACACTGATTGGTCAAGGCATTGCCCTAAGGAATGAATCAGCGAATGGCTGTCACTTATTTTGTTTGGTTGAAACAGGCACAACATGCATGTTCTTTCTGTCTGCAAAGAACAGGGCCCTGTGTATCAATATATGTAGCTTCCAGTACACACAAATGCGTGTTCACTTATTAACCCACTCACTCATTCATACCATACAGCAGCTAGTGCTGCAAGAAGGGGGTGTGTCCTGCCTTTCCCCAACTCTATTCCACTGCAACAGAGCTCTTAGAGGGACACTTTTCCACATTTCTGGAAAAGCAGGGCTTCGGAAGGTCCTGGAAGAAATGTACAGCAGCATCGAGTCGGAGGAATACAATGATGATTGCCGCTCCTTGGTAGATCCGTACCAATATTAAAAGCAAATGATTTAGTACAAAGGAAAATGGGAATTTAAAAAAAACAGAAAATGAATGATGTGGAATGCCCTAATGAAATTAGTGACCCTAGCAGAGACAACATGAGCATTCAAGAGCAGGTTAAAAAAAATGGCTGAAGGGAAAAGAAATAAAGACAGTGAGAGGGTGGGCACATGGAACCAAGACAACTACTTATTTGCACAATAAATAGCAACAAGGCCAAGTCAATGGTTCACTCCTATGTTGTATTAACTACTTAATCCTATCTTTTCAGTTTTTCTTCAGCACTAGTATCATGCTGTGACAAATTAAGTGAAGATTTCAGAGTTGAGAAACATTAGGACAGCATGGTGCATGGGCCAAAAGCAGCAGTAGGGAGTTGAAAGATGGAGCCCCAAATGGCAGAGCATGGGAATGGACAAAAATCATTTGAGGGAAAGGCAGACACAATTGCAGAGCAGGGGGTTAGTCAGATGATATGGTAATGGTCAAAGTCTGAGGTACTGATAGGTTGAAAGTTAGGACAATGTGTATAGGATCTACAGTGATTAGGAATGGAGGGGTATTGTGAAAGGGTTTGTGCAGTCTGTGCCTCAATCTTTTTCTCTGTGCCCATGATTCCTTTTTGGTCAGTGACATCTGCCTTTGACTATTTGTCGTTCTCTTCCTTTCCCTCGCCAATAGGGGTGGATATTGGTATCTGACTCATTGTCTCTTTTCTTGTCACTGACTTGTGGCTATTCCCTTGATATCTTTATCTGTTCTTTAATCAGTCTATCTACCTCTGATCCGTCTCCTTCAGGGTTTCCTCTCAATCAGTCTCTTTTTGCTCATCCACTTGTCTGATCCCTCCATCAATAAGTATTTTCTTCCTTAATCCCAGAGTCCACTTATTTCTCTCCAATTCGTTATCTGTATGCCCCTGAGCTGTGTCACCCTACCATGATGAATTTATCTCCAAGACCATTTCCCACATGTTTCTCCTTCTACCATGAATTCTGGGTCTTTCAGTTCCTGTCTATGGTCACCTGCTCCTTTTCATTATTTTCTGCCTCCTCCAGTGGTCTATGGTCCATTCTTCTTCCTCTGATTTTCAGAAAGCCAGCCAGTAACAGCCAGTTAGCTAAATTAACAAATCAAGGGACAAAGTAAAAGGCAGCCTCTTAAAGGGAAACTGCAAAAACAAAAGACAAAATGCAAAGGAAACTTACCAACATTAAATCAAAACGTGATTAAAGGGGTCGATAAAACACCCCAAGCCACGCAGTGCCCACCGAGCATGGAAGGCCTCAACGATGCCGGTAGACACCGTGCGCTCCCTCTCCAGGGACACCCGGCCACTAACAGCCATGGAAGAGGGTCACTTGCTGCCTGGACCTGTCAGTGGCCAACTTGACCAGGCCCAGGAGCAGGTTCATGAGGAGGTTTTCCTCCTTCCCAGCCCCCCTCCACACTGGGTGCCCAAAGATCAGGAGCACGGGACTGAAGTGCAAACAAAACAACAGTAAAAAGGTTTTTCAAGAAACTCAAAGTGGGGTGCAGCCTAAAGAAAACCAACATACAAATGGTCCACAGACTCCACAAGGCCGCAAAAGACTCAGGCTTTTTGGGAGTCCATGAACCGTCACATCCTCCGATAGTATGGGGCTGCTGCATGCAACACCCTCCACCCCAGATCCCCGATGCCCTCCCTCCCCTTGCCAGATGGCAACATGCCACGCCAGGGCATGTCTGAGCAGCGGGCGAGGGCAAGGAAGTGAAGGGTGTGCAGCAGCAGCCCATACAGGAAACCCCTCCATGCCATGCTCAAAGACACGGAGGGCATTTCCACAAGGCAACTCAGGTTGAGGAGCAGCGGCTCCCAAGGGAGGTTTCGGGGCTTGGGGCCAATGTGGAATTCAGTCCAAATGGGGGTACGCTTGGACGGAAGACTACAGCGCACCTGCGCCACCTCAAGTCCCAGTATGACGTCGGGGCCAAGTATGACCGTCCTAAGGTCTTGAATGGCGTTGGCCGCAAGCTGGGTGTCCACGGGCGTAAGATGCGCCAACTCCTGTGGAAAACCAGATTTTGCAGTTGCATAAAGTGACAAGTATAACTTTTCCATTCTAAAAATGGACAGCAGAACTTATATCAGAAAGACACTGACAGAAAAAGAGACACTAAAGCGGCAAGAGGATTCCATGTTTTGTAGACATGAAGTACACGTGGATATACTTTTTTAGTGAGTTATATAGATAAAGATGTATTTCTATATTAAGGGTTGGATTTTCAAAAAGCCTTTCGATGCCCTCAGGATGTCCCAAGGCACTTTAGAGCCAATGAATTACTTTTGAAGTGTAGTCAATGTTTTATAGACAAACACACAGGTTACTTGAACATATTAAAAAATGGCCCAGACATTGGTAGTGTCCTGCTTTTCAAATAGTTCCACAAAATATATGGTATCCACCTGCTCAGGCAGGTGTGGCCCAAGTACAATAATCCTCTTAAGGCACCCTGACAAAGCTTCGGTATAGAGTCTGTATCAAATTCTTAAGGGCTTGACCTAGATATTGACCTTTAACCTCAAAACAAGAGTGCTACCAACTTAATCAAGAGGATGCACAGGCAAATTCTTAATTTTCCCGTGGTATTTAAAAGGAAAAATTGTACTACACTTACTTCATCAGAGTCATCATGATACTCTGGTTTATTGGCAGCTGTAGTGGTGTCCAGTTCATCTGCTGTAGTAGCCTCTGCATGCTGTTGTAGGACTGAGTATCGATGTACCAAGAATCTGAAAGATTGATTAAAAGCCATTTTAAGGGATTACAGCTGACAAATTTAATAGACAAACCGTCTTTCCATGAATAACCTAGCCGTTTCTTAGAGAAAAATTTGGTTTCCCAGCCTCAACAAATCACAGTAAGTTATTGAGAATAAACTACAATTGTAAAAATGAATAAAGCTTTTGAGTTACATAATATTTTAGTTAGCATTGAATAAACCAAGTCTTGGAAAGATGCTTCAACCAATTGATTCTTTCAGTTACCACTTGCATTTTCAGATTGTATGTTCTTAGTTCAATACACGGTATTTGCATTTGTCAAAACTGAGGAACTGGTCAAATTGGTCCTGATGATAGGTCACTCGACCCAAAACGTTATCTCTGTTTCTCTCCAAAGATGCTGCCTGATCTGCTGAGTTTGTCCAGCACTTTTTGTTTTATTTTTGATTTCAGGCTTCCAGCATCTGCAGTATTTTGCTTTTGGAATTGGTCAATACTTGACTTATAGAACCATAGAAAAGTTACAGCACAGAAGGAGGCCATTCGGCCCATCTTGTCCACGCCAGCCCGAGGACATCCAGGTGCCCTTTCTTATCCCACCTTCTTGCACCCAGCCCATAGCCCTGCAGTTTACAGCACTTTAGGTGCAGATCCAGGTACTTTTTAAAAGAGTTTAGAGTTTCTGCCTCTACCACCAACTTGGGCAGCGAATTCCAGATACCCACTACTCTCTGCATAAAAAACTTCTTCCTCAAGTCCCTCCTGCACCTTCTGCCACTTATCTTGAATCTATGTCCCCTGGTTCTAGAATTCTCCACCAAGGGAAACTATTTTACCCTGTCCACTCTATCTATTCCCCTCATAATTTTGTACACCTCAATCAAGTCACCTCTCAGCCTACTTTGTTCTAAGGAAAATAACCCCAATCTACCCAATCTCTTTTCGTAGCTACACTTTTCTAACCCTGGGAACATTCATGTAAACCTCCTCTGCACTCTCTCTAGAGTTATTACGTCCTTCCTGTAATGTGACCAGAACTGCACACAATACTCCAGTTGTGGCCTCACCAGTGTTTTATACAATTCCAACATTATATCCTTACTTTTATATTCTATACCTCTGCCTATGAAGCAGAGCATTCCATATGCCTTCTTTACAACCTTATCTACTTGAACTGTTGCCTTCAGGGACCTGTGTACTTGTACGCCAAGATCTCTCACTTCATCGACCCCTCTTAGTATATTCCCATTTATTTTGTAATCCCTCTAACTGTTTGACCTCCCTAAATGTATAACCTCACACTTCTCTATGTTAAAATCCATCTGGCACTTTACTGCCCACTCCACCAACCCATCTATATCATTTTGAAGATTATGACTATCCTCTACACTATCCACTACGCGGCCAATCATTGTGTCACCTGCAAATTTCCCAATCATGCCCCCCACTTTCACGTCCAAATCGTTAATATATAACACAAACAGCAAGGGTCCCAACACCAAGCCCTTAACAGAGGCCACCTGATGTAGGCTTCTAACTCTCAAGTGTTGCAGACTTTATTCAATAATAAATAATTTTACCAAATTGGAAGAGAGTGAAGATTTTAAAAAATCACCGCAATGAAATAAATAAAGTACAAAAATATTTCTTTAATGGCTTGCTAGTTAATTTAAATAATTTTCTTGAAATCATCAGTCCTCTGTAATCCCAAGAGCCCTGCAGAATTCAGGGCAGAATTGCACAACTCAATTGATTGGTGCTTATATTTCTTATTTACTGTTTGGTCCTGAATTTTCTAGAATATATTTTACCCCTTGTTGGCCCTGGGTTTTTCTTTTTCAATGACCATGATTTTTAAATGGGTTTAAATGGGACTAAAACTGCCAGCGCTGGAAATCGGAAACAAAAAGCAAAAATATGGACTATACACAGCAGGTCTAACAGCCTCAGTGAAGAGAAACACAGTTCATTGTAGAGTACTGTAACTGCCCAAAGCAACGCTGCCCTCACATGGCTGGGACTTATCCAATCGAGTCCCATTCAAAAGCATGTTCCTCCTTCGTAATTTCGCTGTTGGTAGGTGTTGCGGGAACATAACCTCCGTGAACAGCAGGGGTTTACAGTACACGGTGTGTTCCATGGTTATGTCCCAACTTGAGATCTATACTACAACTTTAGCATTAGTGCATGGTAACTTTCATTAAATGTATCCTAAATGTTTGCATTAAAAGAAATGCAACAGATAACATAAGTATGATGAAACTAAATGGCCACTTCCAATCAATTCCTCTGATCACGAGGAAAAGGCAACCAAGGTCCCAAGACACAAATTATCCTAGGTGACTTAAGCAGCTCCTTGGAGACTGCTGCCTACTTATGAAGGCCTTGGCTCAGTCAAAAAAATCATCACATTGTAAAGTCAAACACACAAAACCCGTAAAATACCACTCTGGGCACAGGTAGTTATTGCTTTATATGCACTAAAATAAATCCCTTCAGTCTTTGGGATAATTTGCTATAAATACATAAAGGATAATTTTCTGACTGCACAAAATCCGCACAGCATATTCCCAAATTTCTTGTACTCAGCAAATGAGACTCTTGCCAGCAACATAAAGTGGGAAAATTGCACATCAAGACTCAATTGGATCTGTTGCAAGTTTGTTCTTTTAATTAAAAACTCCTTATATTCTCTTTTGCTACTGTTCTATCAAAATTAGCATTAACTGGACTTAATGCACAGTAGAACACTAGAAAAGTTAAAAGGTTTGCTTTATTTAGCTTACCATAAAAACCCTAAATACCAACAATTCTCTCAGAAGCAAATCAAATACACTTACCTCCCGCCACACACATATTTCTTGATAAAAATCACTCCAAGGATTAACAGCATCAGTAATAATACTATTACAGTGGCAATAATTGGCACAGAGCTGCTTCTATGTGAATCAAACTGAAACCAAACAAAGGAAGTTTCATTTTTTAATTCAAAATATTATTTGAACTGAAAAATTTTGAACAAAGGTACAATTAATAACAAAGAAAGGATAATGGGCTGTAACTTCTGGTGGAGTGGCAATTGAGCCGTATTGCAACTCCGCTCGTAGCTCCTTATCTGGAAATCCAGCCTCTTCTATCTCGCCCGACCTTCTGACACAGGCTGGGCAGGATCAGCGTAGCACAGTGGGTTCCCACGGCCTTCTACCCGGGGCTACAGCATCAGAAGCAAGGAGGACATGCCTCCTCTTTTTTTAAAAACTGCACTAGCTGCCATAAAGCAGGTAAGTTTAAAGGTCCAGCCACTGAAGAGGTCAGTGGGGTCAGCATAGTCGAGGGGTGGGGCCTGCAGCCGGACGGAGCTGGGGAGACAATGGTGGTGGAGGGCACAGCCAGGGAGTCCTGTGTGCAGTCAGGGGGTGGGGTTGTAGTCGGGGGAGGGATCCCGTGGGGGCTCAGGAGGCCCTTTGGGGGAAGTTGGGGTAGGTTAGTGCTACAGTTACACAGAAGCTAGAAGTGGTTTCAATTCTTCTATCTTTTACTGGGCAACTATTACTGTAACAGTCAGAATCATCTGAAGTTTGCGACCTAAATCACAGTATCAAATGTTTCCTTGTGTAGAGAAATTTGAACTTCCCGGGCAAGGGTACCCGACACCTCCTCCCCCACCCGCCCCAGATACAAGGTCAGAAGTTACAACCAATGTGTCAGATCTGTTAGCTGACTTGAAGATGGTCTCATCAAGTTAAGCAATGTCACCAGAGAAATACAACAATCCAACCTTGTACAATGTTAGTATTTCAGGTCAAATTTCATTCTGCAGCTGTCTCATTTCCACTTTGAACTACCTGACCCCATCAAATTGTGACTGATATAAAAGCCAGTGCTGCCCCACCAGACAAACAGGCAAATTAGAATCTCTGAGCCGTAATCAACTGGCCTGACTTCCCACCACCAGATTTTGTTTGACCATTTCGAACAGTCCTGTCTGTCCATCTTGTTGCCACATCTTATATTTCAGGGTCATCCTGGAAAGCAAACACCATCTCAAGCTCATTTTAAGAAAGAAAACACAAACCACCAATAAACAATGAGCCTTTTCAGCGATGCCCGAATCCAATGAACAAATAAAAAAACCCCTCTTAGTTTTATAATGAAAATAGTTTCACACCGACAAGATCAGGTCAGCAGCTCCGTACTACAGTTTGGGTGGTGACTGTACAAGCATGGCAGTACGATGGTGCAATCGTTCTTGTGCACACTTTGATTAAGAATTCATTCTACACTTCCTTCCTGGTTTGGCTTTTTACCTAGAAAACTTCAGAAATTCTTCACTATATTTACTTGCCTCTATGTAAAGAATATTTCCTCCGCCTGCAATACATTAATTACCATTGCACTTACCAGTTCTTCAGGAGCCAACAAGTTACTGACGCATTTTTTACTAATGTCTTTCAGTGAGCGAGTCACTTGTATTCCTCCATAACACCTGTCTCCTGGAATTTTTCGGTATCTAAGAAATGATAAGCGCATTACAAATCTGATATCAATTGTTAAAAAATTTTAAAAATTCATATTTGAAATGATTTATGGAATGCTTTTATATTAATAAGTATGGGCATGCTACACCAACACAAAAATTGGTCTTCAATCCAGTCAAACCTTTGAGGTTAGAAAAACTCTTTTTCTTGTAAAACAGGAATTAAACGCCATTTTGCAAACATAACTTAGCAATCTTAAGCAAGTTACTGGCTCCCAGTCAAGTGGGCTGTGCCTAAAAAGGGGAAGTGATTACATATTTTCTCAGAATTTACAAGTTCAACTACTCGAAAAGGAACACCTGATTGAATTTGAAGATCTCAAACATAATGGGCAGAATTTTGCCCTTGATGTGCATGCGGGTCCCAGCAGCTTGGCGCTGGGTGGACAGCTGACTGATGCTGCCGAAACAGGGCCCGCTGCCATTTTGAGTGGGTGGGCCCGTTAAGGTCCGCCCAGCCGGGCCTGCCCGACAGGAAGTGCTATGCGCTTCCTGTGCGGGGGGGAATCTCCAGCTATCAAAGTGCGATGTTTCACACATGTGCGTGAAAGCGCGCACATCTCCCTGAGACTAAGTGCTGTCTCAGGGAGATTACTGACAGTCCAAAAAACTTAAAAAAAATAGAAAAATAAAAATATTAACATGTCCCCCTCATGTGACAATGTCACACGAGATGGCACTTGTTAATAAATATAACATTACATTTATTAAAGTTTTTAAAAAGGAACATGAAACCTCATCCTGCCTGTGGATGAGGTTTCATGTGTTATCAGAAGCCCGCGGGGCTCCTGGCCTGCCCGCCAGCCTTAAGATTGGACGGGCAGGTCTTTTAATTACTTTAAGTACCCTGTCAATGGCCTCAATTGGCCATTGACAGGTCAGCGGGCGGACAGCTGATTCCGCTGTCCGCCCACCTTCCTGAAAATTGAAAGGGACCGGGATGACGTCGGGGGTTCCTCCTGACATCATCCCACATCATTTTCCCGTCGGCGAGCGGGCCACGTCCCCAAATCGCCAACAGGAAACTTCAGGCCAATGGATGATGACCTTTCATCAGAAAAGTTAGAAATGTATAAGGTTAAGGGAAAGAGAAAGCAGGGAACAAGAAGAAAAGGAAAAATAATTTAATCTCTCCTATCTGCCATCTTATCACTAGCCTTTTGTTCTTTTTTCCCCACTCATGATGAAAATATAATAACTTTCATAATTTTTTCTGGTTTATTGTGAAGTAGGTTCATGGGGGTAAGTATAGTTGGGTCTGTGTGTGATTTAATTACATTTGGAGTCAAGTAGACTGCAAGTTGAAATCATCAAAAGAAGCTAGGTGCTTGACATGCTAATAAGTAAACTTGGATGTTGGCTTAGCATGTAAAGGTGTGAAGGGAATTTGCATTGTTAGATAACTGAAGGGATACTTGGATTTCAAAGGGATCTTAGTCTGTTTACAACTAGCCAGATAAGCAAGGCAAAGGAAAGTGTTTATTTTTCCCAAAGATTACTGACAATATATATTGGCAACATGAAAATGTTTATGTTGTGAGGAAGATATAGTTTCAAAGGCATATAGAACAATAGAACTTACATATTAAGAAGAGAGAAACACACATAAAGGGCAATGAAAGACTACGTGAAAAGAGAAGGCCATGTAAAATCTAACAGGAGTGTGTGAAACACCCTTAACGAAGCCCCCAGCCATTTGTGCATAAGTCTGCTATATAACAAAACTGAAGTTGGGGAAAAGACATTTAGAATCCCACTGTGCAGGGTATTGTGTTAACTTGCTGAGTTTGTTTTAAATCTAAAATCTATTTTGAACTGTTGCCTTAAAAGAGGCATAACTGGGGATCAGATTAATTGGGACTTTTAGGCGTTATTATAGTAGTGAGCAATTTGCAGTCTTATGCTTGTGCCTGAAATCTTTTATATTTTGTTAATAAATATTCTAATTTAATTTTTAAATTTGCTAAACGTCTTGGTGGATTTATTCCTTATGAATTCGGTGCACACATCTTGTAATAAATACAAACTGCAAAACCGTCGCGATAGAGCGACCAAGTTTCCCTCATAGATTTGGTCCACCTGGCACATATCATTTGCTACGTCATAACAACCTTCCCCAATTTTGCTTGGTCAAAACCTAGTATATTTATTACCTTTTCCAGTTCTAATGAAGGGTCATCAACCTGAAACGTTAACTGTTTCTTTTTCCACAGATGCTGCCTGACTTGAGTATTTCCAACATTTGCAGTATTTTGTTTGTGTGTTGGAGTACTGCAAGTGTTGTTCAGGCTTCCAGTTTACAAAGGGCAAACATGGCTGTAAAACGCTTTTCAAAAATGCACTTCCATTATATGCGAAGACCATATGAATCCTCATTAAAATCTAACATTTCCAAATCAGGAGAATGGTTTGAGGTTACTTCAGTGCAGAGGGATCTGGGTGTCCTTGTGCATGAATTGCTGAAAGCTAGTATGCAGGTACAGCAGGTAATAAGGAAGGCAAATGGAATTTTGGCATTTATTGCTAAAGGAAGAGTGTATAAAAATAGGGAAATGTTGTTGCAACTGTACAAGGCACTGGTGAGACTGCACCTGGAGTACCGTGCAGAGTTTTGGTTCTCTTACTTGAGGAAGGATGTAGTTGCATTGGAGGCGGTTCAGAGGAGGTTCACTAGATTGATTCCAGGGATGCGGGCTTGTCTAATGAGGAGAGATTGAGCAGTTTAGGCCTATACTTGCTAGAGTTTAGAAGGATGAGAGGAGATCTAATTGAGGTATATAAGACGCTAAAGGGGATAGACAAAGTAGATGTAGAGCAGATGTTTCCCCTTGTAGGGCATTCTAGAACGAGAGGCCATAGTTTTAGGCTAAGGGGTGTAGGTTTAAAACAGAGATGAGGAGGAATTATTTTTCTCAAAGGGTTGTGAATCTGTGGAATTCACTACCTCAGAGTGCAGTGGATGCTGGGACGCTGAATAAATTTGAGGAGATGGACAGATTTTTAATGAGTAATGGGTTGAAATGTTATGAGGAGAGGACGGGAAATTGGAGTTGAGGCCGAAATGAGATCAGCCATGATCGTATTGGGGCAGGCTCTAAGGGCTGAATTGCCTACTCCTGCCCCTAGTTCTTATGTTCTTATTACGTTTTTGTCACTGGTAACAGACCCTTTATGCTTGGACCATCTCATACCTCCTGCCATAAGTGCTCATATCAAAACATATGCATCAAGGCTGGATCCTGCAGAAAGTGTTTAATTTGTAGGTAACTATATTGATCACATTTTGGAAACTAAAATTTATCTGCCACCTGGTGGATTGGATAAGCTAGTCCCTGTAAGGAAATCCAATCATAATATCCAGGACCACCACAAGAGTGGAGATGATTGCAACTCACATCAACCTCTGTTTTAATTTGCATTTACTCTTAAATCTGAAGTCTTAAATAATACAATTTGCACAGAAGGCCAGTTCACGTGAAGAGGTACCGACAGTCTTAGTCAAAATTCCCTTTGGTTTATTTGAAGCACATTCATTACCCATTTGTCTGCAAAACTTCTTTTCTTCCTTGTAAACAGAACTCCAGATCATGTCCTTGCAAATCGGCCTGTTCTACACATTCTGAGCTATTTTCTTTTCGATAGTAACCAAAATCACTGAGTGGGGAACAAAGTGCATGTTTTTAAACAACTAAGTCATTCCCAGCCAATTTAACAAATCAATCCAACTTTGACAAAATAGTGTAAACTCAGTTCTCACTTCAAAAAAGCAAATCATTGATCTTTCCTTCCAAAATTTATACAGCCTGAAACTAACACTACAATAATACACAATTCAGTAAGGCATGTTATTTTAAATCACCAAAAGCAAGTCCTAAGTGAGCATATCGAAATTTTCAATTAGAAACAATACATGCTTACAGCACTCAAGCTTTGTGATTATTTCATTAACTGAATGAAGTTGGATTTTAAAAATAACTGCAAGTTAAGAATCAACAGGCAAATGACCCAGGGAAGGACTGTGGTCATGCAGACTGAAACTATGGTTTAGGACCTGGTAGATGGACTTTTCCTGTTCTGTATTTCCCTATCCTGCCAAATAGTTTAGCAAGTCTACATATTTCAAAATAAGTTAACTAAGTTGGATTGACAGAATTTCATCATGAACCATTGGAAAAATAGCAATGGCATACCACAAATAATCATCCAAAGTACACTGACAGACATTGGGCTGTTTATTCACAATATAGTCATGTCCATTCCGACAGAGAGAAGATTTTCTTAAACGCCGGAATTTCTCTTTGTAACCCAACATACAGCCATCATTAGGATCATTAACATTACTTGAATGAGCAAGCCACTGGATGTAATCATCATCAGCACCTGGGGAAATCAGGATTGAACTTTTAGTGCATAGTTATCTACTTAAAAAAACAGCATCTACATTTAAAAAAAAAATACATCCATTTCCTCCCCTCGAGTGGTTATAGAATGGAAGCCCCAATAATTAAAGGCACATGCAACCTCAAGTGTTGGTTTAGTGGCAGCATTTTCACACAAGTCAAGTGGTCATGATTTCAAGTCCCATTGTAGAACTCAAACAAAATCTGTGCTCTAACACTTCAGTGCTGTACAGGTGGAGTGTTGCATTGTCTTTAGTATCATTTCTCAATTTCTCATCTGCTTGTTTCATGGCACTATTAAAGAAAAAGTGAGCTCTTCCATTTTCTTGGCTAGGCTCCCTCATACCATTTGACATACTGTCCACATCTGCTCCATAGCTCTATTCAGTTGCATTAAAATAATTGAACAAAAAAAAACTTAAAAACAAACTTGGATTTCAAAAGTATTTAAAGTATATACATACAGGAAATGCACATACCCAGCACTCCAATTACTAGGGTCTTCATTACAACAACTTGCAGTTGTGTAGTGATTTTGAACATCAAATTGACAAACAAAAGTAGGGGAAACTAATACCAAGCTAGGAACAGATACATTAACGGTGATGACAAAAGGCTCGATCTAAGTAGCTTTTAGAGAAAAGGTAGCGAGGTAGGTAGATTCAGGCCTGGCATGCGCTTTTGGCTGAGAAAAGCAAGGAATGATGCTGTGCAAATATGGTCGAACCAGCTTTAACAACTGACTAAACCAACTGTATGCCAGATACGCTTAAGTTTGAAGAATTCTAACTTGGGGAGCAAAGGTGAAGGTTGTATCAGAGGAATGAGAGACAGTGATTGATTCTTTTGGGATAAAACAAGAGAACAGTTTAAGGAAGTGGACAGAAGTAGACAGCCAGAAAGGGATTTGAGAGCTGAAGAGTGGGTTTGTGCCAATATTAGGTGAAGGCCAATTCTGTAGGTGGATGGCACAGTGAAGTAAATTAGAGTTGGGGGATGTAGATAATACGAGGGCTAAGAAATGGTCACAAGTAGCTGTATTGGTGTAAACAAGTCCAAGAAATGATGAATTTGAGTGGTGTCCAAGGACATGGTGGGGAGGCGAGGGAAGGGGAGGCAGTGTTTGTCAAGGGTGCAATTAAGCAGATAGGAATGCTATGATATCAATAGACTAAGAGCTGAAATGCAGGCTGTAAATCAAATCAATACAAGTGCTGAAAAAAAAATAACAAACAGTAGTTGGGTGGGTGAAAGACTGGTTGCTGGCATTCTCTAGATTTTACAGGTTATATTTTAGATGCCAAGGTTTACATTATAACATACGCTTAACACAAAAATCACTAGGTCCCCAAGAACGGTATCAATACTTGACAGTGGGTCAAGTAACCTTCTGCTCCCATGAAATGCAATCATCACTTAGAGTGAACCAAACACTACACTCAAATTTATTACAATCGAATCAATCCCAGCAAGAAATCACCAAAACAGACTTGGCCTACACAGCTGCAAATTAATACAAAATATAAAAGATTTGAAAACTGAAGGTTTTAAAATACAAACAGCAATAGGAAACACACATAAAAGTAGTTTGGGCATAAACTGGCTTTGTGAAAACAATATAATTAAGTCAAATTCAATAAAACTAATTTAATTAACTATATCTACTGATTCGCAACCTCATTAAATCTGAACTCACAATCTCTAGTGAGGAGTTCCTCAAAGTCAATGGTGACCGATACCCAGTGCTGTGTAAATATGAGATCCACATATCCCCAGATACTGACATTCATCGATTTAGCACCTGGTTCCGATGCAAGACCAGTGAATACAATAGACTTGTTGATAAATTGATACGAATACCAGCACTGGCCTTCATCAATAGAAAACCTAGAAAACAGATCAAATTATTGAACATGCAAATTTCAGATGATTGTTTTCTACATTTTATTAAAAATGAATATCACAACCAAGTCCTTCCCTTTATTTGGAGCTTGGCAAATTCCCATCATTCTTCGGATACATGCACAATTTAGTCAATAGCTTTCAAATAGCAGTACGAACCAAAATAAAACAATATCAACTTGGGATTTTCGAAATTACAAGGGACATTAGCCACAGTTGATTGAGGCAAATTGCTCTCTACTGCGAGAAGTTCAAGTACCAGGGGATGAAAAAAGTTAGTTTTATACCAAGAAAGAGATAAAAGCAAAATACTGCAGATGCTGGAAATCTGAAATAAAAACAGAAAGGACCCGAAGACTCCTTCCAGGTGAAGCAGTACTTTACTTCCACTTCTTTTAATTTAGTCTGTTGTGTGCACTGCTCACAATGCAGTCTCCACTATACCGAAGAGACCAAACAGAGACTGGGTGACTGCTTTTTGGAACATCTCCACTCAGTCTGCAAGCATGACCACGACCTTCCGGTTGCTTGCCATTTTAATTCACCACATTGCTCTCATGCTCATGTGTCTGTCCTCAGCCTGCTTCAATGCTCCAAGTGAAGCCCAATGTTAACTTGAGGGCCAGCACCGATTAGGCACTTTACAGCCTTCTGGACTAAACATTTTCAGGCCGTGAACTCTGTCACATAGCTGTCCTTTCTTCTGCCATTAACGTTTACTCTGGACCAATGTTTTGTTTCTTTACTACAATCTTTACCTTTTGTTCCATGACATCTTTGTCATTTAATCTTTCCCACCCTCCAACCTATCCCTGACATCCTTTTTCGTTCCACCTAACCTTCCTCCCCTTTTTCAACAGCATAAAACCCATTCCATTTCTACCTCTCTTCAGTTCCTAAGAGTCATAATGGATTTGAAACGATAACTGTTTCTCTCTCCATAGTTGCTGCCAGACCTGCTGAGCTTTTTCAGCACTTGCAGTTTTAATACTAAGAAAGCAAGCCTGGCAAAAATTTTCATCCAAGAGTTTAAAAAGTTGCAGAATAAATCTGGATGTGCTAAGAACGTAGGTAGCCAGGGTAATTCTGTCATGATGAGTTTGCAACATCAGAAACGTTGCTTCATGGGTCTATTATAAACCATTGTTGTGAATATAGTGATGTTATATAACAAATGAAATCAAATAATCAATCTCATACTGCAATAAAACAAACTCATAACATGCGGATCCCAGTAAGCATGATCGTTACCAAAAATAATACTCACTTTATCGTATTAACACTGTTGTACTCATTGTGTTCCACTGCAACTATCAAGCCTCCAGAGTCCAGAATGGTATAGTGATGGGGTCCCTTTAAAGCTTTAAACCATGAATATCCGCCATCATCAGACACATACACATCAGGTATCATTACAGAAATTGCATCTCCAACACTGCCTAAAAATGAGAAAGACATAATACAGAAGATAATGGAATGCTATCCATTATTACGAGAGGAATTGAACATAAAAGTAAGGATGTTATGCTTCAGTTATACAGGGCATTGGTGAGACCACACCTCGAATACTGTGTGCAGTTTTGGTCTCCTTAATTAAGGAAGGACGTAAATACAATGGAGGTGGTTCAGAGGAGGTTTACTAGATTGATACACGGCATGAGCAGGTTGCCTTATGAGGAAAGGTTAGACAGACTGGGCTTGTTTCCACTGGAGTTTAGAAGAGTGAGAGGTAATTTGATTGAATTATACAAGATCCTGAACGGTATCAACAAGGTGGACATGGAAAGGATGTTTCTTCTTGTGGGTGAGTCCCGAACTAGGGGGCACTGTTTTAAAATTAGGGGTTGCCCTTTTAAGACAGAGAGGAGGAGAAATGTTTTCTCAAGGGGGTTGTGAGACTTTGGAACTCTCTGCCTCCGAAGGCAGTGGAGACGGGGTCATTGAATATTTTTAAGGTGGAGATAGATAGATTTTTGTTAGGCAAGGGAATCAAAGATTATCAGAGATAGATGGGAATGTGGAATTCGAAACACAAACAAATCAGCTGTGATCTTAATGAATGGGGAAGCAGGTTCAAGGGGCCGAATGGCCTACTGATGCTCCTATTTCACATGCAGTAACAAATGTAGGGGTAAATTTTGAAACAGAATAATAGCTGCTTCCCTAAAACAAAAGCTAAACTAATTGGAATAGTTGTGTATTTACACTCCATCACTCTGCTGCAACTAAATTTGAACAATTTAACAGTAAAGACTATCACAAGGTTAAAAATATGTAAAATATTTAATTATATTGAAAAATGTTATTCTCACTAATTTCTTAACTTCCTTTCCTGCTATGGCAGAAATAGCTAGCAACTTCCAATTACATAATGCCAGACTTTCGTAAAATTATAACAGCAATAGAGTCAAAGACTGACTTAGACTAATATTTAAGAGTGTCTACTCAAAATATTAGCTCATCTTTCTCTCTTCAAGACACCAACAGAGCAGATTTCATGTTCCCAACATTGGAAGTTTGTTTTCTTTTAAAAACAGAAAGTCCCAATTAATGTTATATGACTATCCAAGAAAGTACTTTTTTATATTTGGCATTCTTGTCAAATCTGGCAAAACTACTTAATTAACTCAAAATACAATGAACTAGCATGAGCCCATTCCTCCTGTCTTAATATTTTGCTGAATTTTCCTCAATTTATCTACACATTTAATATTATTTGTGCTCAGCATCAGTCTTGCAGTTGCAAAAAGTAAGTTATAAAACTTAACTGTATAATCAAATACAGCATGGTTCTAAAAATGCATTCCACAAATAAATTTCATGAACAGGGTTTCAAGCAGAAAGCAGCCAGAGCAGCGTCAGCACTTGGCAGGGGGCCATAAGCAGCTCACCTGCCCTTTTGAACAGAAAGCGATGCATGCCATGGGAAGGCCAGAAACAGAGTTTAACGTGGTGGAGAAAATGCTTTCAAAAGGAACAGTTTATGAATTACAGGCGTGCTCGACGTAGCAAATTTCAGTTTTGTTAAAAACTTGTTGAAAATGCATTCTTCTGTGACTCTATATAAATCTAGTTGCTTAATATTTAAAGCTATAAAATAATTAATAGAACATAAAGTCAAATATCTTAATACCATGTGCTATGATCAGGCCAACTGCGTTTGGCTCAGACAGTGGTGGCATTGGTACATTCAGTTTCTGGGAAATGCTGTAGGACGCATGGATATGCAGACTACACTGTGGGAATTCAAAGGCAAAAATTAGAATGGCTCAACAATGAAGTAAGTTGTCAGACTTATGATAAAAAATATTTAACATTTGGGGGACCGTAAAAGTTAATACATCAGTTTAACAAAAAAACTCCACAATATCATATAGCATTTTATTAAATGCACTCAACATTGAAAAAATTGGAACATTCAACACACCACAGAAATATTTGGTTTGTACACAGTGAATCTCATTACATGGCTAGGATTCCCTTGGTGGCACACTAACATTAACTAAGTTCTCCATGCATCCACTCACCATTAAGTTCTTCAGGCATTCTCTTAATATGTTTGTAACCAGCCAAAAGAAATTAAACTTAATTCACTAGCTTTAATACATTATTGGAATTTGAATTTCCATTAAACACCATTTCAGTCAAAAAACTCAAAGTACATTAAGTATGATTATGAATATGGACACAGTTTGCTGGTCCCAAGTTTTCCCTGTTGAGATCCAACTAAAATAGCCTGTATTAAATGTTCTTATTCTTTCTCAAACATGTTCAAATCCAGGGAGCAAGGTCAAAACTTGCATTAAAGGAGTTGTGTGCTAGAGTACAAATACAAAGGAATCTGCATCATGAGAAAGCTGCTATGTTGCTATTTGGTAGATCAATATTCTCAGATATTTACACAGCATGTCATTTTCTCAGAATTCCTTGAAAGTGTTACTTTAAAAATACAAAGCCTTACCTTCATGTAAAAAATACACAAATGATCTAAACTGTCATGTATCCAATTATGTTCTATTATATTCGGTTGGTGGTGCTGTATCCCTATCTTTCCAATGGTAAATTTGACATAAAGTATTAAATGCGGAACTCCTATTTTGAACTGTGCAGCAGGGTAGGAGGCCTACCCAATATTTTGATCTCACAATGGATTTGCACTGACCTCTGGACTACAACACTGAGAACAAACATAACGCCCCAGAAAAACTGATCTGCTTCACTACCATTATTTATGCTCTCCAACAGGATGAGACAGGGTCCTTAGACCAATGGAGTGTTTTGTCTTGAACAATATGTAAGCCAGGTTAAAGTGAGACCATCAATGCATGTGTACAGACACATGAGCTAGAACCTAGGCAGGATTCAGCATAAAAATCCTCAGGAGCTGCTTCACTTCCACACTTCATGCCCCCAGCGCTTTGCAGCTGGAAGCAATTTAACTATTGGTGTTCCGAAACAGCAGATTTCAGTATTGTGAAAAATGGACAGATAATAAGGTTGAAAAATACATTTTTAGTGAAACCCAAGTGTCTCAAGAAATTGTGAAGTTATTAAAAATTAACAGGTTCCAGAGATAAAAAGTTGATTCCAAATATGAGCAAAAATGCTTCAAGGCTTGCAAAAAGACAGAAATACATCATACGTTAAATTCCTGTTCACCTATTGTGCTCAATGTGCCTAGGGGTTGGTGGAGGGTTCTTTCGAAATGTTAATACTTAAAAATGACTTCCAAATCATTTCTTAAAACTTTCAAATATTTTTTTCTTCAACTGGTAATTTCTGGGTCCACGCTATGCTGCAGTAGACCTCAGAGGTGCATTGCAGTCATTCCGTGGCCACTCCCTGTCATAATTGCATGGCCCTCATGCTAAAGAGAAAGAACAGCTAGCGCCAAAATAGATCTGTAGCGGATAGAGGTCCTGCCACATTGCATTCCCCCTGACACTGGCTCAGTTCTTTGGCTGAACTGTAGCGGGCACGTGCCTGCACATGTAGCAAATTCTAAACCATCAAGCACATAAGGTAGCTCATCTATGCTTGCTAGAACCGACATACATTGATATGCAGGGCCCTGTTCTCTCCAAACAAAAGGAACATGTTCAAGCCATGTGCCTTTCTTGAATGACCCGGAAGCATGGGGAGCCTATGGTTCCCTGCTGCTTTCCCCATGGCAACAGCTCAGCCAGCCAATCAGCACCCTTTTCTCCTCTGGCATAACCTGTTGTGATCATTTGAAATTTTGGCAGTGTTTGTTCCAACAAGTGCAAGATGAAAAGCTTCAGCAACGTGTTTCTCTTTTCAACAATATTAGTGGTTCTCTGAGTTTGGGAGAAAGCCAGAATGTCTACTGTAACCAGGGTACCACAAAGCACTTGAATCCCACCAGAGTAGGGTCTAAGTTGCAAGAAATATAAGTTCAGTGTGCACTGGAATGACCTTTTCAATTAGCTTAATGAAAATAACTAAACTGACCATTGCTTCAAGGTCAGTCTTAATTCAGTTCAGTGGTTGTTACATCTAAATTGACTTGTACTTCCTCATTTAATACATAAAGGTTAATAGCACGATAGTATTGACCCATCTCATCTGTAAATCACACTTGCTGACTGGATTCCAGTGAATATGTTCAAATTCTAAACAGTTCTCAAAGTAGCATATGCTTCACAGTGAAAACTGTGCATCTAATATATCCAGACAAAAGGTCTCAGAGGTATACCAATACATATGTTTACATCTCATACTCACTTCATCCTTATTTTTGGCAGTCGAATCACAGTCACTATTATCTGGTTTTCTTAAGGGCTTCCACTCTCCTCCTCTGTCAAATGTAATGACAGACTGAACAGAACCATCTAAAAGAAAATTAAAACATGCTATTTACTACCGTCTAGCTAGGACATTTGTGGATTTTCTGAGAATTTAAATAAGACCAGTGATGAGTTTCAGCAATGACGCTGAATTCCAAGTTGAGTTGCAATCTTTGACCAACATAAATTCTCACTTGTTGCATAACCATTCATGGCATTTTCTGGCTCTTGACCAAAATCACTACACAGTCCAAATGCTGAGCTTACAAATTGTGGCTCATTGACTAATAACAAAGGAACAGAAAGCAGCTCAGACCATCCCATGAAGGACAGTAGTGGGGAGGGGGTGGGACAATTCCCATTAAACAAGCACCCTGAAGACTTGAAACAAAAACAGAAAATGCTGGAAAAACTCAGCAGGTCTGGTAGCATCTGTGGAGAGAGAAACAGAGTCAATATTTCCAGTCTCGAAATGTTGACTCTTTCTCTCTCCACAGATGTTGCCAGACCTGCTGAGTTTTTCCAGCATTTTCTGCTTTTGTTTCAGATTTCCAGCATCCACAGTATTTTGCTTTTATCACCCTTAAGGCTTCCCTGGTTCACAAATAATATGCATCTATCATGTAAGCATCCAAATAGAAAACTGGCCACTGAACAGCAGTCTATTGCACACAGGTACGCTAACCAGTGCATCACAATCAAAATGTATCTGACAGAGCCTTTTGTTTCTTTGGCTATAGCTTCATATTTGTTTTACGATGCAACATGTTTTAGCACAGCATGGAACAACATTAAAAACATTGCAAGCCTGAAGAAATGTAATTTAACATTTTCAATTTTACAAATTATAAAAATGAAATGAAGTATGTTTATAGTTCTAAAGCAGGTCAAGGTTTTAAGAAATGCAAGCTTGTTGTACTTACCTTCCGCAAGTACACTACTAACGTAGACTCCACGCAATGAAGTAACATTTGTGAAATCTGTCTCGCCTCCTGTTGTTGTGTACAAATGTCTTTCAAGAGATTTAGAATACACTATTCCACGATCATCTGAAACATAAATTGTGCCACAGCCCGTATCTATATTGGGGGGGTGGGGGAAGAAGAAAAAAGTTTTTTTTAAAAATAAGGCTGGCTGGCAGAGCTTGAATAGAGCTTTTTTTGTTCCTTAAGTTTGAATCAGCACAGACTGATGAGATAAAATTATGATTGCTGCAGGGGTCCTAGATCAATTTGAACATTCCCCAATCCAATTCAAAGTTGATAGCAAAAAGAAAAAAAAAATCAACATAAATTTGGTTGACTAAGGATAGTGGGATATTCATCTGTGGTTAAGTGTAAACATTGGGAGGAAAATCAAGCATGTGAAATCTAAATCTGCAACTAACTCAGTGTCAAAAGTACATTAGTATTTCCATTCCCTATTGATATCCTTCACTTTGATCAACACAGAACAATTTTAAAAAGTTGCACCTTCTTTCTGATATGGTTATATTGCAAATATTTTACAAGCATTTACATTTTCATCCAAAGTTACAATATTAGCCATGACACCAGCCATAACATAATAAAAACCCTCTTATTCAATCAGCCAATTAAGGGATTCAAGGTAATGTCAAAGAAGGTTTGACATTGCTGTTCTTCAAAATTTTGGCATTGGTTGTTAAAACAATTTGCATTTACACAGCATTATCAACACAGAAAAATGCCCTTGACACGTCAAGCCAAAATGGGCACCCAGATAAGGGAGCTATTAGGAGCAGTCTATAAAATGCTTGATCATAGGTAGGTTTTAAGGAAGACCTTAAAAAAACCCAGAAGAACAGTGTAGAGAAAGAGGGACTTAGGAAGGGAATATGGTTGGGTTCCCTGATGGCTAAACATTCAGGTGCCAATGGCAAAATGAAAGAGAAATACACAAAAAGGTGAGAATCAGAGGAAGGAAACTTGAGACAGGAAGAGAGTGTTGTGGTACTGTCAAAGGGGCATGGCCATGAAAAGAATTAAAATGTTGAGAATTTTAAATAAGAGGACATGAGTGACTCAGAGTCAATCTAAGTCCACAAGAACCTGCATGATGAACGTGCTGGTGTGATGAATATGCAGCTTAGGATACGGGCAGAAATTTGGAAGAGTTGAAGTTTGCAAAGGGTGGAAAATGGATAGTCACCCAGAAGGTCATTGGGATAAAGTCAGGAGATGACAAAAACATGGATGAAAGTTTCAACAAAAGATGAGCTGAGGCAGTAGCAGAGGTGGGTGATGTTGCAGAAGTGGGAAGGAAACATGGGGTCAAAAGTTCAGCCCAGGGTTGAATGGGGCATGTTCTCTGCTAATAGACTGTTTCAGCCAAAGACAATGGGTGGGGAGAGGAATTGGATCAGTGAATAGGATACGGGGTGAAGGCAATAGCTTCAGCCTTCCCAATATTTAATTGGAGGAAAATACAGCTCATTCAATACTAAAATGTCAAGACAAGCAATCTGAAAGCACAATGATAGTGCAAGATTGGCAGCTTATGTTTGGAAGCTGGTCCCATGTCTGCAGATGTCACCAGATAAATAGGGAAGACAAGAGAGCCAAGGAATATAACAGGCATGCAATTTTTGAAATATCCAATTGCAATCTAATGATCTTACAATTAAAAATTAGTTTCACAAACTTATAAAAACTATCCAGAATGGTTGATAATTTTCATATGAACACAAATAATGTGTTGTAATAAAATTAAGAGCAATCGAGGCCAAAAAAAAAGATTTATAACTTTTTCTGAGCAAAGATTATAGTTTACCAGCATAATTCAGTTAAGTTTTTGTTCGCCTTAATTTCTGAAGCATACACTTTTCCAAAACAAAGCCACTTTATTAAATTGGTAACAACATTTCAAAATTTATTTCAAATTACTAATTAAGCTACTAAACAACATCCTTAAAAATGGAGTTTGACTACTAGTTCAGGCCACTTCTTCCCACGCCCCAAGTTAAAAAACTGTTGCATGGAAATAGATTGCAACTTGCAATGTTTTTCCTTCCAAAAATGTTATCATACCATGTCTTTCCAGACAATACAAGGGCTTAGATGACTTACTAATTAAGATACTGAATTTCAACACCAGCTATATGTATGTTAATTTTTTTTCCTCATCTCTGCTTAAGATCCACTTTGCTGTCACCTATTCCAACATTCGATGTAAAAATCACAGGAATAAAGAAAAGTTAAAAGGGATGCCAAAGTTCCAAAAGATAAAGTTTAAGTATTTGCTACAATCTTGAGCCAGAGGTGCCGAGTGGATGATCCACCTTGACCTCCTCTGGAGGTTTCCAGTATCTCAGATGCTAGTCTTCAGCCAATCCAATTCACTCCACGTGATATCAAGAAACGGCCGACGGCACTAGATACTGCAAAGGCTGTGAGCCCTGACAACATTCCGGCAATGGTACTGAGGGCTTGTGCTTCAGAACTTGCCACACCCCTGGCCAAGTTGTTCCAGTACACCTACAACACTGGCATCTACCTGGCTATGTGGAAAATTGCCCAGGTGTGTCTTGTACGCAAGAATGAAGGACAAATCCAACCCAGCCAATTACCCCCCCCATCAGTCTACTTTCCATCATCAGTAATGGAAGGGGTCATCAACAGTGCTATCAAGCGATACTTGCTTAGCAATAACCTGCTCACTGATGCCCAATTTGGGTTCCGCCAGGGCCACTCAGCTCCTGACCTCATTAAAGTCTTGGTTCAAACATGGACAAATGAGCTGAATTCCCGAGGTGAGATGTGAATGACTGCCTTTGACATCAAGGCAGTATTTGACCGTGTGTGGTATCAAGGAGCCCTAGCAAAACTGGAGTCAATGGGAATCAGTGGAAAAACTCCACCGGTTGGAAGATGGTTATTGGAGGTCAGTCATCTCAGCTCCAGGACATTACTGCAGGGGTTCCTCAGGGTAGTGTCCTCGGCCCAACCATCTTTAGCTGCTTTATCAATGACCTCCCTTCTGTCATAAGATCAGAAGTGGGGTGTTCACTGATGATTGCACAATATTCAGCACCATATGCAACTCCCCAGATCCTGAAGCAGTCCTTGTCCAAATGCAGCAAGACTTGGACAATGTCCAGGCTTGGGCTGACAAGTGGCACGTAACATTCGCACCACACAAGTGCCAGGCAATGACAATCTCCAACAAGAGAGAATCCAACTATCGTCCCTTGATATTCAATGGCATTACTATCACTGAATGCCCCACTATCAACATTCTGGGGGTTACAATTAACCAAAACCAAACTGGACTGACCATATAAATACTGTGGTTATAAGGGCAGGTCAGAGGCTACGAATCCTGCTACAAGTAGCTCACCTCCTGACTCCTCAAAGCCTGTCCATCATCTACAAGGCACAAGTCAGGAGTGTGATGGAATATTCCCCACGCCTGGATAAGTGCAACTCCCAAAACAATCAAAAAGCTTGACACCGTCCAGGACAAAGCAACCTGCTTGATTGGCACCACATCCACAAACATTCACTCCCTCCATCACCGGCGCACAGTAGCAGCAGTGTGTACCATCTACAAGATGCACTGCAGGAATTCACCAAAACTCCTTATACAGCACCTTCCAAACCCACGACCACTACCATCTAGGGCAAGGGCAGCAGATAGATAGGAACACCACCGCCTGGAAGTTCCCCTCCAAGTCACTCACCATCCTGATTTGGAAATATATCGCTGTTCCTTCACTGTTGCTGGGTCAAAATCCTGGACCTCCCTTCCTAACAGCACTGTGGAAGTACCTACACCACACGGACTGCAGTGGTTCAAAGCGGCAGCTCACCACCATCTTCTCAAGGGCAATTAGGGATGGTCAATAAATGCTGGCCCAGCCAGCGAAACCCACATCCCGTGAATGAAAGAAGTGTTTGTTTTAGACTCCCACTAAATAAAGAGGACGGGGTCCAACAGGTCCATCTTTAAGCAGTACTTATGAATCTGAAAATTGGTTTAAGACACTACTGCTTCTCATTTAGCATCCAATCTCAAATACCTACCACCAGGGTCATCGACATGCATGAACACCATGTCATCATTTGCAGCCAGTATGGAGTAGAACTGTTCGGCACTTACATGAGGCAACTGTGCCATATTCCAGGTGTCTCCCATATCCACGGACACATGGAGTGCCCTTAAACTGACCTATAAAGTGATAGTATAAATAATGAAACACTTTCTAATAGCTTTAATGGTGAGAACAAACAGATTATATAAATTATGTAGTATGACTGATGCACATTATTAAGGGGCCATGCACAACTGTCGTTTTTAAACATCCCTTTTGGTGGTTCTTCTCCTCTCTTCTCACATCTAGTGATGCATAAAGCAGATGAAGCACATGCTTATGTCTCTTTCCATTTCCAGTTTTTTCCGGAAATAGGTTGCTAGTCTGTCACCAGAGGCTGTAGCTTGGGGGGCACCACTCCACATCAAGCCTGGCTGATTGGGAGCTTTTCCCACCCTTACTGCCCGCCATAGGTGTATTGGAAGAATTTACAGGTTGATAACCAACCTGTTTGGCCATGTTAAGAATGCACCTTGCAGTGGGATTCAAACCCAGAGCTTTTGGTTCAGAGGCAGGCACAATACTCACTGCACCTCAAGACCTCCTCCCTTTTGGTTACCCAATCTGAGAGATACACAACGAAGATGGGTAAACACTCCGCTCTCTCTCCAGGGGCACCATTGCATAAAAATATTATGGATTGCCCCCAAAGCTCTGAAATCTCCATTGCGAACTGGACTCATTAAGCTATGTAATTTTACTATCAGAAATGTTAGTAAACAATTATTATTCTACTAAGGATTTAACAGATCTAACAAAATGACACTTTAAAGCTGCAACATACCACATAGATAAAAAGTCCCATGTAAACATGGTACAGAATTACTATTTCAGATTTACTATTTTGCAGCTGCGAGTGATCAGAAATGTCTAATTTATGGATGTAACTGGAAACTTTGGAGCTCACCAAAGAAAGCTCTCTTAAAAGAACAAATGTCTAATCCAATAACTGTCCTCATGAAATTTCCACCCATGGATTTTTATTTACTAACGTTTATTGTTTGGCAATTGAGAGTTAACATAAACCTAGAAACATAGAAACTAGGAGCAGGAGTAGGCCATTTGGCCCTTTGAGCCTGCTCCTCCATTCATTATGATCATGACTGATCATCCAACTCAATAGCCTGCTCCCGCTTTCTCCCCATATCCTTTGATCCCTTTCGCCCCCAAGAGCTTTATTTAACTCCTTCTTGAAAACATACGATGTTTTGGCCTCAATTACCTTCTGTGGTAGCGAATTCCACAGGCTCACCACTCTCTGGGTGAAGAAATTTCTCCTCATCTCAGTCCTAAGTGATCTACCCTGTATCCTCAGACTGAAACCCCTGGTTCTGGACTCCCCAACCATCGAGAACATCCTTCCTGCATCTACTCTGTCTAGTCAGGTTAGAATTTTATAGGTTTCTATGAGATTCCCCCTCATTCTTCTGAACTCCAACGAATATAATCCTAACCGGCTCAATCTCTCCTGATATGTCAGCCCTGCCATCCCAGGAATCAGTCTGGTAAACTTTAGCTGCACTCCCTCTATAGCAAGAACATCCTTCCACAGATAAGGAGACCAAAACTGCACACAACATTGCAGGTGTCTCACTAAGGCCCTGTATAACTGCAGCAAGACATCTCTGCTCCTGTACTCGAATCCTCTCGCTATGAAGGCCAACATACTATTTGCCTTCTTTACTGCCTGCTGCACCTGTATGTTTACCTTCAGGTCTCGTTGCACATTCCTCTCTCTCAATTTACAGCCATTCAGATAATAATCTGCCTTCCTGTTTCTGCGACCAAAGTGGATAACCCCACATTTATCCACATTATACTGCATCTGCCACGCATTTGCCCACTCACTCAGCTTGTCCAAATCATACTGAAGCATCTCTGCATCCTCCTCACAGCTCACCCTCCCACCCAGCTTTGTGTCATCTGCAAATCTGGAGATATGAAATTTAGTTCCCTCATCTAAATCATTAATATATATTGTGAATTGCTGGGGTCCCAGCACCGATCCCTTCGGAAAAAGACCGGTTTATTCCTACTCTTTGTTTCCTGTCTGCCAACCAGTTTTCTATCCATCTCAATACACTACCCCCAATCCCATGCGCTTTAATTTTACACGCTAATCTCTTACATGGGACTTTGTCGAAAGCCTTCTGAAAGTCCAAATAAACCACATCCACTGGCTCCCCCTCATCAACTCATCAACTAGTTACATTCTTGAAAATTCCAGTAGATTTATCAAGCATGATTTCCCTTTCGTAAATCTATGCTGACTCTGTCCGATTCTGTCACTGTTTTCCATGTGCTCAGCTATTAAGTCTTTTATAATGGACTCTAGAATTTTCCCCACCTACTGACATCAGGCTGATTGGTCGAAAATTCCATTTTCTCTCTACTTCCCTTTTTAAATAGTGGGGTTATATTAGCTACCCTCCAATCTGTAGGAACTATTGCAGAGTCTATAGAATCTCAGAAGATGACCACCAATGTATCCACTATTTCTACAGCCACTTCCTTAAGTACTCTGCGATGTAGATTATCAGGCCCTGGGGATTTAACAGCCTTCAATCCCATCAATTTCCCCAACACCGTTTCCCTACTAATAATGATTTCTTTCAGTTCCTCCCACTCACTAAACCCTGCGTTCCCCAACATTTCTGGTATGTTAGTTGCCCTCCTTTGTAAAACAGAACCAAAGTATGGATTGAGTTGGTCAGCCATTTCATTGTTCCCCATTATAATTTCCCCTGTTTCTGACTGTAAGGGACCTACATTTGTCTTAACCAATCTTCTTCTCTTCATATATCTACAGAAAATTTTACAGTCAGTTTTTATGTTCCCCTCAAGCTTACTCTCGTACTCTATTTTCCCCCTCTTAATCAATCCCTTGGTCCTCCTTTGCTGAATTCTAAACTGCTCCCAATCCTCAGGTCTGTTGTTTTTTCTGGCCAATTTGCACGCCTCTTCCTTGCATCTAATACTATCTCTAATTTCCCTTGCAAGCCATGATTTGGCCACCTGTCCTGTTTTACTTTTGCGCTAGACAGGAATAAACAATTGTTGCAGTTCACCCACGTGCTCTTTGAATGTTTGCCATTGCCTATCCACCATCGTCCCTTTAAGTAACGTTTCTCAATCCATCGTAGCCAACTCACGGCTCATACCATCATAGTTTCCTTTCGTAAGATTCAGGACCCTAGTCTCAGAATCAACTACATCACTCTCCATCTTGATGAAGAATTCTACCATTTTATGGTCACTCATCCCCAAGGTGCCTCGCACAACTAGATTGCCAATTATTCCTTTCTCATTACACAATACCCAGGCCTATTCTCTATATATTTGGTCCAGAAAACCATCCCATATACACTCCAAGAATTCCTCCTCTACGGCATTGTTACTAATTTGATTTGCCCAATCTATATGCAGATTAAAGTCACTCATAATTACAGATGTTCCTTTATTGCATGCGTCCTTAATGTCCTGTTTAATGCCATTCCCAACATCCCCACTACATTTTGGGGGTCTATATACAACTCCTGCTAACGTTTCTTTCCCCCTTAGTATTTCTCAGCTCTGCCCATGCAGATTCTGCATCGTCGGAGCTTATATCTTTCCTCACCACTGCGTTAATTTCCTCTTTAACCAGCAATGCAACTCCACCGTCTTTTCCTTTTTGTCTGTCCTTCCTCAACACTGAATACCCCAGGATGTTCAGTTCCCATCCCTGGTCACCCTGCAGCCATGTCTCCGTAATCCTGACTATATCATACCTGTTTATATCTATTTGCACGATTAATTCATCCATTTTATTGCGAATGCTCCTCGGGTTAAGGCACAAAGCCTTAAGGCTCGACTTTTTAAACATTACAGGTCCCGTTCCCACTATTTTTCACTGAAGCCCTGTTTGATTCTTGCTCGTGCTTTCTTTGACTATCACTTTTCTTATTCCCCTTTCGGTCTTTTGCTCTTGTCCTTGATTCCCCCTCTTCTGACTCCTTGTGTAGGTTCCCATCTCCCCACCATTATAGTTTAAACCCTCCCCAACCGCTCTAGCAAATATTCCCCCAGGACATCAGTTCTGGCCCTACCCAGGTGTAACCCGTCCAGTTTGTACTGGTCCCACCTCCCCCAGAACCGGTCCCAATGTCCCAGAAATCTGAAACCCTCCCCCTCACACCATCTCTTCAGCCACGTATTCATCTGATATATCCCATTTCTACTCTGACTAGCATGTGGCACTGGTAGTAATCCTGAGATCACTATCTTTGAGGTCCTACTTTTCAACTTACTTCCTAACTCTCTATAACCTGCTTTTAGGACCTCATCTCATTTTTTAACCTATGCCATTTGTATCAAGATGTACCACAACCACTGGCTGTTCACCCTCCCCCTTCAGAATGTCCTGTAGCCGCTTTGAGACATCCTTGACCCTAGCACCAGGGAGGCAACATACCATCCTGGGGTTTCATTTGCGGCCACATAAACACCTATCTATTCCCCTTATAATTGAATCCCCTATAAATATTGCATTCCCACACTTTTTACTCCTCCCCTGTGCAGCAGAGCCAACCATGGTGCAACGAATTTGGCTGTTGCTGCTTTCCCCACAAATGCCAGGCAATGACCATCTCCAACAAGAAAGAATCTCACTATTGCCCCATGACATTCAATGGAATTATCATCGCTGAATTCTCCACTATTAACATACTAGGGGTTACCATTGACTAGAAAATGAATGGATGCGGCATATAAATACTGTGGCTACAAGAGCAGGTCACAGGGTAGGAATCCTGCTGCGAGTAACTCACCTCCTGACTCCCCAAAGCCTGTCCACCATCTACAAGGTGCAGGTCAGGAGTGTGATGGAATAGTCTCCACTTGCCTGGATGAGTACAGCTCCAACAACACAAGAAGCTTGACACCATCCAGGACAAAGCAGCCTGCTTGATTGGCACTACATCCTCAAACATTCACTCCCTCCACCACCGACGCACAGTAGCAGCAATGTGTACTATCTACAAGATGCACTGCAGGAATTCACCAAGGTTCCTTAGACAGCACCTTCCAAACCCACAACCACTACCCTCTAGAAAAAGGATAGCTGACACATGGGAACACTAAGTTCCCCTCCAAGCCACCCCTGACATGGAAATATATCGTTGTTTCTTCACTGTCGCTGAGTCAAAATCCTGGAACTCCCTCCTTAATAGCACTGTGGGTGTACCTATACCATAAGGACTGCAGCAGTTCAAGAAGATAGCTCAAGGGCAGTTAGCGATTGGCAATAAATGCTGGCCTTCTAACCAGAGATGCACACATCCCATGAATGAATAAAAACTTTCTATACTTCCTTAAGATGCTAAAAACAGAGAAAATATGCCCCAATGAATGATACTATTTAGCATTCTTGCCCATACCCCATATAATTTAAAATGTAATTCACTACATTTGCACAAGCCACTTACTATCTAGAAAACATTTTTAATATGTTAGAAGATACCAACAAATTAAAGGCACAGATTATGGTCGGTCAAGATGATAGAGAAGGTAGTCTAACAACCGGATGAGAACTTGTGATAAGAAATCTGATGGGGCCTGAAAATTAAATTTTTCAGTCCAGAACTGAAAGTAATGTTGAATTAAATACCACACTGCATACATGGAGTCTTGATTAGCAAGGGTCACAGTGTTATCTTAGTTCATTGATCTTTGAGCTTTATGTCATCACAGATGCTGACAAAGGGCTCTGGATAAACAATGCATTTACTTTTTGCACACAGTCAAGTTAACTAAGTTGGTACATGTAGGAATCCAACTATATTGGCAAATAAAAGTTCCATAAGCTTCTTGTACATTGAGCTATGCTTCAACTTGATTCATAACAAGAGTACAAGATATTCTTTCAAAGAAACATTTGTAGCATTAAGAAGTATGTAATTCAATTTTCAAAGCTTGTAGCTTTTTAGCCATTAGTTGTTCAGCAAGTCAAGTTCAGTTTTGTAGTCTGAGGGCATATTAATCTTGCAAGTGTCACAAAGCGAGTTATTTAGCACAAAATGAAAATACTATGAATGCTGGAAATCTGAAATAAAAACCAATGTTGAAAACCCTTAACAGAAAGAAACAAAGTTAACATTTCAGGTTGATGACCTGATAAAAAGGAACCATTAATCTCTCTCCACAGATACCACGAGACCAGAGCATCCTTGGTTTTTAAATTTAGGTCATTTAACACTGCAGTTTTCGTTATATCAATGATGTTCAAGCTAGATTTTGCCATAGAACAGCCTAGACAGATAGAAAATTTGGGAATATTTTCCTTTCCCCTCTAATTATGCTTAAATAAAAGCGTCAACATTAGAGTTTCTTAAACTTAATTTGTTTCTAGATGTTGATTTTACATCCAAATTAGAATATTGTTATGACAACTTAATTCCTCCCAAAAAATTCAGTGTGCTGTCTAAAGTAAATAGAATACTTCAAATTTAATTGAGTGTCCACTAAAAGTTATTTTGTTTAGTTTGCTTTAATTAGGCTTGTGTACAAATAGTATGAACTAGAATTTAAACAAATGGATATTTTTCTTCGATAAATTTTAATCACCGAAGAATATTTACTTCTATTCCTGCAAGCATAAGGATTACGTAGTACAAAAAAAACACAAAGGGCTTTTAAAAATTGCTTGTTTAACTCAGTTATGATGGTCAGCATTATTCATTTTATTTTCTATAAAACTGATTGCAATGTTACTTCAATTCTGGAGTGGCAGTTTTAATGTGATTGAGCTTAAATTTCTAATGTGCTGAACCGACAGATGGCCTTCAATATCTGCTCAATTATTGTCATGTCAATTTTCTCCTCTCCCTCCAGGCCTGCAGGCAACAATTCCTTCCAGAAGCACAGTTCCAGAGATCAGGCACCGTCCAGTATCACAAGTCGTCATTATGCGTATGCAAGATGTGATAGGCAGTGCCTCTAGACTACTTGACTATGCTGATCAGAGATTACAGACAACCTGATTTTATTCTCATCCAATTATCATATATGCATATCTTTAACAGGAAGTGCTAAATAGCAATCAGAACCAGGTAAATTAGCAGAAATTCCCTCCATAGCTACTTTGAGGTTGCAAAGCAAAATTGCTTGAACTGCCACCCAAAGTTGTGATTAGCTAACCTTGCACAAACCAACTATTTCCTCTAACAAAATATTAAAAGCCACCTACAGAAATTATTATTTCTCATTGTTTGGGATTTGTTTCAAAAGTAATTTGATAAGTTAAACAACTGAAGAAAGGGCTATGCTCTGATATTACAAAACGTCTTTCAAAAGAGAGAATCATTATCTAGCAGCTTTCACACTTCCTCGTGGCATTTGCAATGATCTGAAAACAAATAACTCTCCCAGAATTGCATCATGGTTTGCGATATATGAAAACAATATTTGTTTTCACAAGCAGCTGATTATTAAAATATATATATATATTTTAATAAAGTAACTGTAAAGCCAGTAATTGTTCTGTTTTGAAAATTTCTACATCTATTTACCTTATCAGTCATAACAGATGCAAAGAGGAAACGCCCGCCCAGGCCAAACGAGTAAATTCTTGATCCAATAGTTTTGAATGTTCTTCCAAAATCATCTGTCCTTTTAAGCTCCAACAGGCCCCTTGCAGCTACAAAAAAAAAATCAAATTGCATCTTCATCAGTTCCTATGCACACTGGAAATAGTGATCTTAAGCACAGAATCCAGCTTTTAAATTTAAGAATATTTTAGGCAAGCATTTTGAATAGCAATCATAATATTTGCATGCCAGCAATGCCCATATCCCATGAATGAATAAAAAAGTTTACGTTTTTGGTCCAAGCTTAACTGAACAAATACAAGCTCTAACAGTTGATTTGCTATTTACGTATCAATTAGAAAGCAAAATCCAAGTTTTTCTACTGAATAGGGACATTCGTGTGGTTAAACAATATATCGTAGATGTTCCCAATGTATAATTACCATCATAAAGCAACAAATAAAACAGCCAACACTGCTAACCAGCATTCAATTACTAAATAAAAAATATTTTAGTGCTTTCCAGAGTTATTACTAGCACATTGTTAGTACTTGTGTCCCAGGAACAATGTTATCCTGTAACTAAGGGTTCAAGAGGCCCTGGCAACAGGTCCACATAGTTAAACACACTACCAGAAGCCTTTGTGAATAGGATTCATGTGTACAAGTAAGAGTCCATTGGACAGATAGAACAAAATTCAATGCGGATAGTACCAGTTCTGTTCACTTTTACAGAAGTCTTTTTTAAATAAAATTCAAGAATCAATTCTGGAAAAAGTTAACACCAGCTCATAACACCAATGTTGGCAGATACATGTAGCTTATGATTTGTGTAGGAACTTAATCCATGCATTTTTCATTGATATGGTAAATGGCCTGATTAATAAAAACAAATCCCTACAAGCTTCTGAAGTTTTCCTGCAAGAAAAATAAAAAAATAATAAATCTAAGTGATAGCAAGAAAGAGCTATCCTACACCTTAGGATGTAGTATGCATTGAAACTAAAACTTGTAACCAAATTATACCTATATGTCTGTTCTAAAAACATTGCAAGGTAGGATTTTTATTAAATTATTGAATCATTAAATTTTTTATCAAATTATTGATGGAACTTACTACAAGACCCATTGGGGTGGGTTGTGAAGAAAATAGTATCATTTTGTCCCCTGTAATAAAGCAAAGACAATCAAATGGACAATAATGCTTACAAATAAAATGTAACGACGATACAATAATGTTGGGGGGATGAGACGGAGATGGGGGAGAAAAGGGAAGAGGAACTACTTACAGAAATGACATACAGAGCAAATAATTTGTGCTTAATGGCCAAACATCTACTAAGAATCTATCATAGCCGATAAGTCATGTAAATTTACTTTGCGCTCAATGTACGTCACTTCCCATCTCTAAGTCAATTTAGTTGCTAAATGGTGTCACTGATTTTACATGCTCAGTTTTTCCTTAGTAGAGTGAATCATCTACATCAGAAGAGAATTTGCTTCATATTTGGAAGCCAATATTCTTCCTTTACTAATTTTGTCAACAAAGTCTTAGCTGAGGTGTGTTTTTCTTTTCTAAAATTGATCAGTACAGGAAACTCAGTCTTGCTGTAGAAAGTGCGCAGAATAACGTAAGATACATTTGTTTATGTTGAATGAACAGGTCGAGTAGCTAGCAGAAATTCCTCTATGTTCGTCAAATTATCCAGTGGTTCAAGCTGCTTTCAAATTATGGTTTCCACAAATGCACTGAAAATATACTAACTAGCCAGAATATAATGTCAAATAACCCTTTAGGTGAAGTACAAATTGGAGTGGAGAACTGTACTAGTATTAGAACAAAACCTCAGAGTTAAGTTTATTATTTAAGGCCTTTATTTAAAAAAAAGAACAAAAAGCATATTCTCTCAGTCTGCACTTAGAAAACAATATTACTGATCACCCTCCACAACCAAATCCTCTACTTCTCAGGATTATCCTCGAGGGAAAGCACAACCTCAAGCTGCCTTTCTCAGCCTCCTACAACTCAATTCCAGAACTACCTCCATCCAAAAGCATGCGAGAACCTCAGATTTGTTGTGTCAACAAAATTAAGGCCTCCTACCAACTGCATTAGCTCTACCACAACCTTAACTTCCACCTTCCCAGTGCCAACTTCACATCATTTAGTAGTTTCTCCTCAGACTCACCTTTTGATACTAACCACCTGCTTCCTCAGCTCACATCTATTTTTTTCTACCTTTAATGTTCACTGACATGCTTAATATTTACTTGCACAAACCTCAGAATCACATTGCAGAAGGGGCCCTTCAGCCCATTAAGTCTGCACCGACACATGAGAAGCATCTGACCTACCTACCTAATCCCATTTTCCAGCGCTTGGCCCATAGTCTTGAATCTTATGACGTGCCAAGTGCTCATCCAGGTACTTTTTAAAGGATGTGAGGCAACCCACCTCCACCACTCTCCCATGCAGTGCATTCCAGACCGTCACCACCCTCTGGGTAAAAAAATTTTTCCTCACATCCCCCCTAAACTTCCTGCTCCTCACCTTGAACTTATGTCAAAAAGCCTTCTAAAAAGATTTTCTTTAGCCCTGCACGCTTTCCAATTACATCATCCCTAACTTCTCTTTTCTCGCTCGTGGTCCAACACAGCATCTTCCCCACAACTTCCAGGCTCACCTCTCCCACCTTACTCTATCCAAATGCTTAAATTTGTTTTCTGATCTGCCAACAGTACCATGACTATCCTGGTCAAAAATCACAAGTATACTTTGTGACATCAGGCACCTCATTTTTTTTTTGTATTTTCCACTATACTTTAAAGTCAGTCACTACATTCTACTTTCTTTCCTCTGTGGTCCAATTCCATGGGAGTAGACTTGCTCAGTTCTATTCCTACCTATTCAAGCAGGGAAAAGACGGTCTAGTAATGCCATTTTCTCCAACATGGTCACTTCAAGAATCCCAAAGGTTAACTTTTTTTTCATATGTTGCACCTTTGTGATATCCATTAGGATGAGCCAAGTTTCCACATTCACAATATTATCATTGACTCTACAAATACCATGATCATACTGATTTTCCAATACACTCAAGATTAAATCGGAACCATTCTCCAATTTTACATGAACAAAATGAAACCTCTGCCACCAAATAGTACTTTCTCATGGGCAATTAGGGATAGGCAACAAATGCTAGTCTAGCCAGTAATGCTCACATCCCATGAAAGAATGAAAACAAGTTCAATCCCACAAGGTTACTTCAAAGCCCACATTCTATCCATAACCAAAATTACTTCCTTCCATCTCAACATCACTTAATCTTCCAGCCTTGCCTCATCCAATCACTATCAAAACTTTTACCCATATCTGTATTACCAAGATTCACAAGATCTCTTTCTGGGCCTGCAATAAGCCAACTCAAAAACAAAATGACTTCACATCCTCTCCAATTCACTCATCATATCGGCTTTTTCCAACCTAATCACTTCCCCTTCTCCATTAACAGTTAATTCAAAATTCTCATTCTTAATTTATGAACTCTCTGTAGCTTCATTTCCACTCTACCATCTCAATCACCTCCAACATTTCCAACTCCAGCCTTGAACATAATCTCCCTCCTTTCCTACCTGCTCCCCCACTCCAACTTGGAAACAGGGCCTTCAACCAAATTCTTTGGAACTATCCCCCTAAGCCCACTTTGCTATGTTTCTCCCCACCTTCAACACCTGACACTCTTAATCATCTTTAATAGTATTACTGTTCAGCGTCCATTCTCCTTTGTAAACCGTTAATGAATTACTGTATACTTTAATAAAACAATTTATTCAGTTACTTCAGTTACTCTTAGTTAAGCTTTACTTACCACTTAACAAGACAGACAAAGCCATGAATATTTTTCCATGTTTCACCAAAATTGGAGGAAAACCACAAAACATTCTGGAATATTGTAAATAACATGTCAGACAAAAGAAGAAACACTTGGAATTGCATAATGAATAAACTTATGAAACCACCTGCATACAAAATTTTGTTGATATATAGATTTTTTAATTCCCACTCACTCCCGAATGCAATATCACATTGCTGATCGATGGAGTTTTCTGTGCGCGTATAAATTGCCAAGTTTCTTACAATACATCAGCAACTATATTTGAAAAGTAATTCACTGGCTGTAAAGCACTTTGGGGCTTCCAGTGACTATGAAAGGTGCTAAATGCAAATTAAATTACATCTGCAGCTGTTTGCATTTAGCCAACATATCTTGTCCAATTCATTATTAGTTTACATTCTGCTTAACTATTTGTGGAGTTCCTGAATTATGTAGGTCCAGTTTCTGAATCCAACACGAATGTAAACTAGAAACAGGAAGGGCCCCAATGTTGATCCCTGATACTCAAGACTTCTCCTCACAAGGATCTTTTTAATGCATGCTTATCAATTTAAACTTAACAGTAGCCTCTCATGTGAAACTTTGTCAAAATAGTTGGGAAATAAAACAAAAGCTACATCAAGTTGAATGTCACTTGCTCAAAAAAGGCAGTTCTTCACCTTTTTCCAATTCACGTAGATTGCTCCTTAGATACTTGGCTACCACCATGCAGGAGGTTCCCAAGTTTACTATTGATTTATTGGCCCTGAACTTTCTTGGAGTGGCAGAGTCAGACTGTCACTCCATTCTTGGGGGAGAATTTTCCGCTCGGCGAGCAGGGGCCGCTTGCCAAGGAATAAAATGATGCGCAGTGATGTCGGGCATGCGTCCCAACATCACCGCATGTCATTTAGATTTTCAGTTCGGCTGTGCAGCCGCCGAACTGTCAAAGGCCTGTTAAGGCCATTAATTAACTAACTAAACCTATTGAGAAAGCTGCCTGTCCAACCGTAAGGTTGGCGGGCAGGCAAAGAGCCCAGGCGGCCTTCGCATTTTTCATGGAGCCACAGGCAGGATGAGGTTTCATGAAGGGTTTATAAATTAAACAAATTTTTTCATTAAAGTTCATCAACATGTCCCAGCTCATGTGACACTGTCACATGAAGGGACATGTCTTAAAAAAATTTTTTCTTTAGTAAAATTATTCAAACTTAAAACTTGTCTCCCTGAGGTACCTCTGTGCCTCGGAGATTTCTGTGCTCTTTGGCGCGCATGTGCACCCCCAGCTCAGGGAACACCCCCCGCCCACACACAGAGCGCACAGCACTTCCGGGTGCCACATCATGCTGGCCCGCCCCCGCACAACCCCCCCAACGAGGGGGGAAATCCTCCCCCTGGTTTCTTAACTTAAAATCCAACTGCTCCTTTCTCGTCCAACCCTCCAACTCAAGCTGGGAGAGGACTGTTTGGTGCAGCAGGTTCCTGAGCGCTTGTGTAAAGGGCAGCAGAGTTGGATGCAAGGAAACCATGCCTCTTTTTTTTTTACAGCACTAGCTGCCATACAGCAGGTAAGTTTAAAGGTCCAGCCACTTTGAGAAGCCAAGGAGAAGGTAAGTTTGTAAGGCAAGTAGGTAGGATTGCAAGTGGTGGGAGGTGTCAGTGGGGGGGTCGGCAGATAGGATGAGGGGGTCAGGTGTTTGTGGGAGGGGGTGGTTCGGGGTCACCTGGTCTTTGGGGGACCAAGGGGGTCAGTGAAGAGGTAGGGGGTGGGGCGGTGTCAGTTCTATAGTTATCCTGGAGTCAGAAGTGGTTTAATTCTAATTTTTCCAGGGTAACTATTCTGTTAAGACAGTCGGAATCATCCGAAGTTTGTGATTTATATCACACTTTTGGATAGTTCTGATGACAGGGCAATTGCCTAACAGAAGTTTGAACTTCCCGGGAAATCCTTACCTGGGGAGTTCCGGTGAGATAGGAAGTGTCTTTGATGTATCCCCAGTTTGCAACAAACACCTCGGAGCTCTGAAATTACGGGCCACTATCTTACCCAATATTGCTGCAAGACTATTTAGTTCCCCTAGTCGCTTTAAAAGGAGCACAAGGGTCGTTTTCCAACTTACCGCTAATTGCCGGAGTTTATTCATTCACACATAAATGACCAACAATACACAATACCATCAAAAATAAAACGAATATGTCAGCAAATTTGAGAATATGATCATTTTCAGGTGTACTTCCTTCATATGTGAAAGAATTATCTCTTAACATTAAAGTTCAGCTCCTATTTAGTGCCAAATTAGTAACACATTTTCACACCATAAAGCAACCAAACCATGAAAGTTTGGTCATGTTTACAGTGTGTGGCGTTTCTATGCTTGTAAGTAGGATAACATAACTTCATGCAAAAATACAAGCCAGACATCTCAAACCACAGACATGTCTGAATACCATATATTCTAAAAACACTGTCAGCAATTATGCTTCTATAAATGTTAAAAGTGGCAGGAAAATATGTAGAATCTAAAGCATTCAAAAGCATTTATAGCTAAGCTTCACTTTTTTCTCTTGCAATTTCTACTTCCAGTGATTTTCTGTTAAGAACATAAATAGTAGTAGGCCATTCAGACCTTTGAGCCCACTCCGCCATTCAATGAGAACAAGGCTGATCTTCTGCTTCAACGCCATTTTCCTACACTAAAACATCAAGGGATATGGGGATGTGTAGAAATTTATTGGATCCCAGTCTTGAACATACTCAACAATTGAGCATCCCACAACCCTCTGCGGCAGGGAATTCCAAAGATTCGCCAACCTCAGTGAAGAAATTCCTCCTCATCCCAGTCCTAAATGGCCTGCCTCATACTGAGACTGTGTCCCCTGGTTCTACACCCTGCAACCAGGGAAAGCATCCTTCCTGCATCTACCTTGTAATTATTTATAGCAACTAACATTACCCAATGTATAAAGCAAAAGATGTGACAGCTTGGACCCAATTACTCAAATATTACTGCCATATCTGCATAGAACTTTACACATACCAAAAGCCATCTAATTCTAAGAGAGAAAAGATTACTTTTATATTTCCAAGGCAACTACAAGTTACATATTTCACTTCACAGAAAATATTGTCATAGAGGATAAATGCCAAAAGAACTAATTTTCCCACTATTAGCTGAACTTGCTCATGTTCAAATTCGAGTTATGCCATACCCCTAGTAAACTGAAAGCAATAGCTTTCCCAACTCAAGAATTTCAACTCATTTTTACATTTTCTGAATAACCAAAACTTATTGCAATTAACGAATACAATCATTTTTTTCTTAGACATACTTACATCTATGCTGAGGGCTAGAAGATGCTCGGAATTTTTGGAATGGTAAAAAATCTGCAACAGTGGGTGAAAAGGAAGATTTATGGGGGTAAAGTTCTTGCCAAAATCACTCGATCTGAAGATCCTTCCGCCACTGCTCTTTCCAGATACATCAGCTGTAAGGATCACCTAAAGGAGGAAAAAAAGAGAACAATTGTCATTATGAAACATACATTAATGTTAAACTGTCACTTCAACCTAAATACACTGAACACTTAGCTAATCCTATATGTATAATGGAGAACACCGCCCTGAAGTGGCTCTGTTATGCTCACTACAGCCATTTATACTGAAGGGAGAGTTTCGCATTAACCAATTTCATATTAAAACAACTTTTCCAGCGTTGTGACCATTTGAAACTATTTTTCCAACAGGTACAGTGGGGACAAGCCAGTGAACTGAAGCAAAATGTCACCTTTGCTGTCCCACCCAGGGACAGCTCAGGCCAATGGCAGGAGAAAAAAAAACTGCAAGCCTGCCTCTGCTCCCAACATTAGCTTGCTCTTCAATTATGCTACCAGGTGACACCATTGGTCCCTGCCATGAGTCAATACTACCTTAGGTAATGCAAACTGCTTTATTTACTTGACCATTGGTAGCAGCCTGAAAGTTGTCAGCAAACCTGTGAGGTAGTCATATTACATATTTCAATGTTTACACTTGGCTTTGCAGGCCTCATGCTCTTTTTTAAAAGCCTGATTGGTTACAGTAACTTACTTTAATCCCTGTAACAATTCAGTACAGTGTGGTTCATGGAGCTATATGACCTTACCGCCTATCAATCTGCAAATATTAATGAATTCTTTTACTCATTTTCTTCCTGGTTGCTGCCATCCTCTAATAGTTTTGAGCAAATTCCAAAACAATTGAATTCCATTGTCAAGAAAAAGCCATTTGAAGCCAATTGACAACCCAACTCATTGGAACATTGCCACATTCGGAGTTAATCTCTGAGGTACAAGAGTGTGCTAAAACAGAAAGGGACTCTTCTGGATAAGGGTATCTATCAACAGATTGTGAGTAGGCTGACTTGAGAATTGTGGGTGCAAGCCAATTCCTACTATTTCACGTCACAGTTTGATGGAGCTTACAAAATGTTTAACATATGGATGCCAAGATAGTGAAATTGCAGAATCTTTCCAGATAGATTACCTCAGAGTTAAATGTCATTTGTCTTCTATATTTAGCTTATGATCAGCACGTACCACATTCTACATGTTTGTTTCCACACTGTGTTGTTGTGTTTTTTAACATATTCTTCCTTATCCCTTTCTTAGATCTTCCTGTATCACTGGCCAATAGGACAGTTGACCTATGCCTGACCCCAAGTCCCATACCAAACACTGTTCTGAAGCTTGTTGCTGGAAACTGCAAGAACAGACCAAGAGGGTTCTCTATCCTTTCTCTGTAGGGAACTAAAGTGTACTCTGCTACCCAAACAAAGTAGACAACATTTGTAGCTCAGCACACTGTACAAAACAAAGCTATGGTTACGAATCCAAATCTTAACATTGCAGTGTTGATCCAAAACCGATTTAGTTTGAGAAAAGTTTGAAAGCAAGATAACAATGGATAGTGTACTACAACATACCACACTGGCAAATTAGTGTTGAATATTCTAAATCAATCCAGCACACAATACGAAAGGATTACCTTTCCAGAATTCTCCGGGCCAATAGCAATTCCAAATTCAGTACGGATGAAAGTATTGTTGATGAGTTTTGTAATATCAGAGAAGGTCTTTCCATAATCATTACTGGAAGAAAATTATTAAAACAATTCAGGCAAGTTGCATGCTACACAAGTAAACAAAGTCTGAAAATGCCACACAGTACAAAAAAATTCCATTGGTACTTGTAGGGTATTTAAAAATAATGTGGCCTCCAATGGTAAAATGTAGCTTCACAAAGATTTTCAGCATGGAAAATTCCCAATCTTATCCAGGCAATTCTTCAGAGAGCAGCATTAAAGAAAGAATAGCCATCTCTTCACAAGAAGAAGAGTAAACCAAGTTAAACCATATTAATAAAAACAAAAAAACTGCGGATGCTGGAAATCCAAAACAAAAACAATTCTGTTTTTGTTTTAAACCATATTAATATGCCTAATTTCTTGTAGCAATTACATAGGAGCAACGATGAGGCCTGCGGATAGTTAGCCAGAAAATGTCACAATGCTGTTCTCAAGCAGGAATAAACTTAACAGGTTATGCAAGTTTTATGTTGTTATTGAAGCAAGACATAGCTAAATCAAAACATTGTTCTATTATGCTTATTTGCCACATGTAGTGATGTTTATCATTACCTTTCTACCCAGTTTTAAAAATTTTCAAGATACAGATCACAATCAACTCAATATATACACTAAAAATGTATAAATTAAGCATATGAAAAGCTAAATAAATTTAGTGTCTCATTACTTCTCAACAAATTATTTCAGGCCACTTTGCATAAAACGTATTACACTTTTAAAGGCAGTGACTCTTGTTATGTAGCCAAAAAGAGCAGCTATTTGGAAACTTTAAAAGTATCCAAAGGTATAAAGAATTTATACAATCCTGCCTTATATACTCCATGCAAGTCCCAATGAAATTGTTTCTAATAATATTTGACCCATCTCACGGCACTGCATCAGCTTACAGAAGTTACTGCAGCATACAACTTCATATCCATGGTAATACAGAATAAATGTGAACAATTTTACTGGAAATCCAGCTTCCATTGCAAGTACAAAGGCTTCATTATAATCTAAATGAAGGTTTTGTTAATCCAGTATCAGCATGGTTACTGAGAGGTCACAATAGCATACAGGAAGCAAACAATTTTGTAGATTCTACTACAAGTCAGCATGTGGTCAGAGATTGTTAAAATAATAAACTCAAGTGGATAAAGAATGAGGAACAGCAGAGCAATCAGAGCTCCTTTACACTTGGATACTGTAGCGTGCTCAGAAATAATTCCGACATTTTTAGCATTGTATAACAGCAAAAGATTAATAAACTCCACTATTGCTTACAATAAAAACAAAAAGACTGGAATATATAATGTGTGCCCTGGTTGCAGAACTTTCAAATTCCTGAACTACGATACTCATTAGGACAAAAGATTTTCCCTCCCAAAATTCAAAGAACAACTGCAAAAGTTGTTTAATATTTTTCTGTTAAAATATATTATTTAAAGCTAAAGATTATATTCATTACCTTCTGTATAACCGTGACTGTCCAAAGCTAATTCCCAAGAATGGCAGCTGGAAGGTTGTTAAGGCCAAGAGTACCTGTGAATGAAAACACAATTAAACTTGATCTGATGTGTTGGTGACATTTCCCCAAGCCCATAGTTCTTCAGAATAGAATACTTTCACGGTATTGATGTGCAACAATTCCAATCCATTTAATAGCTCACAAACAGTTTGGGGTTAACTCACAGGATCAGCGACAATCTACGACACTGCAGATATGCTGCAAATTGGGATCTAAATTAAAGCAGAACTAGCAAAAAATTAGGTCACCATCTCGCATACTCACACTGTTGGTCTATAAAAAACCTCCAAACGTTTTGCACGTTGAAGCAGTTTTGCAAGCTCCGTCACAAAGCCAATCACATTTCTGCCTTCTGCTAAACTGACAATAATACATACCAACCCACAAAACTAAAAGTTCTCCAAATTCCACAAGTAAATGATACAACTGAAAAACAACCTTTAACAAAGGTTCAAGGCCAAAGCCATTGCTTTAACGTAGCTAAATAAATGAACTTTCTTTGACACACTAATAGGCCATGATGAATATCTATGAATTTGAATCAGTTTTGGTGTGGAAAACACAAACTGCTAAAAAGGAATAACCTTTCAAAACAACTTCAGGTACAAACCCTAAACAAGCGAATGTTTAGCAATGAAAGGAAAGGAGAGAACTGAACAATCAGAAAGTGAGCCATCCATTAGCACGATTTTACTGATCTTCTGTTGGAGGAGTTACCTGTTCACCCTTGATGAAAGGCCCAGAAGATCAGAACAGCATTAAAAAAAGGGACTGAACAGTGACACTTAAGGCATGTAGATAAGGGAAGATCACTGTTTGAATCACATTCTAAAGGACAACAGTTTGCTTGCCATCTCGATGGAACTTAGCACTTGAGTAACCACACATCAGGTTATTTACTTGATAGTGGGAGGCAGCTACAGTGACTACTTTCCAGAGAGCTAGCTCAGTTTACAAAACTTCACTCTTTCTTAATAAATCTGTTTTGGCTGAAAAAGTTACAATTATATTTGAATGTTGGCATATGGGGCACACATTTCTTTGAAAACCGATAAGTACTTGAAGTTGTAACTGTGCCAGGATTTTCAACAGTAAAAGTTGTCACGTTACTTCACACAGTAGCTGGTATTTTATAATAAGAATATCACTCAAATTGCATAATTTGGCTAACAAAAGGATTCACAGAAATCATAAGAATATAAACAAAATTAAAACTTCAAAGTTACATTTGTAATTATACCCATTACATTGTATTGTATATTTTACTGTCTTCAACAAAGTTTTTACTAAAAAGATCTCAAGTCACTCCAAAATGCATAGGCTTGGATTCAATACTTTTGCCAAGAGTTATGACACTGAGTTGAAATTGAATTGTGTGGGGTCCGAGCAAACACAAATGTACCTAATTTTCCAGGGTGCACCAGTACTATGCTCTCAGTTAAAAGACTCTTTTTCAACTTCTAAAATTCATAATGAAAGTTTGGCTTGGAAAATCAGATAGGCTGTAAAAATAATGGAATAATGCTTTGATTACACATCTGTAGCAGCTTCTAGTATGTTCAGTAAACTTCAAAATAATACATTAAACATTAGGGGTTTGGAAAGAGTGCATGCACTGATCTCACACTTGTGAACTTGAGGAGGAGGCCAAAGAGCATTAAGTCTGACATTCAATGCTTTCAATTCATTGCACAACTACAGATATCATCTTGATGATCTATTGTTAATAAATTCCACCAAATGATTGCAAACCTGATAACACTGCGTAACAACAAAAACACATCAGGGAAAGTTTCAAAAATTCCTCATATTAACATTTTGGATGGAAGGTCTTTGAAATTAAGAAAACCAAATGAATTTGGTACACTGGCAGTGCAGAGCTTCCTCAAAGGTTAATTGTCTGATAATAATCATTCCCCTTGCTAAAACACAAAATGTACAAGTTGCAAAGCACCCACACTCAGACGCCACTGCAGTAGTCAGAGAGAGAGCAACACAGAAAACAGGGATGATAAGCACGGTTGCTTACTATTGCTCTGCTGTAAAGCCAAGATTGGAGATATCCACAACCAGGAGCAGGAAGAATAAGGAGGTGGAATGGGGAAGGGTCATTTTAAAAAAAATCATTCTGTGGTTAACAGCATAGTGTTCCTGTCCAAATTTTAAAAATGTGAGTAATCTGCTCACAGGAGTCTGAAAAGTGAGATTATTATTAAGATTGGAGTAATCTGTGCCAACCTTGACAAATGCTACCCTTGTATATAGTATCACCTCCAACACTCACAACAAAGTTTCAGCATTGAATACTAACCTCACAGTAAGTAGACCTGATAAATGAAGGAACACTGCAGGTAGGATTTTCAAAAGCTAAACTTTTCCCTACACACCTACTCTAGCCTATGTGCATGGAAGGTGAGAACTTATAATTTAAATTGCAACATTTTTTGGAAGGCCCATAAAATAGCTCAAAACAAAAGTACTTCATGTTAATGTCAAATATCTGTTAATGATTATGGAGATTGACACTCATTAAATAGACAACATAGTGGTAGCATAAAGGCCTGAAGCAAGGCTAAGCACAGTTTACACTAGCATACTTTCCTCATTACTTCTTCGCTATCTGAATATATTCAAATAACTTGATTGCTAAACAGACCAGGATTAAAGAAATTCTAATGCATGCAAATCCATTTGCAATACAAAGTCAGTTTTAAAAAAAACTATACAAAGCTTCTAAAAAAGGGACCAGAGATTCAAATCATGATTCAAAGGGTCACAAAGTATTAAATTGAGACGGTTTCCCTAGGCTAACAACTGAAAATACTTTGGAAATTTGAAGTCAATTTTTTTATTAATTCACTGGATGTGGCTGGGCCAGCATTTATTGCCCATCTTATTGCCCTTAAGGAGGTGGTGGTGGTGAACCCAGGGCATTACCCTGAGTCTCTATCGCTTCCCCTGTTTTGCAATGCGCAAACCAGAAATGTATGCTTCTAATTAGCTTCAGTAAATTTATATCAATACAACTAAAGAACTATTCATTTCTTCTGCCTCAAATTTTCTTCACTTCTGTTCTGAAGATGCTGACCTATACAGGGCCTTTCCTTATGAACCAGCTACCCTTCAGTATCTCATGTCAGGTATGGGCTTGGACAGCAAGTGTGTGCAGCCAATCCTGATCCTGTCTTCAATTAAATGTACACAGACACACTTACCAGCAAGAAAGCTGAACTGTAAATCTGGAGGATGAATTCTGACCACTTTTAAAAGCACTACTTTAATGAGTTTATCATGAGAGTCGTCAAGGAGTTCCAATAACCAGACAGTAGCAATTAAAAGAACCCAAAAATGTAACCTGCTCATTATTGGCACAGCTTCTAGAAATGACTGTGTACTGGTGATTATAGAAACCCAACTGCAATCACACTAGTTCTGGCACAACATTTTCTCAGGAGACAGAACTTCTGTTGGTTCATACCTGCAAAAGTCTTGATTACCATTTTATTATAAAAGATATACAATTAGGCTACAGGCTCAGTTAATCTTGATTGCGCAATTTTGAAGACCCAATCATTGGGTTTAAGGTTGTATTTTCTTATAAAAAAAGCAATCTGGCGTTGCATTGAAAATATACTGTGCAAATATGAGAACAGAAATATTTTAACACATCCATATGAAGTCCTTTCATCTGATACCTGAAAGGCAGTGTTAATCTGTTCATTGATGTAGTATAAATGTTTGTTCTCAGATTTTACAGCAAATTTACCTTGCAACCCAGAAAATCTAATAAAGCACTCTGGAGAAGAATTGGTTTATTAGACATACTTCACATAATTGATCACATTTTTCAGGGATTATCCATTTATTCTGAAGTATTTAAATGTTAACTTCGCTGACGTATAATTACTAGAATTAAAACTCAAAAAAACTATTTAAATTCACCAAAAGGATAATAAAAAGTTCACATAATACTTACACCAGTTCCATCTCCAACCCATGCCAATGTTACAGATCCACTCAAATCCACAAACTCATACTGGGGAGAAAAAAAAAATCAGAAAGCATATTTAACTGTTTTTTTTATTGCAAGGACACAAATTTACAAAGCAGTAACACTTCAAAGTTTGACTGATTTTGGTAGCCCAATAGAGGACTTGGGGGTTTTACTCAGGCAATAAATTTTAAACTGTAGATTTTCTCTTGCAATTACTGTACTAATGCACCAACTTGCACAATTGTGTTTCACACCAACAACACATTTTCAAAGCGATGCTGCAACTTCCACATCATCCACTCTGTTCATAACAACCAAACTCTACTGCTTCTCTACTACCACTGACACCAACTACCGTGTTACTATCAAAATAATACATTGAATCTTAGGTTATGAATTAAAACTCCCTGCAATTTATTAGCATAGCTGATCCCATCTCATGACCTTGTAATTCTGGCTAAGGTATGGTGTGAAGGAGGAACAACTAACAGTTCAGTCTGCAGTGAAGATATACTGCAAAAGTCAATCAACGCCAAAATTAGTTATTTCGTACAATGCAGGCAAGACATTAATAAAGGATTTTTGCAATTGCGTGCCACAAACTACAGTGCGAGCTCTCAACCAACCATGAATTAAAGCTTGGTCTGGTGTGTGTGCGCGAACACATGTTTTAGGAGGGGGAGGCAAGGTATTTTAGTGCAATTTGTTGCTATTTCCTTGCACTTAGTTTACTCTAAAGCTTTCCTGTGCCATACAGGATAGACCTTGTCTTGTCAATGGCTGCTAAGGTGTAGTTGAGTTGTCCGGATGACAATGAAATCACCACACCACCACCCCCACCCCACCACTCCCCTCTACCAAGAAAGCACCAATTCTCCACTCACTAGTTGTCAGCACTCGACAATGCAGTTGACATTGAGAACACTGCCTGAGAGACAACAATTGTAAATCATTCTCCCATCGTCGTGTGATGTAGCACATTAAAACCTTATATATATCAAAATGCAAAAGTTTATCAGAATTATTTTTCACTTACTTCTGATTTTCGCCCTTAATCCACTTATCTAAAAAGTGAAGATCGACAGTGGGGTTCCAATAGAATTGGGGAGTTTATGCATTTGTTGTGCATGTGTTGTGTAAGTTAGTATTTTTGTTGTGCATCAATCAAATTTTAAAACTATACATATTGAACTTTGCATTTATTGATTACTGGGGAACCTGGTGATTTAAAAAAAAAATCTTTTTCAGTCTGTTAAATGCAGAATGCCTTAAATCAGATATGTACTTGGTGTAATTATGCTGTTCCAAAATGCACATCTAGTTTCTTAAAAAAAATGTCTTGTGTTCAATGCCATAATTGGAACAGTGGAAGATGAGAGCAAACAACACCCCTCCCTCCCAGAACTACAACAGGGTTATCCTTGCCCTCACCTTTTCCCCCCTCCACATTCAATGGATTATGGATCATCCTCTGTTTTCCCCACCTCCAGTGTGATGCCACCAAAAACATCTTCCCCCCAGCGCGCGCGCATGTGCGCGCACGCCTCCCCCCCCCCCCCCCCCCCCCCCCCCCCCACCCCCAACCTTTCTTTTTCAACTCTGGAGGGACTGTTCCCTCAGCGACACCCTGGTCCGCTTCTGAATTGCCCTCAACACCCTAGCACTTTTCAATGCAAACACAGGAGATGAAACAGTTGCTCTCTTATCTCCTTCCTTCTCACCATCCACAACTTCCAATGCAAGGGCTCAGATTTTGCTTCAGTAATGATGGGTTCCGAACGTACACGGTTAAACATGGAAATCAAGAAGTTGCTGTCAGTAATTCTACACTTATCCATAGGGTACACTGATGAAGCCCCACACCACTCCTTCCCCACCATTTAAGTTCCTGGTTTCTTGTCTGTGAGAATAATTCAATGAAAATGGTTGCAATCCCTGATTAATGACATCACTTTTACTGGATACCTGGTGAGCCCCCTAACAGCGCCAGGAAAGGGAAAGTCCACAAATGCCACAAAGAGAGATCAGATCTTTGCGGGCAACTTTATTGGAAGTCAGCAGTGCTTGCCGTCACCTCTGCTGGCTGTGAAATCTAAGCCAGTGGTTATGACACTTCTTCATGAAGCTTTACGTAACAATAAAAAATCTGGAAAACACAACCTTAAATTGAGATAGAGTTCAAGCTACCTTCAAATTTGTTAAAGATAAAACACGTTTGACAAATGAGAACTTTTGCTGTTTTCAAGAAGGCCATGGCCAATTGGATAAAGAAAATAGAAACAAAAAATGCAGGAAATACTCTGCTGTTCTGGTAGCATCGTGGAGAGAGAAAGAGTTTCTGTTTCAGTTTAATATCCTGAAATGTTAACTTTATTTCTCTCTCCACAGATGTTACCAAACCCTCTCGAGTATTTCCAGAATTTTCTGCTTTTATTTCAGATTTTCAGCATCTGCTGTATTTTGCTTTTTGATAAAGGGAATGTGCATGGCATGAATTTTCAGAAGGCATTTTATAATTTGTCCCACAGGACATCTGTTACAATTCAAACACTGAAGAAATTTAGAAGCTTGGATAAAAAGTTTATTGGCAGATTGGAAACAAAGAATTACAGTTAGGCAATGTTGCTCAGCTTGGAAAATACTTGGAAATGATGTGCACCCAGAATCAAGACTGGGTTCAGTTCTGTTCTTTGAGTAGACATACACATTTTCAATTTGGTCTTATGTGGAGGGAGCACAACATCAAAATTTCCTGGCAAACAAAATGTAAGTTTTGACAAGATGGCAGAAATAATTTAATGCAAAGAAGAGTGAAGCAATACATGTTGGGAGGAAAAATAAGAGGAATAGAACAATGCTGAAGGATGTAGATGAGCAGAGATCGAGGGATCGATCAAAATTGTACATGTGCAGGTCAATAAAGCCATGGAAAAAAGGAAAATAGAATTTTGTTTTTCTCAAAACCAGGGCACAGAATACAAACTGAAAAAGTAATGCTAAATTTGCATTATGCAATAATTAGGCCACAGAACGGTGCCCAATTTTGGGCACCCAATTACAGATAGATCGACACAACCAAAAACATATACCACAGGTATTCACTGGGAAACCAGAGATGAGAAACTATGTTATGCAAAGAGATTTGAGACAATAGCACTATTTCCATTGCACAGAAATTGCCTGAAGAATATTTAACATAGGTTTTGATAATGGGGAAGGCTATTTCTTCTGGTTGGGGAGTTGGTGACAAGAGGCCTTCTGAGGAGGTCAGGTAAAAATTTCTTTTGACAGACATCTGCTGGATCACAAAATGCCCTTAAGAGGCAGAGAGAAGCTGTATCCTGACCAATTTCCAAAAATACCAAGCTGCCTTTTAGTACCTGCGACAACCCACCTGCCACTTTCCATTTAGAAACCTAGTAGGAAAGCTAGCTTCCATTTTAAAACTAGCTATTAAAAAAAAGCACAAAATTAAGAGAGAAATTTTGTTATTCTCACACTTTCCCACGTTCAATATTTGCGCGCAGACTCAAACTGAAACGGAGATTGCATAATTTCTCTTGCATCTCTGAATGAGTGGGTTTCAAAATAAAACAGTATATTCCTGAATTGAAGTTAAATTATAATGACTTGATTAAGGTTATTCATTTCCACACCTCATTCCAAGTAGAGAGAAAAAATAAAATCATAGCAAAAGTAAAGCCATGACAAATTCTGGTTCAGCTACAACTGGAATAGCTAGCTGCGTTATATAAATTAACACTGTAATGGCATTTTCTCTAAGACTGAATTAACCCAAGTTTATCCAGAAAGAGAAAATATACTCCAGAAACATGCATGCTAAAATTGAAAAAGAAACAAGGCACAGCATAATTACACCAAGTACATATCTGATTTAAGGCATTCTACATTTAACAGACTGAAAAAGATTTTTTTTAAATCACTAGGTTCCCCAGTAATCAGTAAATGCAAAGTTCAATATGTATAGTTTTAAAATTTGATTGATGCACAACAAAAATACTAACTCACACAACACATGCACAACAAATGCATAAACTCCACTAATCCAGAATCATCAGCTTGCCACAGATATTCTTTACATAGTGGAATGGGAAATATAGTATAAATCCAGTTTCACTGTAATTACCACACTTTGCTTTGAAAAACTAACTCACCATTCACTTCACCAACAGTAGCTGTAACCTAAGCATTAGCAAGGCAAAATAACTGGGCAGCAGGTGGTGAGGGGTCTTATTCTCTCATTTCAACTTGCTTTCTCATATTGAGCAACAAAAATGTTTAGTTATATCAATGTACCTTCCAAGGAAGTCATAAAGCTGTTGAGATATTCAGTTGTCTGTTTGAACCACAGTACAAATAACCTCAGAAAGCAAAAACAAAGATAAAATAAAAATAGGAATTGGATAAATAACTGAAATTGGATAAATAACTGAAAAGAAAAAAACTGATCAGCTTTATTAGGGCACTGGTGCAGGTATAAGCCACTGATTGCCACGTCTGAGCTCCCCATTTGGGTGTTATTGCTGTGGCAATATTCAAACTGCTTTTTCTGGGAAATTTTAGAGTAGGTTTATAACAAGACAAAAGGGGAAAAATGATACAAAATGCACAATTCCGACCCAATATTTTATGTAAAGTTCTCAGGGGTGATTCCAAGCATAATGCTCTATCTGGAATGCACTGCCTGAAAGGGTGGTGGAAGCAAATTCAATCATATACTCAAAAGAAAAAAATTGCAGGGCTATAGAGAAGTGCAAAGGAATGGGACTCCTTGGTTAGCTCTTTCAAAGAGCTAGCAATACCACAATGTGCCAAATGACCTCCTCCTTTCTGCGCTGTATGATTTTACATGGAGGCAGATTTTTAACTTTCTGTCCAGGGTGTAAAACTGACGCTGCAGATTGGCGGTCCAATGTTCTAATTCATTGATTTCAATTAAAATGAAAATTGAACAATTTTTATAGCTGATTGGCAGTCACAGTGCCCTTAAGAATCTACTCAGTATTAGGCTGCTACATAGAGAGCTACCAGCTGCTATCTAATCCTTTTAGGCAGGAGTCCTTCACTTGCAAATCTTAAGGTTCTAGTCGTGATTTAGTTCCCCGCAAAGATGGATTTATTGAAGCATTTATGAATCAGGTAAGTGCTCTCAACTGTCCTTGTTTAGTATCCCATGGTAGACAGCTCTCAGGAATACACAAGGGGAGTTGTGTGCACAAACTAGCCATTGTTTTGTATCATCCCTGAAAGACTTCAAATTTGAGGTTATGCCTCTTTTTGACACATTCGCCCATCCCTAAACCAAGGAGGTTGGTTTCTCTCTCGATCCTATCAAGTCCTTTGATCATCAAGCAACCTTGATTAGATCACACTTGAATCTTCAATACTCAAGAAAATACAAGCCAAGTCTGCAACCTGTCCTCATAATTTAACCCTAATTCTGGTGAATCTGTACTGCATCCCCTTAATAAAGCAATTTATACTTCCTGAGGCGAAAAGCCCAGAACTGAACGCAATACTCAAATGATGGAGTATGTGCTTTTGGTGAAAAAATCTAGAGTTTATAATGTGGTGGTGATCCCTTTAAGAACTAGGTTAGCCAAGCTGAGAAGAAAGAGGAAAAGCTCCTGGGTGCAAGACTCCAGAGTTAAACACATTAGAACGAGGAGAGTTCTGACCCAAGTGACTGCAACTAAGGCAATGCGTGTGTTGAACTGGGGGTCCCTACAACCATGTGACAGTTGGACAAGGTTTGAAGGGGCAACCTCACCAGAAGTTGGTGGAAGGCCCAAAAAATCTCAACCCTCATTAGAATCTTTGAAACAGTACTCAAAGCAAGTAATTAATCTTCCAATTTCTGATAAGTATCTGACTTGAGTTTTTTGGGGATGTAAATAATGAGTGTAGAAGGAAATCTGAGTTAAGGAGTTTAGTTTAGTGTATAAGTATCTGTGTTCATTGTACTTTTAAGATCATTAATGTAACTGACTATTTAAGATAGAGTGTAGTTAGTGGTATTCATGTTTTTCTTTTCTTGTATAGTAAAATTCTTATTTTAAACAGTGACTCCCTTGTGGCTTCATTTTTTTTTGTAGCTACTTGGGTTTTCGGATTTCCAAAAAATAATAGTTGCTGGTCTCTATCAAGATTACAAAACTCCAGATGTGGTCCAACCAGAGCCATATACAACTGTAACATAACCTCCACTGCTTTGTATTCTAGTGAAAGCCACAAGGGTACACTTATAGTTTGTGTTTAAGCAGCTATTAGTTTCACACCATCAAGGTCAAATTGGCAAATCAGGTGCACTTCATAATTTCCTTGTGGGTCCTTAACCCTTTCAGTCCCAGCATTTGAACAGGAAATTTTGCTGGGTTGTGGGAAAAGTACATGACAGTACATAGTCTTCTCAAAAGTGATCAGGGCCATGATAGGCCAAACAGTCTTCTTCAGTGCTGAGAGATTCTGAAAGAGTTCACCACTTCAGAGGCAGTGCTTTACTAGCTTAACCAGTGACTAATTTCAAAGACACATGGCCCTATAGAAGGAGTAGACTTGTTCAAGAATGTCTGGTATAAACATACCTTACTCAATAAATCAGAAACAGATGGAGATCAACTTACAGACAATTGAGCTCAATCTGTTTAACAGGTGAATTGGAGCAGGTGCACTTCAATAGCTATAATTAACTGTAAAAATGTAACAAAAAGCAAAATATTGGAAAAGATGGAAAAACTTCCTGCAAGAAGTTTGCTTAAGTTTGAGATCTGCTAAATGTTATAGTAAAGCTATTAGTTTTAAATAATTTTAAGATTTGCCTGAAAAGAAATGATTTGTAAAAAGAAATTTTGGAAGTTGTGAAAAATTCATGGAAACAAACAGTAGGTTTCAACACTGAGAAACAGCAAACAAGTGAAACAAGATCTCCAGTGAATCAAGTACAGAGAGTTGACAACAGACTGCTTGCTGAAGTGGCATGTAACAGAGGAGCATGGAACTGTTTTAATACAGCAATTAATCCATTAACTGCTTACAAGTATTAGATATGAGACCACACAGATGTACACAGTGTTGTTCTTAGGTTAAAGCTGTAATTTCATCACACTAGGTTTAGTTGAACCAGCAAATATTATTCTGTTGCAATATTGAAAAATCAAGTTTATTCTGCTCATGGTGATCTATATGTTGAGCTATGTCACTTATTTTTCAGGCTACATTACTGTAATCAATACCAAACATATTTTACAGCTATACATGCAATTGTGCTATACATTCCTCAAAATCACTAAAGTGAGATTCAGCATTCAGCCAATGCTATACTTCACTCATGCTGATGATCAATGGGTGACCGTATCTTTTTAATTGAGTTACAGTATTACAGTATATAGGAAAACTTGGGACACAAACTTAAATCTTGACAGATTCCCTTTGCACGTTGAAAATCACTCAAGCTTATAACTTAACAAATGTTCCAATCTAAGTTATAAGGTCAACTAAAGGCATGAATAGAGCTGTTATTTAAATTTGTCATTGATGCATTAAGTGCTTAATTTAAAAAACTTGCAAAGCTTACACTGTATTTATGCAAACGTTGTTCCAACTAGTCCCTACTACATGCTAAATTAGAATTTGAAATGTTTCAGCTAACGTGATTTAAGTTCGCAAAATAACTGCTGCAGAGTAACACAGGGTTGGATACAAAGCACTAAAGGGGGTTCTTCAGAGATTGTGCTAAACTATCTTGAGATAAATTATACCACAAGTATTAATGAACTGCTCTCTGCCAACTTGTGATTTTATATTTCCTATACATTCAAAAGAATTAAAGGGATAGCCCACTTATTCAAGCAAATCAAATTTGATCACAAAGTTTGAAGCTAGTTTGGACAAAATATTTGGCTTTAAAACTGCTCCAATCATGGTTTCAACATTCTGAATATTTTAGTCTGCCAAATGCTGCAGTGCCAACACCAGGGCAGCATTGTCAACTGGGCACAGACCCCACTTCAAAAATATGTTCAAATAATTACTTAAAATTAGAACAATCCAAAGTAATTGCTACTTTAACACAAAGCTTAATAAAGAAAATAGTAAATAAATGAGTTATCATTTACCATAGAAGGAAGCAAAGCTCTAGTCAAGTTAAAAAAGGGTAAAAAGGGAAAACGGATTAGAGCAATTGCTCAGCTGAGTAAGAACACAGGTTTTTAAACAAACAGCAATGGAGAGATAGCTCAAGAAAGTGAGCAGCTATGAGCTCAGCTACATAAATATGAGACAAATAATACCTGAATTATTAACAGTGCAATTTGCTGCTCAAGATGAGATCCTCAATCAGAGGCAAGCTCTAGAATAGCATTAGGAGTTGGAGATCCAGTTATTCTGCTGCTTTCACACAAATTTAAAGCAGTTGTCAGAAGGCATCAACTCAAAAATGGCAGTTGAACTCAGGGAGCTATCTGGCCAGAGTTCCCCTTAAGAACACAACTGCTTCATTAGATTCCCCCCACTGTTCATACAGAATGGAGTTTTACTTCTCCTGGAGAAAATTAACTTTCTTCAAAGTTCCAATCTATTCAGATATCATTTAAATGACAGTTTTTCAAAGAAAAGAAGTTATAACATGTGACACTTTTACATTAAGAATTATGAACTTAAGCAATTTTGAAACTCAGATTTAGAACCCAAACTCTTAACTTATCTACGAACTTTCAGCATATTCCAAAAATTTTAAATGAACAGATTCAACCTCCTAATTACCACTTAATTTCTGATCTCATGACTCCAACTTTATTTCCAGCATCATAAGCCAAACATGAGAATGGATTGTCAGTATTTCAAAAAAATTGTTAACATTTCAAAAAACTGAACTTGAACAACATCCCTCCTGAACTAGACCGTTACCAAAATTTGACAGCAGGTTCCCAATAATAGGGGTTTGAGAGAATCCAAAACTCCTGCTCAAAATAAACCGGCCAGATCTTTACAGCAAGGGAGGCAGCAATTAAAATCTTGATTTGCCGTTTGAAAATGACATTCATCAGGGCTTGGAAAAAAAAATAGAGCTGCTTTGGGTAGAGACAACAAGTCAACATGTTTGCAAATTCTGAGCGCTATTTTTAAAACTACACTTTCCGCTTCGGGGGCGGGGCGGGGGTAAGAGGGTGCATTAGACAAATGTGTGATGTTGAACTTCAACCAAGGTAATGACACAACTTTTAAAGATAAGAGAGGAGATGCTCTGATGCGTAGGTTAATGGGTGTGTGTGTGTGTGTGTGTGTACGGACAATTTAAAATAAATAAAAACAACAAAGCTCTGACTCACCTTGTGAGTATGGGCTGTTAAATTCCCCTGAAATCCTTGTCGCTGTTGGCAGCCACTGGAGAAGGAGGAGGAGGGGATGCGCCTCTTGTGCAGCCTCTGGCCGCTGCCGCCGCCGCTCAGCAACTTTCTGCTGAAGCGTTGCTGCTGCTGCTCGCCGGGCAAAGCAGCCGAGAACCTGCCCTGGGAATCAAGCGGCGCAACGACGGGCACCAGCAGCAGCAGCATCCAGACCGCCTCCCTCATTTTTCTCTTACTCAAGTCAACCTCCGATTTTCAGTTTCATATAACAAAAGAATACTTAAAACGCCGACATTACGGAACCTCAGACTTTAAACCAGCAGCACCACCAACAATAACAACAACCTGCTCTCCCAGCCACCCCCCCCTACCTCCGTCGCTCCGCCCCGCCGGAAGCTCCCGCACCTAGCAACGCCGCCCACCAACCACCAGCCGGAGCTGCCCCCAAACCCCTCCGCCGCCTATTGGTCGGTCGTTGCGTCAATCAGCACACGTTTCCTCACGCTAGTGTCAGTAGAAGCCCCGCCCAGTTACTTTATTCAGGTACTGAGTCATGAGGGTGAGCTGTGCGTACCAAGTCCAGGAGACAATTGCTTTTCTTAGCATGACCTGGATATATTCTGCTACGATTTCAATTTTTTCCCTCTCCTGCCATATGCAGAAATATCTTGGAGCATAAGACGTAGGAGCAGAAGTAGGACATTCGGCCCATCGAAATCATAGCTAATCTGATAATCCTCTGCCTTTTCCTCATGACCCTTGATTCCCTTACTGATTAAAAATCTGTCTATCTCAGCCTTGAATATACTTAATGACCCGGCCTTCACAGCCCTGTGCGATAAAGAATTCCACAGATTCACTACCCTCTGAGAGAAGAAATTCCTCCTCATTTCTATCTTAAATGGGTAACCCCTTACTCTAAGATTATGCCCCCTGGTCCTAGAGTCTCCCACAAGGGGAAACAACCTCTCAGCATCTACCATGTCCAGCCCCCTAAGAATCTTACATGTTTCAATAAAGTCGCCTCTCATTCTTCTAAACTCCAATGAGTACAGACCCAACCTACTCAACCTCTCATAAGAAAATCCCTCCATACACGGGATCAAACTAGTGAACCCTCTCTGGACTGTCTCCAATGCTGATATATCTTTCCTTAGATAAGAGGACCAAAACTATTCATAGTATTCTAGGTATGGTCTAATTAGTGCTTTGTATAGTTTTAGCAAGACTTCCCTATTTGTATACTCCATTCCCTTTAAAATAAAGGCCAACATTCCATTTGCCTTACTTATTACCTGCTGAGCTTGTATGCTAGCTTTTTGTGATTCATACACGAAGCCTCCCAAATCCCTCTGTGCTGCAGCTTTCTGCAGTTGTTCTCCATTTAACTAATATTCAGCTCCTCTGTTCTTCCTGCCAAAATGCATAACCTCACATTTTCCCACATCATATTCCATCTGCCACATTTTTGCCCACTCACTTAACCTGTCTATCTCGCTCTGTACTCTTTGTGTCATCCTCACCACTTGCCTTCCCACTTTTTTTATGTCATGCCCAAACTTGGCAATAGTACATTTACTTCCCTCATCCAAGTCATTAATATATATTGTAAATAATTGTGGTCCCAGTACTGACCCCATGTGGAACACCACTAGTTACAGGTTGCCTTCCTGAAAATGCCCCCATTATCCTAACTCTCTGGGCAGAATTTTACGTTTGTCGGTCGGGCGGCCGATTGCCGCTGGCGAAACGGACCATGCCGCCATTTTCCACGGGCAGGCCAATTAAGGCCCGCACTGCGGCTTTGTCACTCCCGTGGAGAACGGGAAAACAGTCGCGGGGGTAGGCGGCCTCAGACTGCCGGTTCCAATGGGGAGCCGGCAGCCTGTTCAAACAGTGGCCAGGCAGCCTACTTGAGGCAGTGCACCGTGGCCACTCAGAGAGGTAGAAATGCTCCAAGGAGGGCAGAGGAGGAGGAGGTGGAGGAAGAGTGGGCCAAGCTGCAGGAGAGGCCAGCGTGGAGGGCCACTGTGCACCCAGATTCTCGGATGCATGCCTTGATGTCCTCCTAGAAGAGGTGGGCCAGCGATGTGATGTTTTGTATCCTGAGGAGAGGAGGGGGAGGGCCCCCCATGTTACCAAACAGGCATGGGAGGAGGTGGGCGAGGCTGTAAGTGCCCACACATTGCTGAAAACGCTTCAATGAGTTGCTGCACTCTGGACGGGTGAGTACCATGTCTGTCTGAGCGATTCCAGGCAGAAGGCAGCCTTAGCCTTTGCGCCCCCCCCCCACCCCCAACATGTATGGCTGCCGATACTGCATAGAGCATCTGTCGCACACTGGGTGGGCAAATGGGTACTGACAATGCTTACATCAGCGTTAGAGGTTGAGGAAAAGAAGGGCTTTCCCCACAGCATATGTTGGTTTCTGTGGCATTTGAGCAGTTTGGGGGCAAGCTGCAGTGGAGGCCGGTAGACACATACTCAGAACTCCAACACATGTCATATTGATGGTAATGACATGGTCCAAGGGGTGCCTCAAGGTCTTTTGGGCAAGTCCCATCTGCTGGCATCGGTGCTGCATCTACTTGATCCTCCTTTCAATGGGCGCTAGGACCCATGTGCTATTCCTGCCAGAAGCCCCCGCACCTAGCAACGCCGCCCACCAACCACCAGCCGGAGCTGCCCCAAACCCCTCCGTCGCCTATTGGTCGGTCGTTGCGTCAATCAGCACACGTTTCCTCACGCTAGTGTCAGTAGAAGCCCCGCCCAGTTACTTTATTCAGGTACTGAGTCACGAGGGTGAGCTGTGCCTCCCAAGTCCAGGAGACAATTGTTTTTCTTAGCATGACCTGGATATATTCTGTTACGATTTCAATTTTTTCCCCCCTCCTGCCATATGCAGATATCTTGGAGCATGAGATGTAGGAGCAGAAGTAGGACATTCAGCCCATCGAGATCATGGCTGATCTGATAATCCTCTGCCTTTTCCTCATGACCCTTGATTCCCTTACTGATTAAAAATCTGTCTATCTCAGCCTTGAATATATTTAATGACCCGGCCTTCACAGCCCTGTGCGATAAAGAATTCCACAGATTCACTACCCTCTGAGAGAAGAAATTCCTCCTCATTTCTATCTTAAATGGGTAACCCCTTACTCTGAGATTATGCCCCCTGGTCCTAGAGTCTCCCACAAAGGGAAACAACCTCTCAGCATCTACCATGTCCAGCCCCCTAAGAATCTTACATGTTTCAATAAAGTCGCCTCTCATTCTTCTAAACTCCAATGAGTACAGACCCAACCTACTCAACCTCTCATAAGAAAATCCCTCCATACACGGGATCAAACTAGTGAACCCTCTCTGGACTGTCTCCAATGCTAATATATCTTTCCTTAGATAAGAGGACCAAAACTATTCATAGTATTCTAGGTATGGTCTAATTAGTGCTTTGTATAGTTCTAGCAAGACTTCCCTATTTGTATACTCCATTCCCTTTGAAATAAAGGCCAACATTCCATTTGCCTTACTTATTACCTGCTGTGCTTGTATGCTAGCTTTTTGTGATTCATGCACGAAGACCCCCAAATCCCTCTGTGCTGCAGCTTTCTGCAGTCGTTCTCCATTTAACTAATATTCAGCTCCTCTGTTCTTCCTGCCAAAGTGCGTAACCTCACATTTTCCCACATCATATTCCATCTGCCACATTTTTGCCCACTCACTTATCCTGTCTATATCCCTCTGTAGACTCTTTGTGTCATCCTCACCACTTGCCTTCCCACTTATTTTTTTGTCATGCCCAAACTTGGCAATAGTACATTCACTTCCATCATCCAAGTCATTAATATATATTGTAAATAAATGTGGCCCCAGCACTGACCCCTGTGGAACTCCACTAGTTACAGGTTGCCTTCCTGAAAATGCCCCCATTATCCCAACTCTCTGGGCAGAATTTTACGTTTGTCGGTCAGGCGGCCGATTGCCGCTGGCGAAACGGGCCATGCCGCCATTTTCCATGGGCAGGCCAATTAAGGCCCGCACTGCGGCTTTGTCACTCCCATGGAGAACGGGAAAATAGTCGTGGGGGTAGGCGGCCTCAGACTGCCGGTTCCAATGGGGAGCCGGCAGCCTGTTCAAACAGTGGCCAGGCAGCCTGCTTGAGGCAGTGCACCGTGGCCACTCAGAGAGGTAGAAATGCTCCAAGGAGGGCAGAGGAGGAGGAGGTGGAGGAAGAGTGGGCCAGGCTGCAGGAGAGGCCAGCGTGGGGGGCCACTGTGCACCCAGATTCTCGGACGCATGCCTTGATGTCCTCCTGGAAGAGGTGGGCCAGCGACGTGATGTTCTGCATCCTGAGATTAGGAGGGGGAGGGCCCCCCATGTTACTAGTCAGGCGTGGGAGGAGGTGGGCGAGGCTATAAGTGCCCATGATGACGTCAGACGCACTGGCACACAGTGCCAAAAACGATTCAATGATTTGCTGCGCTCCAGACGGGTAAGTACTATGTCTGTCTGAGCTATTTGTGGCAGAAGGCAGCCTTAGCCTTTGCCACCCTCCCCACCATGTATGGCTGCTGTTACTGCATAGGGCATCTGTTGCACTCTGGGTGGGCAAATGGGTACTGACCATGTTTACATCAGCCTTAGTGGTTGAGAAGAAGAAGGGCTTTCCCTGCAGCATATGTTGGTTTCTGTGGCATTTGAGCAGTTTGGGGGCAAGCTGCGGTGGAGGCCGGTAGACACAAACTCAGAACTCCAACACATGTCATATTGATGGTAATGACATGGTCCAAGGGGTGCCTCAAGATCTTTTGGGCAAGTCCCATCTGCTGGCATCAGCGCCGCACCTATTTGATCCTCCTTTCCATGGTCGCTAGGATCCGTGTACTATTCAAAGCGATGGATGCCGAATGTGACCAAGGGGACTGTTGGGGGAGGGGTTTGAGACCAGCCGTACGATCTTCTGGGGACTCATCACTAATAGTGTGGACAGGAGCCGCTGGAGGCCTCAGATGGCCCACTGTGGTTGGGGTGCGTCATCTGCATGCAAAGTACATGACCTGCCCCAATAAATCCTCTTATGTGTTTTGCAGGCAAAAAGTAACCACAATGCCCAGGAGCACCTGAGGACTGGTGGTGGGCCTCACCCCATTCAAGGAACAGGCCATGGAGCTGGGTAGGAGGCAGGAGGCCAGGGCGGCGAGGCTGGGGTCCAGCGGGCAGGTACTTGAGGTCCACAGTCCCATCCACTCTGTATGCCCACCATCCAAACCACTGATGGTTGCTGCAATCATTAATGCTGCAACAATGCTCATTCACTAACTGAGGCATTCTGTCATCTGGGTCATACAGGAGGGACCCTCGTCCCCTTGAGGAATAGCCTCTCCACCACCTTCCAAAGTCACCTTATCCCGTTTGTGACCACTAACACCATGGTCTCACATGTCATTGGATTGCCACTGCACACCCAAAGACTTATTCCATTTTTGGGGGTTTGGGACCTCCTGCATCCTTTCAGCCAGTGCGCCCCATATTACTTTGTCCAGAAGGTTCTCAGCACCTCAGCTGTGAACCTCATGGCACTCAACTTAGATGAATGCCATCACGTTACTCATCCCTGTGCCAAGGGGAAATGTTGCCTTCTGGCCACCCGGTCTATGCCCCTCCTTACAGATTGAAGGGCAATATATGACCTCTCAATCTCCTGAGTTCAGTAGAAAATGACACAACTGTTTAAAATGTTTCCTCATCTGCGCAACTATCCAGGCAACAATGCATCCACATCAGATACCTCTGCACTCTCCCCACTCCTCTGGTTCTTTACAAGCCATGTGCCATTCATGAGGCCATCTAACCAGCCTGTTTGCATGTGCGTTTAATGCTTGGGGCCCGTCTTGACTCATTTGGACCTCACCAATGTTCTTCTTTTAAGGGTCTTTAAGGGTGAGCGACTTATGAGGCTGGGGGGGGAAAGGGATGAAAGGTTGAAGTGAATGAACGCTAACAGATGCACTGTCCTTGTTAATTTCAGCATCACCACCAGAGCGACCCGCACATCCTCAACGCAGACCCCCCTCCACACCTGAGGGGCAACATATGCAACTTGCGGCACATCATTTCAGCCAGCCAGGCACCAGCGCAGACACACACACCTCGGTGGGGAATTTACCATCGGCTAGTGTCCCGGGTCACAGTGGAGAGGGCACATCACGATCGCTGGAGGAGATGGTAGGGGCAGAGAGTGCCGATGGCTCCAGCAGCAGGAGGGCTGCAGGGGACGGGCACATGCTGAGTCTGGCACTGATGACGTGCCTCTGGAGTTGTCCCCATTGCAGCAACTGCAGGACAGGCAGCAGGAAGTGCGATTGCATCTGGCAGGGTTGCACGAGGGAGTGGTTTAGTTGGTCTTTGTAATGGAGGAGTCTAGGCAGAGTGCACACGAAGAATCCGCCCTCAGGGCAGAGCATCAGGATTCCTTCAATGAGAGATTGGCGACTCTCATAGAGAGGGGCTTCCACCAAATGGATCAAAATATGATTGGGATTCGCTCTGACCTGCAAGCCCTCACAGCGGTTCTGGCCACAGGTGGTGTTTTCCATTGTGGGAGATGTTGTGGACACCAAGCGCCGGCACTCGGTGCCCATGCATCTGCGGTGAGCAGGGAGGTCGGAATGGACCTCACGTCGGCGCAGCAGCTGCAAGCTCCTCTCATGGTGCTCCGGATGAAGGCAGCAGCTTCTCCGCCCCTCTGCCAGTCAATGTTGCTTCCATTGAGGCTGCGACAACTGGGGAGGTGCCAGTTCAGGAGCTGGCCACTCCCTCCCAGGCGTGGCCATCACAGGCTCCACAGGCCAGAGGACGCCCGCCAAGGTCATCTAGGCCAATAGGACAGCAGAGTCAGCAGGCTGTCTCACAAGTCACTCCGAGCAATGGGGCGGCACCTAGACGTAGCACCCGGAAATGAAAACATAAGGCACCTCAGGCACCCCCTGGGTATGTCACTGGTGATTTTGTGTTGGCCTTAGAATAGGGACCCCTTTTTGTAACATTGTCGAATAATCATGCGGGCTTTTATTGTGGACAGAACAAAGTCTACCTTTGTTACCACAGCTGAATGTCTTTTCATTGTGGTGCTTTTTTCATTTTTGCATAATTATCATGAGTGCTTGAGTGGAGATTGATGTTTCTGTACTGAGGCCTTATTTGCAGCTGATGAGGTGGAAGATGTAGCACCTAAGTGCCATGTGTGGAAGCGCCAGGCAATGCTGTTCTTGCTGATCCACGTGTGTGGAGCTAGCTGAAGATTCTTTGGATTAAATTGTCTCGGGTGACCCTGCCTCCTTGGTGTAAACACAAGTCATCGTTGTGCCCCTGATCATCGCCCTGTGCTTCCTCATCCTCTGAGGCACTGCTGGATTCATCATGTGCAGCCTCATCCAGAGTGTCAAGGTCTTCATTGTCAATTGCATCCCCCCTTTCCAGCGCAAGATTATGCAGGGCACAGCAGACTATCACAATCAGAGAGATGTGATCTGGGGGGTACTGGAATGCGCCCCCTGAGCGGTCCAGGCAACGGAAGTGCATCTTGAGAAGACTGATGGCTCTCTCCACCACAGCCCTTGTGGTGCCCTGGCTCCTATTGTACTGATGCTCAGCTTCTGTTCTTGGACAGCGTACTGGCGTCATGAGCCACCTTCGCAGGGGATAGCCCTTGTCACCCAGCAGCCAACCATCTAGCCAAGCCGGAGCACTGAAGAACCCCGGCACCTGGGAGTGTCTGAGGATGTAGGTGTCGTGGGAGCTGCCTGGGAACCTTGCACAGACTTGTAAAATTTGCATCCTGTGATCGCACACTATCTGCACGTTCATGGAGTGGAAGCCCTTCCTGTTGACAAAGGCACCGGGCTCACCTGCTGGTGCCTTGATGGCCACATGTGTACAGTCTATAGCACCCTGGACACGGGGGAAGCCAGCAATGGCCGCGAAGCCTCTGGTTCACTGTACCTGACTTGCCTGGTCGCAGCGGAAGTGGATGAAGGTCAATACCCGTCTGAACAGAGCATCTGTAACCTGCTTGACACAAGTGTGGACAGCTGATTGGGAGACGCCGCAAAGATCACCCACCGAGCCCTGGAAGGAGCCAGAGGCATAGAAGTGGCGGGCAACTGTGAGCTTCAGAGCCACTGGCATGGGGTGTCCTCCCACACAGTTAGGGGAGATCTCAGGGCCAATCATCTGACAGATATAGTTGACTGTCTCCCTTGAGAGTCGGAGCCTCCTTCAGCACTGCACCTCAGTCTTATTGAGGTAGCTGCTTTGCCGCCTGTATACCCTGGCAGCAGGATAGTGGGGTCGTCTGCAGCCCCTTGCACCTTGGACAACCTCTTGGCCCTGCGCCCCTTGTGCCTGCGCCTGGACACCCAAAGGTGCCTCCCTTGGAGGCTGATTGTCCAGTTCTGGCCTCCTCCTGATTCTATCCCTCCCTTCCTCCTCAGGGGAGCTGCCTCCACTGGAGAGGTCAGAACCCTTAACCCCAGGCTAAATGGAGGCCTCCGGAAAGCTGCAAGACTGAAAAAGAATGCTGTCTGCAGAATGCTTTCACTTGACACAAAAACCTCTTGGACATCGATGAGAACTACTAACAATCACACAGGTATGTTTTAAACACTTTCATCAATTATAATTTCATGAAAAACATGAACAACCCCTCTGAGTCCACAAATCCTGACATTGCAAAAGTTTTCTTAAATAATCTCCTACCCGCCTTCCCATTGGGCCCATGCGCCGACCTGAAGTTCGCATGGGCCCCTCAAATTCATACACAATTGGCAAGTTAAGGGGCTTAATGAGCCCTTCAATTAATGGCGGGTAAACTGATCGCGCCTGCCCACCAAAATATTGCGATGGCGCGCGCTAACATCGGCACGTTCGCACGACGTCAGCACGCGTCACTTTACGCGCTGATGTGCGGGCTACACCATCCACATGTCAGCAGAAAATTCTGGCCTCTGTCTTCTATTAGTTAGCCAATCCTCTATCCATGCTAATATACTACTTCCAACACCGTGGGCTCTTAACTTATTGAGTAGCCTTATGTGCGGTACATACATTATTGAACGCCTTTTGGAAATCCAAATATATCACATCTACTGGTTCCCCTTCATCTTTTTCTATTTAATTTTGTTTTAAATACAATACTTTGGAAAGCAGACAGTGGCATTTTATCTCAACCAATATTGTTCAATAGAAATTGGTGACAATGGAAACACTATTTTAACCATACGCATTCATTTGTTAATTTGACCAGAAATGGCCTAAGTACAACAACAACTTGAATTTGTATAGCACGTTCAACAGAGTAAAATGTCACAAAATGCTTCACAAGAGCATTTAAAAGGCAAAAATTTGACACCAAGCCATGTAAGACAATATTAATTGGGGCAGATGGCCAAAAGCTTGGCCAAAGAGGTAGATTTTTAAGGAGGGTTTTAAAGGAGGCAGCAGAAGGGAATTCCAAGGCTTAGGGCCTTGGCAGCTGAAGGCATGATTACTAATGGTGAAGAAATGAAAATTGGGAATGCATAAGAGCCCGGAATTGGATAAGTGCATATATCTTGGTGTATTTGAGGCTGGACGGGATTACAAAAATAGGGAGGGGCAAAGCTCCCCCCAAAGGGAGGGATTTAAAAACATGGATGAGAATTTTAAAATACACTCACCTCAATACAGGCAAATGTCTTTCGCCTGTTATATTTGAGGCAAAACATAAACCATCATTCAATAATCAAAGGTGTAAAACACTAACAACAATCAAAAAACCTTGAATACTCTGCTCTTCATCACAACAATTTACTAGCAAATTCTCAAAAGGTTAAAGTATGCAAGCATACATTGCGTGAATTAATACTGACACATGTTCAGTGGCAGCCTTCCATCTTGTAGGACAATGGTTTACGCTGTGATGGTCAGCTCTATATTAAGCATCACCTGTCATTGGCTTAACAACGAGTGTATGATATCATATGTGCAACAATAGTGTCTATTACTCATTTTTTATTTACTAATCATGAGTGCAACTAGCTGCATCTGAGTTCCTAATAAGCCGCACACAGCTAACATATTGGACAACACGGATCTAAAATACAGACCCATCATGGCATAGCCTCAAAAAATGGTCAGAGGTTAATGGCAAAGCAGTGGTAATATAATGAATGGTTTATGTGCGATGAAGTTTGGCTCCTTTCCAGACACTCAAAGCCTTGTTGATACAACGCCATGTTGCAAATAGTCATGCAAAGCAATGTACCAGGTTGCTAAAGAAATGGAAACAAGGTGAGGCAATGGAAAGATTGTTGCGCCACTCCTCGTGTATCAGATAAATATAAGTTTGAGTTGTAAATTAACCATTTTAACTAATAAGAAGGAACAAAAACTATATTTCAAAAAGTAGCATCTGCTCCAGACAAAAAGTTGGGCCTTCCTGGGGTAAAAGTTCATTTTATGGTGGCAATGCCCCTTTAATGAAGTAATGGGAATCAACTGGAATTTGGTCATTTACTTCTGTTTGGAGGAAAAGCAATTCTTTTGTTGAGAATTTGAATCAAAATATGTTTGTTGACAGGGAATTTAGCCAGAAAATGTCGGCGAAGTAATTGAAATAGCTGATTGAGGAAAGAAGAGATGTCAGAAAGATATAATACTAAGGTGTATGGAAGCAGGAATGCGTAATGAGCGAAGAGAGATTAAAAGTATTAAGGTACTAAGACATTCTAGGTGAAAGATAATACTAAGAGGGAAACTTTAAACAGAAAACAGTAATATGAATGAGGAGTGGAAAGTCAGAAATCGATGTACAGTGATGTGGTAGGTAAGGAAAATTAAATACTGTGAACATGTGGTTCATGGGTCATAAAAACAAATTAGATTCGATACTGTCTGTTAAACCTAATGGTACTCTAATGGTTCAAAAGCATGTGAAGAAGAGTATACTCATATAATGTGTTAAGAGACAGGTTTAAAGCTAGGAAATGATGTCACCCATCTGTGGAGAGGTCAGAAAGTATGGAGTGCAGAAGTCATCAAACTGCAAAGCAGAGAAGGCACATAGAAGTTATTAACCATCCAAGAAAATACATGAACTGTTTTAAAAAGCTGTAGTTTAATGCTGAATCATGAATAAATGATGGATAACTTTATAACTTGAGACAAATAGCAGTGTTTCATTAAAGCTTATGGACTAACATGTTATCATTAAATATTTTATAAATTTACCTCTGCTCAGAGATGTTTCAGAAAGAATAGACAGAATAGTATGTGAAAATTAGCCTTTTATGACCTCAGCAAGTATAACCTTATAACAATAAAGGAACAAGACTGTAGAAAATAACACAATGGATGTATTCTGGGGAGCCAGGGGAAATTTTGAGGGGAGGAGCTAAGATAGAAATGTGTGTAATTTTCTACATTATAGTATATAATCCATTATATTGTATACATACATTATATTGTAGTTACACTTCTCCAAAATCCATTTGGTGTAATTTACATTGGTTCCACAGTGTTGATGCAAAGTAGTTTAACTTTTTATCAAAGTTGCACTTAATAATGTTGATGAAACTGATATCCACATTCAGGTCCTGACCTCAGTAGTGTCAGCTGTGCCTCAGTTGGTGGACTTCAGGACTTAAGCATAAAAATTAAGACTTACACTCCTATGCAGTTCTGAGGGAGTGCTGCACTGACAGAGGTATGGTCTTTTGGACGAGATATTAAACCAAGATCCCGTTTAGCTAGATGGTGGAGATGTTACTGGACTAGTAATTGAGAGGCCCAGGCTAATCTTCTGGGGGACATGGGTTCAAATCCCACTATGGTAGCTGGTAGAATTTAAATTATTAAATCTGGAATATAAAGCTAGCACCAGTAATGGTGATCATAACAGCTATCACTGATCATTGTAAAAACCCAGCTGGTTCACTAATATTCTTTAGGGAAGGAAATCTGCCATCTTTTCTTGGTCTGCCCTATAAGTGACTCCAGACCCACAGCAATGTGGCTGATTCTTAACTGCCTTCTGAAATGGCCTAGGAAGCCACTCGGATCAAGGGTAATATTTTAAAAATTCATTTTATGAGACGTGGGCTTTGCTGTTTAGGCCTGTATTTATTGCCCATCCCTAATTGCCCTTGAGAGGGTGCTGGTAAGCTGCTGTCTTGAACCGCTGCAGTCCTTGTGCTATAAGTACACCCACAGTGCTGTTAGGATAGGAGTTCCAAGGGTTAGACCCAGTGACAGTAAAGGAATGGCGATATATTTCCAAGTTAGGATAGTGAGTAACTTGGAGGGGATCATCCAGGCAGTGGTGTTCCCATGTATCTGCTGCCCTTGTCATTCTAGATGGTAGCATTCATGGGTTTGGAGGGTGCTGCCTAAGGAGCCTTGGTGAGTTTCTGCAATGCATCTTGTAGATGGTACACACTGCTGCCACTGTTCGTCAGAGGTGGAGGGAGTGAATGTTTGTGGAAGGGGTACCAATCAAGCAGGCCTGGATGGTGTCAAGTTTCTTGACTGTTGTTGGAGCTGCACTTATCCAGGGAAGTGGAGAGTATTCCATCACACTCCTGACTTGTGCCTAGTACAAGCGAACAGGCTTTGGAGAGCCAGGAGGTGAGTTACTCGTTGCAGGATTCCTAGTCTCTGACCTGCTCTTGTAGCCACAGTATTTATGTGGCTAGTCCAGTTCAGTTTCTGGTCAATGGTAACCACCAGGATGATGATAGAGCTGGGCAACAAATGCTGGCCAGCCAGCAACATCCACATCCCATGAAAGAAAAAAAGATTCCTTTGCGCCATTTTGAAGTCAAGCAGGGGAGTTGTGCCTCCTGTCCTGGCCCTCAATCAGTATTACATAAATAGATTATCTGGTCATTATCAATTTGCTGGCTGTGGGAGTTTGCCATATGCAAATTGGCTGCTGCTTTTCCACATGACAACAATGGCAACACTTCGCCAAGCACTTTGAGATGTCCAGTATTGTGAAAAGTACTTTATAAATGCAAGTCTTTCTTTCTTCTTCTTTTCTCACACCAATAAAGGAGAAGCAAATGCAAGATCCTGGAGGAACCCGTCCTGTGCTTCTGAATCCCTTTGAGTTTTTCACCCTGTTTACATTAGCAGCAGTGCATTTGTGGCTGAACCTATATTGGGAATCTATTACCTATCGGTTACATTTTGGAAATCCTGCTACAGTCAACCACCAACACTTACAATGTACAAATTATATGTATATTTCCAATCATCCTGAGGGCCAGTTATTAATCTGCTTACAATGAATAAATAAGATGCTTGGAAATGGTCCAACATGATGGCAAGCTGTCTATGCTGGAAAGTATGCAACCATTTATGCATAGTCGTGATGATATGACTTGTGCATGTGTGATATTAATCTGTAATTTCACTACCTGACAAAACATATACTGAACTGTTTAAAAATGACTTTTTAAAGACAAGAAAAATGACTAAAGATGGCTATCACAAGTCTTCTGACATATGGTATTGCAAATGACCAGTTTCTGGAAAGTTCCAACGTGGAATACAATTCAGGCATTCAATTCTCTGGAATTTTGTACTTGTGCATGTCAAGAACCACTTCAAAGGGATCTACTGAAATGTCCTGGGCATAGTATTTACATTTCTATAAGACTACCTCTCCAGTGGAGACAGAACTTTGCTAGAACAATGATTATATGGAAATACATCTTCCTATCTCATTAAGATGCATGATGACTCAGTCACGGAAACCATCACACCCCCACATGGCCATGAAACAAAAGCAGCTGTTTGTTTCGATATCAGATAAGCAAACAGCTTCTGAAATCAATATGGGGGAGAGAGAGGTTATGTGACTAAATTGGCCATTTTGAAATCTTTTTAATGTAGCATATAAACCGAAAACACGGTTGAGTAGTCTGTGAAAAGCTGCCAGTGGAGCATAAGGAGCTCCCTTCTCTCCTCTCCCAAGTTATGGTCCTATCTCTCACAGTTTAAAAAACCCAGCACAGAGATAGTGAATTTTCCATTGAAAGGAACTTTAGCTGCAAACTCAGTGACTTTTGAAAAAGACGGGTTACATTTTAAAATAAATTTTCTCTGGCAATTGCAGTTTTATATGAGCTTCAACTCCACTCCTGGAACTTCAATATCACTGTGAAGAATATGCTGCAGCCAAGGACTCAAACAGTGAACTCTCCATTTCCCTAACTTTCAACATTGAACTTTAATTTGGTTAAGAAAGTAACTACCTACAGTATAACTTGTAAATTTTGCGTGATTTTGTGTGTGTGTGTGTGTGTGTGTGTGTGTGTGTGAGAATATGGGTCATGAAAGTTCAAGAAGCGCATGTTACTTTTAAATATTTTACTATCTTTACCTGGGTGGGTTTTTAACTCAATCAAAACTAATTCCTTCATATTTTAAATATCAAGAAAGCCTGTCAGACTTTTTTCTTTGCAACCAGTATGTAAATGGTTAGACACAGTTAATGGGTAAAATTCCTTCATCCTTCTAAATCCTTCTCTGTTCACAACAAACCCTGTTACAGTCAGACTTGGGGTGATAAGATGGTTGAGTCATATTTGTACCCCTCCTCACATATTTCTATTACCAGAGAAACCTCCATCTCACGAGGAATGAAACACAAATTTCAATGAGCGTTTCATTACAGATGTTCAAGTGTTAAAAGAATTAAAAATAACACATGTACACCATTCACACTCTTAATCTAATTGCATCCATTCTGCTCTACTGTGGTTTGATATCCAGATGCCCTTAAACTGTGTTAGACTCTAGATAACATGTTTCTACATTGCTTTTCTTTTTCAGGTGGTTGGTTACAAACAAAACCTGTCATTATTTTAAAAAATTAGGCTTGCATTGGGGTTCTGAAGTTGCTTTCTTTTTGGTGTAAGGCATGACAGCTAATTTTGTCAGTGATCCTGTGCCTGTTCTCTGCAGTAATTTTGGATTAAGTATCGTCAAAGGGGTTTGTTTTTTTTGCTTGGCTATTAGCTCCCAGATTGCTGGTAACAGCCACACTATAACTATCACTGGAGAAAAAGTACTTGGGAAACTAATAGGGCTAAAGGCCAATAAGTCATCTGGACCTGACGGGTTGCATTCTAGGATATTAAAGGAAATAACTGCAGAGATAGTGGATGCATTGGTAGTAATCTTCCAAGAATCCTTAGATTCTGGAGAAGTCCCAGAGGATTGGAAATCTAACAATGTAACACCCTAATTCAAAAAGGGAGGGAGACAAAAAACAGGTAACTATAGGTCAGTTAGCTTAACATCTGTCATTGGGAAAATGTTAGAGTCTATTATAAAGAATATAATCGCAGAGCTTTTAGAAACACATAATATAATCAAACAGAGTCAATATGGCTTCATGAAGAGAAAACCACACCTGACAAATTTATTAGAGTTCTTTGAGGAGGTAAAATGCAGGATAGATAAAGGGGAACCAGTAGATGTAATATATTTGGATTTCCAAAAGACATTCTATAAAGTACCACACGTAAGGCTGCTTAATAAGATAAGAGCCCATGGTGTTGGGGTAGTTTATTAGTATGGATAGAGGACTGGCTAACTAATAGAAGACAGGGGGCTGAATTTTGCCTTTGATGGGCAGGCGGGCCCGACTGACTCGGCAGCGGGCGGGCAACTGATCACCGCCATTGAAATGGGACGCGCAGCCATTTTGCATGGGCAGGTCAATTAAAGCCCGACCAGCGTGATGCCCGGCAGGAAGCGCTATGCGCTTCCTGTGCGGGCGGGGCAGTTTCCCCAAATGCGAGAGTGCGCTCTTTCGCGCATATGCTCAAAAGAACGTACACCTCCCTGAGGCTAAGTGCTGCCTCAGGGAGATCGCTGAAAGGTTTTCAAACTTTAAAAATAGAAAAATAAAAAAATCATTAACATGTCCCCCTCATGTGACAATGTCACACGAGATGAGGCATGTTAATAAATTACACAAAAACTTTAATAAACTTTTTTAAAACTGACATGAAACCTCAGCCCGCCAGGGCTCCTGGCCTTAAGGTTGGATGGGCAGGTCCTTAAATTGTTTTAATTAACCTGTCAATGGCCTCAATTGACAGCTGATTGTGCTGTGCCCTCGCCTTCCTGGAGATTTAAATGGGGTGGGATGACATAGGGGATTCCCCCCGACATCATCCTGTGTCATTTTTGCATCGGCGAGCAGGCCCTGCCCCCTTCTTGCTGACGGAAAAATTCAGCCCAGAGAGTTGGGAAATTGGGGGCATTTTCAGGATGGCAACCTTTAACTAGTGGAGTTCCACAGGGATCAGTGCAGGGCCACAATTATTTACCATATATCAATGACTTGGATGAGGGAAATGAATGTACTATCATCAGGTTTGTAGAAGACACAATAATAGGTGGGAAGGCAAGTGGTGAGGATGACACAAGGAGTCTTCAGAGGGACATAGACAGGTTAAGTGAGTGGGCAAAAATGTGGCAGATGGAATATAATGTAGGAAAGTGTGAGGTTATGCACTTTGGCAAGAAGAATAGAGGAGCTGAATATTATTTAAATGCAGAAAGATTGCAAAAAAACTGCAGAACAGAGGGATTTGGAGGTCCTCGTGCATGAATCACAAAAAGCTAGCATACAATCTCAGCAGGTAATAGGAAAGGCAAATGGAATGTTGGCCTTTATTTCAAAGGGAATGGAGTGTACAAATAGGGAAGTCTTGCTAAACAAGTTAAGGCACTAGTTAGACCACACCCAGAATAGTATGAACAGTTTTGGTCCCCTTATCTAAGGAAAGATGTACAGGCATTGGAAGCAGTACTGAGAGAGTTCACTAGTTTGATCCCATGTATGGAGGGATTTTCTTATGAGGAGAGGTTGAGTAGGTTGGGCCTGTACACATTGGAGTTTAGAAGAATGAAAGGCAATCTTATTGAAACATATAAGATTCTTAGGGGGCTTGACAGGGTAGATGCTGAGAGGTTGTTTCACCTTGTGGGAGAGTCTAGGACCAGGAGGCATAATCTTAGAGTGAGGGGTCGCCCACTTAAAACAGAGATGAGGAGGAATTTCTTCTCTCAGAGGGTAGTCAATCTGCGGAATTCTTTATCCACAGAGGGCTGTAGAGGCTGGGTCATTAAGTATATTCAAGGCTGAGTTAAACAGATTTTTAATCAGTAAGTGGAGTTGAGGATTATCAGATCAGCCATGATCTCATTGAATGATGGAGCAGACTCGATGGGCCGATTGGCCTACTTCTGCTCCTACGACTTATGGTCTTATTCTTGGTTACCTATAGGAGTAGGTTCTCTTCTCTTCCTCTTTTGTTTTTGGGAAAGGGCAACTTCTATCCTGTTCCATACTGGCCTAAAGTGTATGTTCAGCTCCTACTGTGCTCTCCTGTGGCTCTTCAACTGAGTGGGCACCACCCTCTCTCTTTCTTGGTCTAGTTGGGAACTTCCCTGGTCCTCATTTAAATCTGCTACGAAGATGTTTGCTAAACAGATTACTGGCTATCTCCCTTTTTAACCTTTATAGATTCCTCATGGACCTCTTTTACTTATACTGCCTGCCTTCAGCCCTTATAACTTCCTCAGTTTCTATTTTGACCCCAATGTTCTAGAAAGGCATTGCTGACAAATGTGGACATTTTTGTTGGTACTGTAGCACTGTACACAAGAAAGCCTGAACTGGACTTTTGAAATTTCTGTCTAGGGTTTTATTTAGTTCCCACTATCAATTACTCTTGTAGTCTGTGGATTCAAATAGCTCTCGTTGTCTGTGAATTCAATCCTGAACATTAGCACCCAAATTACTGTTGTGGCCACATGAGGAGGGGCACAAATAAGACTCCCCTATCTTCCACCTTGTGTCTGACCATAACAGGGTTTGTTACGAACTTAGAAGGATCTAGAAGGATGAAGGAATTTTACTCAATGGCTGTCTAACCATTAACATACTGATCGCAAAGAAACAAGTCTGACAGATTTTCTTGAGGTTCAAAACATGAAGGGATTAGTTTTGATTGAGTTAAAATCCCATCAAGTTGAAGTCAGCTTCTTGAACTTTCGTGACCCACATTCACAAACACACGAGCATGGAAAATTTACAAGCTATACTGTAGGTAGTTACTTTCTTAACCAAATTAAAGTTCAACACTGCAAGGTAAAGAAACGGGGAGTTCACTGTATATGAGTCCTTGGCTGCAGCAGATTTTTCACAGTTGTCCTGAAGTTCCAGGAGTGGAGTTGAAGCCCATGTAAAACTGCAATTGCCAAAGACGATTTATTTTTAAAACATAATCCATCTTTTCCAAAAAGCCAATGAGTTTTGCACCTGAGGTTCCTTTTGATGGGAAATTCACGATCTCCGTGCTGGATTTTTTAAACAGTAAGAGATAGGGTCTTACCTTGGGAGAAGGGAGCAGGGAGATCGTATTACTCCATTGGTAGTTTTCCCAGGCTACTCAAACCTGTTTGCAGCTTGCATGTTGTATTAAAAAGATTTCAAAATGGTTACTTCAGTCACATGACCTCTCTCTCCCAGTAATGATTTCAGAAGCTGTCTGTTTATCTGTTTAGCTGATGTCTGAACCAACAGTTGCTTTTGTTTCATGGCTGGGTGGGGGTCGGGGGTGTGGCGCGGGATGTGGTGTGGTGAGGCAGGGAGAGGTGGTGGTGAGTAGATGTCCCAGTCGTTATCCATCTTGATAATCCATCTTGAAGAGATAGGATGACATATCTCCATATAACCATTGTTCTAGCAGACTTTCAGTCTCTGTTGTAAAGGTAGCCTTATAGAAATGTAAATGCTATGCCCAGGACATTTCAGTAGATCCTTTTGAAGTGGTTCTTGACATCCTCAGGTGTAAAATTCCAGGGAATTGCATTTCTGAATTGTATTTTACATTGGAACTTTCCAGAGATTGGCCATTTGCAATACCAGATGTGAGAAGACTTCTGATAGCCATCTTTAGTCAGTGATTTTTCTTGTCTTTAAAAATTTCTTTTTAAACAGTTCAGTATATGCTTGGTCAGCTGATGAAATTACAGATTAATATGCACAAGTCACTTCATCGTGAGAAAACAAGTACAATAATGCCTTTGAGTTAACTGATAAGTAAACTATTATTCTCAAAGGAACAAAAACCACTTTAAATAAACATTCTCATTTCACATTTAGTGATATATTTTCCGATGAATCTTTAAAACCTGAAAAAAAGTCACATGCAGACTTACACAGAAATAAGTGTGGCCATTTGCTGTATTTGAGGGCTGTCCGTATGGAAATTACACATCCTGTGAAAAATCAATGCTTTTTAAATGATTATTTTATTCTGACATAATATAAAATGCCTTAAGTGAACTAGGATATATGCTGCATTGATGTAGATGGTACCACAACTCACAAGTGGAAAAGTGATATGTGAGTTATGTGGGTCATAGACAAGGTGTAATATAAATGTTATCTCAAACGTATTCATACTTTGTATCCTGTTAATCTGAGAAATATTCATCAACTATATGTGATCAATCAATGTATATTTAAAATATTTACTTTTGTGTGCTTCAAAGGAAGGAAGTTGGCAGTTAATGTAATGTTGGAATGTAATGCATTTTTCAGAAGAATGCAGTTAACATGAAAGAGGTATTCATGTAGGCAATGTGGTAGTGTATTATATTCCAAGACATTTCCCATTGTGTTTAAGAACACTGGTCTAAAACCATTAATAATCCTAGCCCTATTTGTTCACTCAGGGAGGTCTTGAGGCACAGTGGGTAGTGTCCCTGTCTCTGAGCCAGAAGTTCTAAGTTCAAGTCCCACTCCAGGACTTGATGGCCAAGGATGGTGCATTCTTAATGCAGCCAAACAGGTTGAGTATCAACTTGTAAATCCTTCCAACATATACCAATGGCAGATGGTAAAAGCGGGAGAGTTTCCTGGTCAGCCATGTAATGGAAAGAAAATTGGAGCCCCTACCATCACTGATCATAGCTCTGGACTACAAAGTGCATGTTGCCACAGCAACTTGGCTCCCTTTTAGTGGAGTGGTTATGTGTGGGTGCAGTTGGCTAGATGGCTGGTGTGGATCAGATTGGTGTCAAAAGCATGGGGTTTGATTTCCAGCTGGGGTGGATTCAGGATCTGGCTTCTTGCCCAGCCCATGGTGGAGGTCATGCTGTGGGTTGAACCTTACTTCAGGCAGGGAACTGAAGAACAATTCTTTCACTTAAAACTAAACTCACAACCTTTTACAACTCTTACAAAACCACTATTATGTGCGTTAAAAGGACATCATAACATGAAATGATTTATTTTAAGAAAGTAACTTGCATTTATATAGCACTTTTCATGACCAATGGATATCTCAAAGCACTTTACAGCCAATGAAGTACTTTTGAAGTATAGTCACTGTTGATAATGTAGAAAATATAAACTAAATTGTGCACAGCCATTTCCTAAAAACAGCAATTTGATAATATCCAGAAAAGCTGTTTCTGTGATGTTGATTGAGGGATAAATATTGACCAAGGCACTTGGAATAATTTGTCCGCTTTCTTTGAAATAGTACCATGAGATCTTTTATCCACCTGAGAGGTTAAACATCTCATTGAAAGACAGAAACTCTGACAATGAAGCATTCCTTAAATGTTGCACTGGAGTAACAGCCTTGATCTTTGTGCTCAAGTCCTGGAGTGGGACTGGAACCCAGAACCTCTTCACTCAGAGCAAGAAACTGAGCCTTGGCTGACACACAAGGAATGTTATGTGAGGAAAATGGATTCCTGAAAGTGAGTTATAGGCTGTCCTTGAACTGAGGGGATTCAATATGCAGTCAAGCTTCAGAACAAAGTTCAAGCATTAGTTTCATCTAAGCACCAAAATCAGATTACAGCCCGAAATTTATTCAAAGTTCTGTCTTATTCTTGGCTGACACTGTATGCTTCCAGCCTTGATATATGATGAAGTTCTTTAAAGGGTTTTCGTGCTATCTGCTGCTGATAAAGGAGAGGCTTGGTAAGACATCAACTGTAATGAAAACCCATCAGACAAACATGATGAGCATTGGACCAATCACAGAAACTGCAAAATGAGAATGAGCACCTCAGAACACTTATCAAGAAGAAGTGAAGTAAGATAAACATGAGAATATGTAAATGAATCACAAAATGCTTTGTGGAAAAGTAATAAACCTGTCTAAAAGTTCTGTACTAGTAAATCACAGCCCAGAGTGACCTTGGAGGCAGTGAGAACAATCAATGTTGCTGATGTCAGTTGGGTTGTGAATATTGGTGTTGAGGAATAATTAGCCTGCGTGTATGTTTATAATGGAAATTTCAAGATCTTAGTTATAGGATAATACATGCCTCTGTGAAGCATCTTGGGATACTTTTCTCAGTATATAATTGCAAGTTGTTATTGTTTTCATAGCAGGCAATTTAGATGTTTATTCTACTCAATAGAAATGTTAAAAGGAAAATGAATGACTATCAGCTTTCTTTTGCTACATTGTTTTATACTCTGGAAATTGGTGTATAAATTGGAAGAGCCATCTCACAAACTAGTCAGGCAACCTGACATTGTCGTACTAACAGAATGACATCCAACAGCCAATATCACTTGTTCCTCCCTCGCCAACCCCAGGCATATCCTGTCCCACCAATAGGAAGGAGCCACCAGAGATAAGGGCACTGTAGTGTACCATCAGATGGACTTGGCCCTGAGAACACTCAGCATTGACTCCTGATGTCACAAAGTCTTATGGCTTTAGATCAAGCAGGAACAAAGAATCCTCCTGCTGATTACCACCTACCAGGCACTCAGCTGATGAATCATTCCTCCTGTATGTTAAGCATCACTTGGAGGATTCTCGGAGGGAAGCACAGAATGTATCTTGGTGGGGTCTTCAATATTCACCATGTAGAACAGTGGTGCTACCACCTCCCCTCTTTCTAAGGTATTGAAACCTAGTTTGATACTATATCATTGGGTACCAGTTGTCCTCTATTGCCTTATTCAAAATACAAATTTTTCATGTGTAAACCTCAGCAATAGTTACCAACAGGCTTTCAACTTCAGACCACATTACAACTAAGCACCTGGGGTGCAAGTATTTGTTGTGCTCATTCGATAGAAGACCAAAGTAATATGACCTCCAATAATGGAAATAATTCATGCAAACTAAAATTTTTCATCAATAAGACAGAGTTTGTACCATAAAGGGCTCAAAGAAATAAATCTCCAGGGGCAGACAATATCTATCTCAACATAACAAGAGAAACTCTGAATAAATATTGTTACGTGCTACAAGGCATGAGAGAGTCACTGAATGTTTATGTCTGACCAGGTTGGGAACAATCTAAAATAGTATCCATATTCAAGAAAAGGGACAAATTTAACCTGAGTTAAATCCATCAGTCTAATGTCAATATGTGGTCAAATATTAAAATCGATCAGGGACAGACTAAACTTCTCACATCAGAATAATCTACCAAATACTAATCAAGCTGAGTTTAGAAGGGGTAAGAAACTGCCAGACCCTTTGAGAACTGAAATTGCGACAGCACGATATGAAAATGTGTTATATGGAATATTAATTTGTAATTTCATCAGATGGATTTTTTTTACATATATAGATATAGAGCCTTTTTTAAGAAAAATACTTTTGTTAAACAAATGGCAGTCTTGAAGTAGCTGCTCATTCACACCTGTGAAGTCACGGTCCATTCCATGGAGACGCAAAGTCTAGGGAGGCCCCAAAAGAGGTACTGGCACTCCTGGAGGTGTGAACAGTTCCCTTCTGTCTCTCCAAGATGGAGGATAGAACATTCAGGAGTTAATGGCCGGGATATTAAAGAATTAATCAGCTTGGCTATGAAATAGTGGCTAAAGGGAAGCTATGCAAGACATGAGCTCGTCCTCTATATTCTTTGGAATATACAACTGACATGGAGAGAGGTCATGTGTTGCAACCTTTTGTGTGGGTGCTGGAATTGGGGTCAAAACAGAAAACACACAGGCTGCCACATGTAACATGCATCTCCCTCTCTACAACATATCATCTAAGTCTGCACTCTGTTTTGCTGAGAAAAGTGTCTACATTCCTGCAGCAAACAGACACTTTACTAAAAAGCTATTGGATTTTCTACAACAGTGTTTCCTGGAGAAAAGGGGATCTACCATCCATGACTGTGAAGAACCATCCAGACACAACCAATGAATTTTTATTGACTCAACTTGCATGTTTGCGGTTTGAATTTGTGTTTGTGCGTGTTAGTGGGAAGTAGAACATATTTGTACACTTTAGACATTTATGATACTTTTACCTTGGTGTGTTTTAGTGCAATAAAACTAACCCCTTATGTGTTTAACTCAAAAATACCTGTCTAGCGTATTTCTTACAAGACCGCAATGAGTCAAATACACACAGAATTGGCAATATCACACCTTTTAAATACAAAGCCTCTTAGAACCAACTGGGAAGTGGAAAAAGAGGAGTCAGTTCACCCCTCCTCACTAGGTCACAGCAAGAACAACAGAAAACCATATTATGTGGTATATTCGTCCACCAAAAGGTCCTTGGTCTTGAAATGTTGAGACTGAAATTAAAAACAGTGGAAATTCAAGATCAAACGTAGACGTGGAGAAGGAAGTGGGGGCTAAAGGAAACAAAGTTGCAGATATTTGTTGGCAAAGTGATGTTAAATAAGTTCAAGTGGAGGTACTAAGTGCAGTGGGGATTGCTGCTGGGACGCCTACATTTATATTAACAAGATGGTGTAGAAAACTGAATTCAAATTGGTCAAATTCAGAGATAAAACTAAACTTGGGGTAAAAAACAAGAAGTTAAAGAAAAAAATGCAGTTATATTGTGCTCAACACTTCCTCAGGATGTTCCAAAATGCTTTGTAGCCAATAAAATTACTTAAATATCTAGTTCTACTGTGTTCTTTATAGGCAAACATGCCAATTTATACACAGCAAGGTAAAGCAAAGATAAATGAAAAATGTTAGCCCCTTTTCGTAATATTCATTGAATGATAAACATTGTCCAAGACACCAGGAAAACTTCCTGCTTTTCAAATAGGGCCTTAAGATCTTCTACATTAACCTGGGCAAGCTCAAGGGACCTTGGTTTATCCTTTCATTTTGAATTTCCTTAGTACTGCACTATCGTCTTAGATAGAACCTCAACCCCCAACTTTCTGATGAAGGCAAATGTGCAACCACCAGGACAAATCGATGGAAAAGATGTCCAACCTGATGTTAGATGAAAGTAGTACAGGCAAGTTCAAGAAAGTACATATTGGAAAGAAAAATTGTGTCACACTATATTAAGAATGATGTAGGAATAGCTAAAGATTAAGTGAAAAGGGTTCTAGGTGATAGTAGACTTGGGACTTTTCATACCTCAAACAGTAACAATAGACAAAAAGTGAACTGAGATAGGGAATTCTCAAGATAAATATTGACATAACAATATTATTCAAATTATGTTAACAGGAAATGTGTGCACACAAAAGATTTTTGATATAATCTTTGAAATAGTAAACAAGGAACTTAAACAGCAATGCAAGAAACTTTTCCTGTGTGATTATTTTTCATTTAATAAAGCAGCCATTGCCATCCATGCATTTTCTGGTATTGCAAAAGTAAACCACATACAGTAAATCACCAACTCCAAAGTGCAAGCTTGGCACATTTAAATGCAGGTACTGTTTGAATACTGTGTTTACTGAAAATGATGTTTAATTATGACCCCTCCTACCTGTTTCCCTCAGCAGTCTACTCCCAGCTGAAAGTAAATGAGACATACTAAACATAACTTTTAAGCAAAAGGATTACAGTTGACTCCAGTTAAGTGGGTATTTTAATTAAATGAATGTAAATTGAATGTACTCCATCCACAGCAGTCCTGGACAAGTAGCTACATCTCTTAAAACCCTGTCACAGATGAGAGAATTTTCCTCAATTCAACATTGGAAAAACTATAGCAATTTTATGTGTCTCCTGCATGTTAGCCCTCAACTTCATCCATGGCAGCTTTCTCAGAATATGTCTGATGGGTATACAAGCTCTATGATCTATTTGAGCCCTAGATAAAATCCACATACCATATTCTCACTACTACCAGTGCCCTTACATCACTTACACTGCTGCTGAAATGCATATCCATGTTGATTAACTTGAAGATCCAACTATCTTAACAGTTTACTTATTAGCTGAGTCCAACATTGATCATGAGGAGCTCATGGAATTCTTTGCCACTAATGCTGAGAACATCTGATCAGAGGTCTGTCATGTCCCTCCCTTCCATTAGCTCACCAGATCAAACTTCCACTAAAGTTAACCCCTGCTTGAAGCCTGAACTTGCATCTTTCCCTAGTTCTTCTCCTGTCTCTCCCTTTATATCCTCTCCAAGCTCATCTTGTCCATGAGATCCAGCATCTGCTCCATGAACCCTATTCCCATTAAACTGTTGTCTACTCAACTTCACTTCCTTGACCCCATATTATTGATGTTGTTAACGGTTCTCTCTCTTTAGGAGCTTTCTTTCTCGCCTTTAAATCTGCTATCATCACCCCTCCTCAAAAAAAATGACCCTTGATCCCTCCATCCTTGCAAACCACCTCCAACCTCCTTTATCTCTCCAAAGTCGTTGAATGTGTTGTCGCCTCCCAAATCTATACCTATAGTTCATAGAACTCCATGTTGAATCCTTCCAATCAGGTTTCTGCCCTTGCCACACACTGAAATGGCTCTTACTTTAATCACAAATGACAAAGATAAACTATCCTTCCTCATCCGTCTGAATTGTCTACAGCTTTTGACATGGTTGACCACACCATCCTCCTCCAATGCCTCTCCACTTCTTCCAGCTAGGTGAGATTGTATATGCCTGGTTGTGATCTTATTTATCTAATAGTAGCTAGATTATTACTTGTAATGGTTTCTCTTCCGACTCCCTTGGTGTACAACTATGATCTATCCTTGTCTCCTCCTCCTATCCATATACTGCCTCTTGGTAACATAATCCGAAAGCAGAATATTAGTTTTCACATGTAAACTGACAACATCCAGTTCTACCGTATTACCACCTATCTCAACTCTCACTGTTGTTAAATTACCAAACTGCTCGTCCGATATCCAGTACTGGATCAAGCAGAAATTTCATTCAATTAAATATTGGGAAAGACTTGCCATTCTCTTCACTCCCCAGTCTGAACTCCATTCTCTAGCTACCAACTCCATCACTCTGACAACAATCTGAGACTAAACCAGGTTGTTCATAACCTTGATGTCGTACTTGATCCCAAGATGAGCTTCTGGCTATATATCCCCGCCATCACTAAGACCGCTTTTGTAACATTGACTTCGATCCTGCCTCAGCTCATCTGTTAGAATTGACTATTCTGATGCACATCTGGCTGGGGTCCCAAAACTCTGCCACTCCTTCTTACTGGCACCAAGTCCCGTGCTTCCTTACCTGCAGGTCAAGCAACACCTCTGTTTTACAATTCCCATCCTTGTTGTCAAATCTCTCCATGGCCTCATGCCTTCCTATTTCTGTAATCTCCTCTCAGTCCACAGCCCATCAAGATGTCAGAGATCATCTAATTCTGGCCTCTTGAGCAACCCAGATTTTAAATGACCCACTTTCAGTGGCTGTGCCTCCATCTACCTTGGCTCTGAGCTCTAGAATTCCGGGACAAACCTGCCTTCTTTTAAGATACTCCTTAAAACCTAAAAGTGTACAGATCCTTAAAAGGGGACAAATCCAACTATGAAAATTACAGAACCATCTTCCTGCTTTCCATTGCAGGAAAGATCATTGCAAGAGCCCTTCTGAACTGACTTATTATACTTACTGAAGAGCTACTCCCCAAATCTCAATGTGGGTTTAGGCCATCAAAAGGCACGGTCAACATGATTTTTACAACTCCCCAATTACAAGAAAAATGTCGCAAACAATATCAACCTCACTACATAGTGTTATTTGACTTGACAAGGGCCTTCGACTCTGTAAAGTATGAGACCCTCTGGAAGTTCCTGCTGAAGTATGGTTGTCTTTCAAAATTCATTACCATCCTTTGACTGCTTCGTGATGATATGCAAGTGGTGATCCTTAACAATGGATCCATGACAGAGCTTTTGAGTTTAAGACAGGAGTCAAACAAGATTATATCTTCGCCCCCATCTCTTTTTTCAATCTTCCTGGCTGCCACGCTCCGTCTGACTAGAGTCAAGCTCCCGGGATTGAAGCTTCTTTATCAAATGCAAACTATTTAACCTCAGAAGACTCCAATTAAAAACAAGGACCGCCCTAAATCAGTCATTGATTTCCAATATACTGATGACACTGCAGCAATTGCTGTCGGAAACTGATCTCCAAAGAATTGTTGACATATTTATTGAGGCATGCGAGAATGAGACTTACACTCAATATTCAGAAGACCAAAGTCCTCCATCAGCAAGCTCCAAATGCACACACCCCAGCCCCATTGATCAGGATTCATGATGACTGCCTGGAAAATGTGGAACACTTCCAGAACCTTGGAAATTATCTTTCACAGAAGGCTGATGTTAGCAAAGAAATCCAGCATTGCTTGAAATCTGCTGCTGCAGCCTTTGGTCACCTGAGTGTTTGAAGGTTGTGACATCAAAACTGAAACCAAGCTCATGGTCTACCATGTGGTCGTGATCCCTACCTCACTGAGGCTGTAACATGGGGAAGAATTTTCCAGTCAGCGAGCGGGAACGTAAAATGACACGGATGATGTCGGCTGGAACTCCCAATGTCACCCCACGTCATTTCCATTTTCAAGTCGGTGGGGGCGCAGCCAAGTCAGCTGCGTGCTCGCCGAACTGTCGACGGCCTATTGAGGCCATTTAAAAAGAAATTAACCTCATTAATGGACCTGCCCGTCCAACCTTATGGTTGGCGGGAAGGCCAGGAGCCCTGGTGGGCTTCAGAAAAAGCATGAAACCTCATCCACGGATGGGAATGAGGTTTCATGAGGGTTTTAAATTTTTAATAAAGGTTTTAAAAAAAGTTATGGACATGTCCCAACTCATGTGACAGTTCCACATGAGGGGAAATTTCCAGGAAATTTTTCTATCATTCGTATTACAATTTTTAATTTGGAGCCAATCTCCGAGGCAGCACTTAGCCTCAGGGAGATCAGTGCACTCTTTTGCGTGCATGTGTGAAAGACCGCGCTCCCAACTGAGGGAATTCCACCCCCCCACCCACACAGGGAGCACATAGTACTTCCTGGCGGACGTCACGCTGGGCGGACCTTAATTGGCCCACCCACATAAAATGGTGGCACGCCCCCAATCGGGCAGCTGATAGGAAGCACACCCACCCATTCCTGCACTCAACCCCCCCCCCAACAACGAGGGAAAATTTTTCCCATGGACAATGTACAGGAGGCACCTCAAGGCATTGGAATCAAACCATCAATGCAACCTGCGGAAGATCTTACACTAAGTGAGAGGACAGAAGCACCAACATCAGTGTCCTCTCACAAGCAGGCACCACAATAATTGAGGCTATGATCATCCGCTTTCAGCTTTATTGGGTTGGTCATATAACTCGGATGTCAGATATCAGGTTTCCAAAGCAGGTCTTCTCCCAGACTACTCGGGGAAGATGCACCAGAGGAGGGCAGAAGAGGTGCTTCAAGGATGTGCTGAAAGCCAACATGAAGAAATGCAACATTGGCATCAACTCCTGGATCGAACCAGATGGAAACAGTCTGTGGGAAGGATCCCAGAATTTTGAGACCCAACAACAAAATGAAGAGGAAAAACAAGTGGTGAAAAGAACACACCACGACCCGAATTAAAAGTACACGACCAGACATCCCACATGACAACAAATGCCCTTTGTGCCATAAAGTCTACAGATCCCGAATTGGCATCGTCAGCCATCTTCAGACTCATGGAAGAGAATCATCCTTGTTTGCAAGGGCTGGCCCATAATAATCATAAAACCTACTCATTTCATCAAGCTTTAGGAACATAGGAACAGGAGCAGGCCATTCAGCTCGTCGAGCCTGCTCCAACATTCAATTTGATCATGGTACCTCAGCGCCACCTTCCCACACTATCCCCATATCCCTTGATGCCATTGTCCTCAGAATTCTATCAATTTCTGTCTTGAGCATGTTCAATGATTGAGCTTCCACAGCACTCTGGTGTAGAGAATTCCAAAGATTCACCACTCTTGAAGTGAAGAAATTCCTCCTCATGTCAATATTAAATGGCCTAACCCTTATTCTGAGATTATGTGCCCTGGTTCTAGACTCAGCTGCCAGGGGTAGCATCTTATCTACATTCACCCTGTAAGAATTTTTCAGTTTCAATGAGATCATCTCATATTCTTCAAAACTCCAAGGAATACAGATCCAGTCTACTCAATCTCTCCTCATTAAACAATCCTGCCATCCCAAGGATTAATCTGCTGAACCTCGGTTACACTCCTCCTATGGCAAGTATGGCCTTCCTTAGATAAGGGGACTAAAACTATGCACAATACTCCAGATGAGGCTCTATATAATTGCAGCAACCTCCTTACTCCTGTACTCAAATACCCTTGCCGCGAAAGCCATTTGCCTTCCTAACTGTTTGCTGCACCTGCATGCAAGCTTTTGGTGGCTCGTGAATAAGGAAACCCGCACTTCCCAACCACTTGCCATTTAAGAAATACTCTGCCTTCTTGTTTTTTCTATCAAAGTGAATAACACTTTTTCATATTATATTCCACCTGCCATGTTCTAGCCCATTCACTTAGACTGTCCAAGTCCTCTTGAAGTCTCCTGCATCCTCCTCACAACTTATATTCCCAGTTTGGTGTCATCAGAAAATTTGGAAATATTACACGCTAGGTCCCCATATCCAAATAATCTATTTGGATGGTGAACAGCTGTAGACCTAGCATCTATTGGCCATCTGCCCTATTTTGGCCTTATCTGGCTCAATGTTTAATTTTGTTTGATAACATTTCTGTGAAATACCTTTTTAATTACATGAAAAGCACTAACATAAGAACAAGTTGTTGTTGAATTCTACTTTTCACAAATTACGACGCATCCAAAACGCTGCCTCGCATTTCAGTTAAACCCCAGTCCCCCAATCATCCATCATTGGATTGGCTCCATTACCTTCCTTAAATCTATTGATTTTAAAATCCTCATCTTTACTTACAAATTTCTCCATGATCTCTTCACTCCCAAAGATTACAGCCTTCTTCAGTCCCATGTTCCTGCATGTGTCCACCTTTTTCAATTGAACTAACCTTGAATCACCCCATCCCGGTCCACAATCTGGAATACACTCCCTAAACACCTCCTATCAAAGCTACATTTTGATTGTTCCTTCAGTTAGCACCCCACACTGCTTCTCCCATCACTGCTTGGTGTCTGGTCATTTTCACTTCTGAAGCACTTAGGGATGTTTTACATCAAATTTGGCACAAAAGTCTAAATTTGCTGCTGACTGCATAATTTTTGGTTGAAATTGATTTAACTACTTTTACCAAGAGGAAAATAAATGCATTTGATCTGAACAAATCCATTTGACCTTATTAAAAAAAAATGCACAATTGTCCTGCAGTATTTAGTAAATTTTCAAAAAGAGAACAAGATGTGGAGACAGTTATTTACTCAGTAAAAACTTTATATTTATCTCATGTAGCTAATCCTGGCACTATGATTACATTTAATTCTGTTTCAGTTTCAATATTTGGATGTAATAATGATTAATTTAGGCAGACCGGTAAAAAAAAAATGCTCCGTTATAGAATCACAGCATGCCTAATTATATCGGATGCTAGCTACTCCTTTATAATGATCAGGTAATGATTAGATCATTTCATGCCATAAGCAGCTAAAGTTTGCTGTGGCAAGATTAAACCAAGCATTTTTTAAAAGTGGCACAGAGGATTGCCGTTGTGTTTCTGGATCAGCGTTCCTCTTAGAACACAGATGATTTGCAGATCTTAAAAAAACACAGGCTGCAATCTCTCAGCTGAAGGAGGAAGTCAAGGTATTGTAAGGCCTTGCCCTGAAGAGTGGTTTAAGACTGGGGCATTCAACATTTTGTTATCTCCCCTTGGATGGCCAAAAAAAAACCCATTGTAAAGGAGATGATTCTATGGAAACCCAGCATAAAGGATTAGATGAAAATATAACCTCAGGGGAGGGGGCAGGCAGTTTGGTTCAGGGGCTTGTGGGAAATTCCTGACAAGACATCAGACACCACTGCCTGTAAAGACAAGGAGAGAAAAGAGACAACTGTAAGCCTAGCTACATCTAAGGAGGAAAAAGTAGCTACTATTTCACAAGTTCACTTTCTGTCTGTAAAATGAGGCAGCTTGAAGATTATCATTAGGTCTCAACTCACTAAAGTATTTTCAGTCTTTCTGCTGAAAAATTAGAGAACAGCATACAACAGCACAGCTAGACAGTATTCAGTTCAGATCACAAGGGGGGGGTCCCTATTACTACCCTGCCAGGAGACATTGGGCAGTGCAGGCATACTGGAGCCAAGAATCCTTAAGTGTTAATGGAAATAAGCACCACAGAGGACATCTAAGGATATCTCTCCTTTTAAGTCTCCTACAAAGCAGGTGCCTTTGTTAAATGGTATTCTTAAATTCAATTTATTTTGCATCAAATATAACTTTTAAGTGATGTTTCAGCAACTTTTCAAAATTGTTACTTCAAAATATGAATAGTTGGCTTATTCCTCTCAAACTAGCGAAGAGGCAGTTCAGACTTCAAGTATTGTTGATACAGTAGGTAAAATACACCATCCAATTTAATATTGAGCTGTTGACCAGTTCAGAGTTTCATTGCCTATTTTGTCCCAAGCTGATTTACTTCAACCAGGCCAGCATTTAGGGTGTTCCAGTTGATCTCGTGTGTTGGGATTGGGTGGTAAATGTCAGCCACCCTCTTCACTTCTGGTTCCTAAACACACCCTCTGCCAGGGGGTGAATGGGTGGACTTCAGTTGCGATAACTGAGACAAGCTATGATTACCTCCATGATAAAAATATCCTATTAACCGTTCACAAGAAGACAGGCTACTTAGACAATGTAATAGAGGGTGTTTGGGACCCAGGTAACTCTATTTCGTCAGATATTAAGATCTAAGTTCGTGGGTGAGGGGGAAAAGAAATAAAGAACAAAGGTGGAAAAAAAGACACACACCCTTGATCAATGATGATAGGTGATGTTAGTTCATCAACCTAAGATATTCATTCAGTTGAAATAAAAATATGCACATGAAAAATGTTGGTCCTAAAAACATTCTTTGTTTTTACAATTCCATATCGTCAGAGGTTTGTTTCAAGTTTGAGCTCTTTCCAGTTTATAACAAAACACAGACGGGATTAACGTTTATAATCGTGGAGGCTCAAAGTGAAACACTGAAGCTTAACTGAATTATATACCACGTATCTTTACTTATGCCTTAACCTTGGTGCAGGAGTACTTATAATGCCAAGTTGAATAAAGATTTTCAGAATGCATCATCAGTAACAAAAATTTATTTAGCCTCAGTTGATTCATAACAATTTTCATTGCACTATGTACAAAGATCTTTTCAAATCCTTGAGATAAAAGGCTGATGTAATCTGTAATACATAAAGAAAAAAAGGTCATCTGAAATTGCTGTCCTACAATAAAATAAATTTTATTCCATGAACAAAATCTTCAACGGAGCATGTAATTTTGATTATGCTCTAATTCATACTCAAGAAGCAGTGGTTGCGTCGATATTCATGTTTGCAGTTTCTTAATTTCTTCTTCCAGCTCTTCCTTTGTGTACATATGAAATACTTTTGAAGGTTCCATTGTCGCAAGCTGAAAAAGAATTAGCTGTTATCACACTAGCAAATTGTAGTACCTGGCAGCAACAGCAATGTTAAAAAGGAGCTTTTGTAATGAAGATCATCACTGGAAATGCAACAGGAATCTATGTTCATGCTTATGCCACTTTCTAACTTCATTGACTAATTGCATTTTTGATGATATATATTTTTCCATATCCTCTGCATGAAGTCTCATATCGCTGCCCAGATGCAATGTCTGGTCCGTTGAGAAAATACGTTGCTACTCCAGTTGTCCTCTCCCCCACTATTTCACCAACTCCTGTAGGGACTCAGACATGAGTTATGGTCCCTTGGGAAATGGCAACCCTCTGATACCTTACCCAAATAGACATTCCTCATGTTTAAACCAAAATATCGTGTTAATAAGCTAATCCAATCTTTAGGCATGAGTCTCACCCAACTGCACCAAACATAAAAACATAAGAACACAGAACTGAGGAGCAGGAGTAGGCCATTCCGCCCTTTGAGCCTGTTTCACCATTCAATAGGATTGTAGCTGATCTGGTCGTGGTCTCAGCTCCACTTTCCAGTGTGCCTCCCATAACCCTTGAATCCCTTGTCTATCAAAAATCTGTAATTCTGCCTTGTATAAATTCAAGAGCCAGCCTTCACTGCTTTCTGGGGAAAAGAATTCCACATATGAACGACCAGACAAAAAATTCTCATCTCCGTCTTCAAAGAGAGACCTCATTCTTAAACTGTGTCCCCTAGTTCTATACTCCTCCACAAGAGAAAACGTCCTCCTGGCATCTACCCTGTCATGCCTCCTCAGGGTCTTATATGTTTCAATAAGATTACTTCTCATTCTTTTCAACTTCTAACGATTAGATTAGTTTATTAACACGTTATCTTGGTCTAAACATGAGGAATGTCTATTTGGGTAAGGTATTAAGAGGGTTGCCATTTCCCAGGGAACCATAACTCATTATTTGTGAGTGACTACAGGAATTGTGGTGAAATAGTGGGAGAGCGGACAACTGGAGTATATGTCCAACTTGTTCAACCTTTATTTATAAGCCCCTTATCCCAGGAATGAGTCATGCGCACCTTCTATGATCTGCTTCTAACACGAATGTATCTTTTTTCAAATAAGGAAACCAGTAAAGGTAGGCAGACAAAACAGGAGATGCGGACCTGAGATATCTCTCCTCTACACCCTAGTCCAGGCCACTGATACAAATTAAAGCCAATATTGTCATTTAGCTGAAACAGCCCACTCAATTTAGATCAGGGAAACCCGGAAAGTCTACAGCTTAGTAACACTGTTGTCAAGATGGGTTCATCCCATCTAGATCAACTTGTGAACAAATTATTTAAATTTTAATCAAAACAGCTTCAGGCAAGGTGCAGGAGTAAAAAGACAGAGAAACAGCAAGGTCAGCGGCTAGGCATTTCCTCTTCAACAGGAGGGAAAATACTAAGTCTGGTCACCCAGGTTGTGCTCACATCTATTCTGATCAGGGTGTGGGAGAAGAGGAGCTGGGAAAGAAATATAAAATCAGAATGGTTACAGCACAGCAGGCCATATGGGCTCAGCCAGCTCTCTGCAAGAGCAATGAATATATTAATGATCAGAATAAGACTTACCAGCCTTAAGAATTAAGAGCAAAATTATCAAACAAAAGTAGACAGCCCAAGTAGACTGCAGGACTTGCTGTTTTACCATTGGCTAAACTTTCATACCTCAATATTAGTAGCATTCAATTTTTCTTCCATTACTTGTTTCAGTGTGGTGAGTGCTGCATTCTTTGCCTCTTCTAACGTCATTGACTAGAAATTGAAAACAATAATCTAAGCCTTCATGCAATATAATACTAATGACACCATTCTGCTCATTTCCACAATATCTTCTCATGTTAAAATGGCAATCAAAATTTGGGAAGCAATGGAAAGTGGACTCTGCCATCGTGAAGTTGCATGTCAATGTGTAGTGTAGCATTAACTTCTTTCATGGAAAGAGATTAATATTTCCAATAAGGGTGACAGTGACAACAAATAACATTGGAAATGGATTAGGGAGAGAATTAATAAAATATCAGTTGCGATATGCATGAACAAATGCAATGGGAAATTATACTTCATCTAGGGATTATTTAGGAAGGTATAAGTTTATAACTTTTTTTGTAATAAATAAAACATTATTTTCTGATCAGCTAAGTCCATTGTTACTTGAGCCTAAAACATGCTTGATTCTGGTTACATGATGAAGCCACACAGCAAAACTCTTGGTCACAATGACATATTGCCAAGAAGTCAATACCAAAAGTAATAAGGTTCAAAGAAATGCATATGCTGCATTAGTGTGTTCAAAGCTGTGAGAAGTCACTGAAAGTTTAGATAACAAAAGCCTAAGCTTTGTACCCACGTTCTACAGGATTGTCCAGGTTCAACAGATTAAGGGCAACTGGCATGCATAATGTATCATCTAAGTAATGGCCGGATTTTGTGGTCAGCAGCAAAGCAACAGCACTCGCTGCTGACATAGAAGAAAGCTACCCATCAAGGTCTAGTGATCTCTGTGAGGTGGATTTCCCCTTTCCTGACGATAGTATAAAATGGCCTCAAGTCAAGAGGATCTCCTGGCATACAACAGTGAAATCAGCAAGCAAGATAAGCAGCCAATCACATTGAAGTATTTTCAAATTTGCAAACCAGGAGGTTAAAGCACTTTATCTTTCAATTTAACTTTTCAGCCAGCAAAATAAATGATGATTGGATTAAGATAGAAGCTAAAACATCAAAGTTTAATTCCACAAACTAAACTTTTTAATCATACTGGTAACATTTGACATTCAAATAGAAAATTAGGCTGTTCAGTAGTAATTATGCTCCTAGAATGCTGTTTAACACTCGAGTTACACCTCATTCAATGTTTGAATTTTCAAGAATTTTTATGCAAGAGTGAAAGTTCTTGTCAGTTCATAGAGTTCTTCTTGTTTGCAGTGTGCAGGAGTGGGAGAAGGGCCTCCACTGCACATCTTCTGGAGAAGTGTAGAAACACTGACAACAACTTTTGGATCTGTGTTATTTCATGCATGTGCAGACTCCCATTGCTGTCAGTTTCAGTGAAGCCACACTAATAGTTTAGTCATCACTGCCACCGCTAAATTCAGGCCAATAAATTCAAAATTTCTTCAAGATCAATGTGTCAGAAAATAAAACACTCCTGTATATTTAAGAAGCATCAAAATAAAAACTTGTGGTGGTTTCAGAAGTTTCACAAGATTGTGATGATTGAATACATCTAAATATTTCCTCAAGTAGCAGTGTATATTTTAATATCTCAATAGTACCCAGGTTACTCATTAGTCATAGTGGGGCCTACGAATGTTGCAACATTTTCACTCATTACATGAAGTGGATTATATTCCTATAAACACCGGTGCCTGTACCTTACGATAAACCTTCTGTAGAGAGCTCTGGGCACCCTCAGAAGCAGAACCGATCGCTCTTGCATCACACTGTACAAAGGTCCCAGATGGATCCATATGATACCTGCGCAAGAAATTAAAATATTGCTCATAATTACAAAGATATCATTAACATTCAACAGTGAAACAAACCACAAATTTCCCATCCTAAGCATAGGCTAGAGACCCAACACTGTTGACGTTGAATGCTACATCACAGTCCACTAACATTGAACGCAGATATGACATTCAACTGCTTAATTCTCAAAACCCCAAATTCCAAATCAAACAATAATTCAACTAAAAATACGTTCTTTACAATGGACATGAATTCCAATTTATTTGGATACTTAGCCAACTGATTTGGAATAGGATTGTTATCATTCGATATCTTTCTTCGTTTCAATAACTGCAACTGAGCTAACGTTAGACCAACTAAGCAAGAGCTGTCTTGTAACGCAGGATCAGCTGCTGCATAGGAAGGACATCTTAGAATACAACAACTAACTCCCAGACACTGATACTGCTCCTGTTCAGCCATTATTTAGAAGCTTAAGAAAGTTAACCTATAAATTGAAATTGCAGTACAAGGATCAACTGTAGCTCTATGTGGACAGCTGCGCTGCAACTAATATTCCTGGTGTGCTACATCTTACAATTGGTGCGTCACTGTTAATACTACTTTCTATGTAGCCTTCAGGGATATCATACAGCAATGTAATAGACAAAACACCCATGCTCAGATCAACATGTTTTTGTCACTTACACCATTAAACTGAACACTTAATTCATACAAATATAGAATGTATTTGATGTGAATTAGCAAATCAATTAAAATAAGTTTACAACATAGCAGCCTTTTCAACTACTGTGACTGCACCAGGTTCTTGTGAACTTGATCCACAATTAATCAACTCTCCCTACAGTACTGTATCAGTTTCAAATATTTATCCAACCTTCCCTTAAATGCGTCAATAATTTCAATCATTCCACACAGCAAAGCATTTCAAAAAGTCTGTACAAGTAAGTTTTGCCTAACTCCTCCCTCATGTTTGGTGATAAATTTTAGTTTACTATTCCTCATCACATCTCTCCCCACTAGAGGAAACAGACTTTTCTAAATTTACTCTATCAAGATTCCAGAATTTTCTCTTCATCTCTTCTCATGAATGTAGTTTCCCATTCTTGCCATCAACGTTGGTGAATTAAATAATGTTCACTGCAATGTGTGTGTCCTTCTGTGCTTGGTTTCCAAAACAACACATAGTACTTACTATAACTATAACCCAATCGATATTTTCTATAACTATATCACTTTAATTTTATATTCTTTGGCTGTATTTCAAAAACTCCAAATTCTACTGGTCCTTTTTAAATAGATTGATCTATCTTCACTTGTAATTTCGAGGAATTATGTACCAGAATCCCTAGGTCTCGTGGATTACCCACAGTCTTCAGTGTCTTTCTATTAAACTTACCTTCACATTCCTGTTTCTTTCTTCCAAGAATAAGGCACTGGCCTGGATTTTGTGGTCATCAGCAAAAGAATGGCACTCGCCATTCAGCACGCTGCCAACTGTGGGTTTCAGTGGCAACTTGCTGGTATTAGACACTGTGCCCACTACAGGGGATCTGTGGTATGTGTGAGCAGGACATGTAACAGCATGTTTCTTCAACTATTTTAAAAGAATCCTCACCGAGCCAAGCAAAGTCTAAACTAGGAAGTTTAAATTAGATTGAATTCAATGTAAACTCATATCCAGAAATCAAAACAAAGAGAGGAAACAATGGGATTAAAAGAGAAAGATGTAAGAGACTGAAAGTAAAAACAAAGTAAATTTAAAAAAAAATTCCAACACTAATTAAATTACAAAGGAATGAGATGCTACATTTGTGCGGACTTTCCTCTAACTGAGACGTCTGACTTTGCTGACCCTCTTTTCTATATTATTCCTGTACTATCCAATATTACATCTTAGGTGACCACATTCTAAAAGCACTATTCCAAACAATTTGTGCTCAAACAGACAGATTCCAAAGACAAACTATTCAAAAAACAGAAAGCACAGTACAGGTCTCAGTAGAGATAATTTAAAAAGAAACACAATTAAAAATCTGGTTGTGATTTGAAGGTACCTTCTGTGCAAGCAAAATTGCAGGAAACCTGTGCTGTAACTTGCAAGTCAGGACCATTATTATGGGTCAAGGCCTTTAAGATGTGCCTGTGACCAATCTTTTGGTCATTTATCCTAATATCTCCTTTTGTGGCTCAGTGTCAAACTTTATTTGATAACACTCCAATGAGGCGCCTTGGGATGTTTTACAATGTTAAAGGTAATATATGAATACAAGTTGTTATTGTTGAGATGCTTCTGGATGGAGATTTTAACAGGCAATCATAAAAGATAAGGAAATTTGGGTGTATTACACATAATGCCTACAATTCACTCATGCCCAAAATTCTGTGGTCTTTTAGACTGCATATACGATTGCATGTGTCAAAGCACAAATACACAGGAATTTCCAGGCCATCGCATAAAAATCAATTCAAAGCAATAATGCACTCAAGATCAATTCTGACATCTTAAAACGTCATGGCTTGCAGCTGTTTCAATAGTGCTGATCTGAAACTGCTTCAAATCACTCTTTGATCACCCACACCCTTATTTATATTGCCTTATCGCCAGCTGTACTCTTGCCACCACCACACAAAGCTCCGCTTTCAGCTGGTAACAATTTTAAGGCTTTGGAGAGACAAATAATTTCTGAAAATCAACTTTAAAAAGTAATATTTTTTTAAAATAAAATTCCCATGTAATCTAAGTTTTTAAAATTGGCTTGAAACACTTAAGTTAGACTCCACGTGTCAAGTGCAAGCAATGGTAAATGGCTTCAATCAGATGTTACACAGCTGCATTTGAGTCAAATCAGAACCCAAATCAAGAACTACAGAATGCCACTTCTACATGTTTCTACACTTCTCGCTGACAAAGCATGTGGTGATTACATCACAACTTCTGAAGAGCCTAATTCAACTTTCACATCTGATGCTTCAGAAAGATTACTTGTGGTTCATCAATTTACCTAAACAGGATTCAAGGGCCAAGTTGAATCAGTATATGAGGAGGTAGCTGATGAACAGTAAAACTACCAGCAGAATTGTTACAATTGCAAAATTAATTTGATAGTTAATGCTTGAAAATTCCGAGCTGCAACTCAGTGTCACCATCCACAATGTTGCAGATATTTTATCTAATTTTATTAGAATTGAGGTTTGTCAGCTGCCTCGCTTCAACATTACTGTAAAAGCTACCATATTATGTTTATTTTTGCCTCAGCAGAATCATTGCCGTAGCTGTAATTTATTCTAATCACTCTGCCTGGTAGAAAAGTATTTTCATTAAGGTAGTTAAAATTTGTTTGAATTTAACAAATCCAAATAATCATCACAGCTCCATTTACAAGGTTATGCTGTTACCCAGTTCAAAGTCACCGATCCGAAAAATACCTCCTAAAATTGACTCATCGAATCTAGGGAAAGAAGTGTTTTGAATCGCTGTTGTGATTTGTTGCTTACAGATGCAAAAAAAAACGAGTTGAGCAATTATAAAAAACATTTTCAGCTTATGATGACCTGAAGGGTGGAATCTTTTGCTCTCGCTTGTGGTGAGCTTAGAGGTGGAAAGGACGTGTAATCAGGTGGGATGCTGGTGTACTGGAACCCTGCCGCCTCCGCCAGAATTAAGTTCTAGGAAGGAAAGCCCATGGTCTTTCTGCCCCACCGCCTACTTAGGCCCTTAAGTGACCAATAATGACCAGCTGAGGGCCTCAAACCGCCGCCACTGGTATTAACAGTTGTAGGGGGAGCCTGTCACCATGCTGCATAGCAGCTAAAATTATGCTGCCAGCTTATCATTTCCAAAGTGTCTTAATGCACTATTAATGTATAATATGCATTCAGCAGAAATTATACTCACATCTGTGGTCCTTTTTCATCAATTCCTCCAAACAACAATGCCACACCAAATGGTCGGCTCTGAAAAAATAATTAAAATCAATCATTTTAACCTCGTCTTTCCTTCCAAGCACAAACAGCAAATAATAATATACTATTCTTCTTCTACCCTCCTACAGTCAAGAAAACAAATGATAGATGAATGACTGAAATATCCAAGTGTAGGTTTTCTGTGATCAAGCAAAAAAATATCTTGGTTCAAAGCAGGCAAGGCATTTTCATCCTCCTTCCTTCACACCATACACCATTTTGACTGATTTTGCTTTAAACATATGTAATCCCATATAAACTACAGTATTTGCAAAGCACTTACTGCTCTTTTTATATTCATTTATGGGTTGGGGGCATCTCTGGATAGGCCAGCATTTATTGCCTATCCCTAAATGCCCTTGAGAAGGTGTTGGTAAGCTTCCTTTTTGAACTGCTGCAGTCCCTGTGCTATATGTACACCCACGGCGCTGTAAGGGACTTCCAGGATTTTGACCCAGCTTCAGTGAAGGAATGGCGATATATTTCCAAGTCAGGATGGTGAGTGGCTTGGAGGGGAACTTCCAGGAGGTGGTCTTCCCATATATTTGCTGCCCTTGTCCTTCTAAATGTTAGCAGTCATGGGTTTGGAAGGTGCTGCCTAAGTGAGTTTCAGTGACGGAACTGTGAATCAAGTACTGTATCTAGCTATAGTGGAGTGGGGGAATATAGACAAGAGGTTTCTTGCATGCAACAAAATTGTGAAACCATCTCTAAAAGCAGCAACTCTATCTTGTAACTATTAATATACACACTACTACTATAGCCAGCTGTCACGTTGAAATGATTAGAAAAACAAAACTGTAATTTATTACTGACAAAAACTTCTGGATTTCCACATTCAACTGTGCATTTGCCACAAATTGTTGTCAGTTTTACACAGTATTGAAGGCGAGTGTCAGCAGTTTTGCCATTATTACAACTGCAAATTTTGGGCCATTGTATCTATATATTTAGCTAGAGATCTTACCATTGCACCAGGATCTGCATCTTCTTCACCAAACTGCAAGGCCAGGTTAGAGACTGCCTGAGTCACACTCTCCACTGTCATATTTTCATTATAGGTAAACCAATGATTCTGAAGAATAGTAAAAAAAACTGTAATTTGTGCCAAATTAAATAACTTCACATGAATATTATTCCTATGCACAACGAGAGTGTTAGAAATTACACAAATTATTTTGCAATCTTTAGGGGAAAGAGAAAACAAAATATTTTAAAAGTACTTAAAATACAACGGATTGTAGTATGCATATTCAAAACACTGGCAACAAATATCAGGAAGACAATGTTCATGATTAAATAAATATGTTTTTGTTAAACACCTTCCTCTTCCATACTTTCCTTTGAACACAAGAAATAACAGGACTAAATCAAATGGTCTATTGAGCCTGCTCTGCCATTCAATACAATCATGGCTGATCTTGGGCCTCAACTCCACTTTCCTGCCCGCTCCCCATATGCCTTGATTCTCTGAGACGCCAAAAGTCTGTCTATCCCAGCCTATTCAACAATGGAGCATCCACAACCCTATGGGGTGGAGAATTCCAAATATTCACAGCCTTTTGAGTGAAGTAATTTCTCATCATCTCGGTTCTAAATGATCAGCTCCTTATCCTGAGACTGTGCCCCTGTGTTTTAAATGCCCCAAATAGCAGAAATAATCTCTCAGCATCTATCCTATTGAGCCCCTTCAGAGGATTCCTTGTAATCCAATGTGGCTACAAAATGTTATGTAATAGTAAATATGTATGATGTATCCCAGATGTAGCTTTCTGTTTAAAATATAATGCAGCCAGAAGTAACTTTAAAACAAACCTCTAATAATCTTTTGGAAAGCTGACAGTTCAGCATCAGAGTATTTATTTGTTTAACCTATCTTGTTATACCGACACTCAGAAGTATAAAGCAATCACCTGAATTCCATATAGTTATTCACAGGCCCTTAGAAGACAAACACTTCATTTCCTCTATATTAGACAGTGACTTTGTAATAACTGTTTCCCAAGTTAATCAAGTAAATATAAACATTTTTGCTAGTTAAGCGAGAAACAAAAACAAAACATTCTCAGCTCTGACAAAAGGTCATTCGCCCAAAACATTAACTGTTTATTAAGGATGCTGCCTGACCTGAGTATTTCCAGCATTTCGTTTTTATTTAATTTAAAACATTAAGTTGGTGGTTAAAAAGTGCACTGTACTAATCTAAGGCCACTTTACAAAAATAAGTTATTTAACATTCAAAAATAGGATTGACTTCATGGTCGTTCATTAATGAAAACTGTAATATTACCTGCGTTTCAACTCTTGCTTTGTCAATCAAAGTTTTGGCATCGGCTATTAATCCACTCATTGCACAACCTAGCAATAAAATAATTAACAAGACAGACGAGACATTCCAAAAACGTACTGAATAGCTTTTGAAATTTAAACTCAATAGCATTATACAGTAAAAATGTCTATATTTAATGCACACCTATTTATAAGGAGACTCAAAAGTACAAGCTGTTGACTCTCATAACAATGGCCCAAAACATTTTGCACATTGTAACAAAATATGCATTATATAACGCAAAGCAAAACATGCAAACATCAAGAATAAAGTTCAGGAAGATATCAAAAACAACATTCTGGATTTCTTAGTTTTTTTTGCAGAGGATATAAACACGATTTTAGTTTTTGCAAAACAAAATAATCTCCATAATTATGAGGAGCAAGTTTTCCACACTTCTTTATAATTTTATTCTATGCTTATATCAAAATAATTTGATACTTCTGCAGTCCAGAAATGCCAATCAACAAGGGCCACCCAAGCCAGCTCAGAATTTTACAACAGGAATAGGCCAATCATCCCATCATACAGTGCAGGCCCTCTGAAAAACTATTTACCTAGTGCCATTTCCATGCACAGAATTACAGAGTGCAGAACAGACCCTTCGGCCCATCGAGTCTGCACCAACAGGTGAGAAACACCTGACCTACCTACCTAATCCCAATTACCAGCACATGGCCCATAGCCTTGAATGTTATGACGTGCCAAGTGCTCATCCAGGTACTTTTTAAAGGATGAGAGGCAACCTGCCTCCACCACCCTCCCAGGCGGCGCATTCCAGACCGTCACCACCCTCTGGGTAAAAAAGATTTTCCTCACATCCCTCTTAAACCTCTTTCCCCTCACCTTGAACTTGTGTGCCCTTGTGTCTGACCCTTCAACTAAGGGGAACAGCTGCTCCCTATCTACCCGGTCCATGCCCTCAATCTCGTACACTCGATCAGGTCGCCCGTCAGTCTTCTCTGCTCCAACAAAAATAACCCAGGTCTAACCAACCTGTCTTCATAACTTAAATGCTTCATCCCAGGCAACAACCTGGTGAATCTCCTCTGCATCCCCTCCAGTGCTATCACATCCTTCCTATAATGTGGCGACCAGAACTGCACACACTACTCCAGCGGTGGCCTCACCAATGTTCTATACCACTCCAACATGACCTCCCCACTTTTGTAATCTATGCCTCGATTGATAAAGGCAAGTATCCCAAATGCTTTTTTCACCACCCCACTAACATGCCCCTCCACCTTCAGAGATCAATGGGCACACACGCCAAGGTCCCTTTGTTCCTCAGAACTTCCTAGCGTCATGCTGTTCTTTGAATGCTTCTTTGTCAAATTACTCCTTCCAAAGTGTATCACCTCACACTTTTCAGGAATAAATTCCATTTGCCACTTATCTGCCCATTTGACCATCCCGTCTATATCTTCTTGTTAGGAAGCCCTATACCTTTTTCAAGTATTCCAAAAAGAAATAATGAATCCTGCTTCCACTACTTGGAATAAGATGCCCACTACTTGGAATAAGACTTTGACACAGACTGAAACATGCCATGTATTTCAGTTTAATCAGCCTTGTGTAGCAGTAGTAGGCCATAGCAATTTTTTCTTTGTCAACCATTTCCCCATATGCTCATATGTAAAATTCACTATTACTTTCATTATTTAGGAAGTATTAAAGAATAAAAGGTTCAACAATCAATGGTCTGCAAATTCTTTTCAAGTGTACTAACCTATGTGGGCATCAATTTCAACAATTTTCTCAATGCTGCTGGGTTCCATTAGGGGTGAAGTGATTCTCTTTTCAACCGCAAGAACAACACCTTCTGAAGTCTGGATTCCAATTGCTGTGGAACCCAACTATAGAAAGAGAAAGAGCATTACCCTGTAGTTAAATTTTGCCTGTTTAGCTAGCTTTAAGTATACCATTAAAGATCCCAAGAATAAACCCAGAAATCATCTGAATACTTAGAACAGAAAATGTTAGAAACACACCAGTTGGCTTCTAAAAAAAGACAGGTTTTCCTTACAAACTCTTAAAAATAGCTCTGATACAAAAGTATTTACCCAGAGGAACATCATGTTTCAGACACTGATGGATGGATGTACTGTGTATTTCCAGCATTTTCTATTTCTATTTCAGATTTCCAGCTTTGGCAGTTCCACTATCACCCCCCCACCCCGTCGTTAAACCCCATGACAATTCACAGAAGGGTATTCAGGCAAAAAGAGATCTTAAGAAGGATAACTAAAAACTTGGTCAGAGATAGGCAAGGAGAAGAGACTGAGAGATTAAGAAAAAGTCCCAAAGCTTAAAGCCTAAACAGATGAAAGCAGGGCTACTAATGGTGAGGAGCAGGGATATGCAAAAGAGGTATATGAGAGGCCAGAGTTCTGAGAGAGTTACAGAAGGTTACAGAGTTAGGAAGAGAGGTTTTGAGGAATTTAAACACAAATTTGAGAAATTGAAATTGGATGGTTTAGAAGATCAGGACTAAATGTCGGTTAGGAAGCATAGTAAAGATGGGCGAACAGTATTTAGTGAGGTTTCGGTGATGGACAGACTTTTGCATGAGCCAGTTTATGGAGGGAGAATGGGATCTGGTTAGAAGAGCACTGAGTTGCTTGAATCCGGAGGTGACAAAAAAATAGAAAGTTTTGACAGTAGTTCAGTTGAGGGCAGGCTGAAAGCAGGCAGCATTAGAATTGGAAGTAGATGGTCTTTGAGAGATAAAAATGAACCTTGTAAGCATTAATTATTCACTCAAATTATTCAGAAAGGAAAGGAAGAACTCGCATTAATAAAGCACCTTTAACAATCTCAGGTAGTCCCAAAGTACTTTAAGTCAATCAACAACTTTTGAAGCAAAAACAAAAATAAAAATACCTGGAAAAACTCAGCAGGTCTGACAGCATCTGCGGAGGGGAACGCAGTTAACGTTTTGAGTCTATATGACTCTTCAACAGAACTAAGGAAAAATAGAAAAGAGGTGAAATATAAGCTGGTTTAAGGGAAGGTGGGACAAGTAGAGCTGGATAGAGGGCCAGTGATAGGTGGAGTTTGCCAAAAGATGTGATAGACAAAAGGACAAAGAGGTGTTGACTGTGGTGATATTAACTAAGAAATGTGATAATAGGTGACATTAAGGGTAGAAAGCAGGATGAGCAAGGTACAGATAGCCCTAGTGGGGGTGGGGTGGGGGGGAAGGGATCGAAATAGGCTAAAGGGTAGAGATAAAACAATGGATGGAAATACATTTAAAAATAATGGAAATAGGTGGGAAAAGAAAAATATATATAAATTATTGGAAAAAAGGGGGATCGGAAAGGCAGTGGGGATGGAGGAGGGAGTTCATGATCTAAAATTGTTGAGTCAATATTCAGTCCGGAAGGCTGTAAAGTGCCTAGTTGGAAGATGAGGTGCTGTTCCTCCAGTTTGCGTTGAGCTTCATTGGAACATTGCAGCAGGCCAAGGGCAGACATATAGGCATGAGAGCAGGGTGGAGTGTTGAAATGGCAAGCGACAGGGAGGTCTGGGTCACCACTAATATCACCACCATCAACACCTCTTAGTCCTTTTGTCTATCACATCTTTTGGCAAATTCCACTGGGCCTCTATCCAGCTCTACTTGTCCCACCTCCCCTTAAACCAACTTATATTTCACCTCTCTTCTATTTTTCCTTAATTCTGTTGAAGAGTCATATGGACTCGAAACGTTAACTGTGTTCCTCTCCGCAGATGCTGTCAGGCCTGCTGAGTTTTTCCAGGTATTTTTATTTTTGTTTTAGATTTCCAGCATCCACAGTTTTTTGCTTTTAACAACTTTTGAAGTGTAGTCACTGTTTTAATACAGGAAATGTGACAGCCTTTTGAACACAACAATGTCCCACAAACAACAATGGGATAATGATCAAATAATCTACTTCAGTGCTATTGGTCGGGAAATAAATATTGGCCACGGTACTTGGGTGAACTTTCCTGATTTTCTTCAAAATAGTGTCAAGGGGTATTTTATGCCCACACAAAGACAGAAAACTGGGAGGAGACTGCCGACCACCACTGATTATTAAATGTGATATGCTGACTACTCCCACATGAACAGGCTTCAGTTATTTCAGACAATGTTGCATTTCAGTAATAACTATTTATTTAGTTTCCTGGAAGACACTTCATGATCACTGAAGGCACACCTCAGTTGGTAGCATTCTTGCCACTGGGTCAAAAGGCTGGAAGCCCGAACCCCAAATCAAAAGCAGAATTGATGGTCCAACTCAGCATCACGATTGCTACATCACTGGTGATGCTGCGCTTCATTGACAAGATGCTGTACATTCTGACTTTAAAACTGATAAGTTCTTTAACATTCAATCAAAATGTTGGCAGAACAAAGTTTCAACAACTCTTAACCAGATGGTTCTCAGCATCACAAGATCAGAACCCTTCAAAGCCCCAGAATCATGGTCAGCTGCAAGAGTTAGGAAAAGTTTGCAATTGTCTCCCTCCCTCTCGTGTGCGAGAGAGGGGGAGGGGCGTGCCCGCAAGGGAGGTAGGGTGCTTGAGGGAGGGGGGCTGCATGCGAGGGGGGCACGTGTGAGAAAGGGGGAGCACGCGAGAGAGGGAGTGCCAAAGAAAAAAACAGGGGCCTTTCAGCCAGTTAGTTTGACACCAACAGCAATCAAAATGCTGGACTATTACCAAGAGTGTAGTAACAGGGCACTTGGCAAATCGCAATATGATTAGGCAGAATCAATAGTTTCATGAAAGGAAAATTATGATTAACAAATCTATTAGTGATTTTTGAGGGTATAACTAGCTGGGTAGATTAATGGGAACCACTATGTTGCATTTTTGGATTTTGAGAAAGCATTCAATAATGTGCCACACAAGAGGTTGTTACTCAAGATTAGGGTTCTTGAGATTGGGGTGGGGGGGTAACATACCATATTAGCATGGATTTATAATTAGTCAAAACAGAGTCATTTTCAGAATGGCAGGATGTAATTAGTGGAGTTTCACAAAGACCAGTGCTTGGTCCTGTTAGTTACAATTTATATCAATGACATTGATAAAGGGACTGAGTGTAATATATCCAAGTTTGCTGACTGTACAAAGCTAGGTGGGCAAGTAAGCTGTGAGGAGGACTCAAAGAAGCTGCAAAAGGATGTAAACCAGTTCGGAGATTGAGCAAGAAGGTGGCAGATGAATAATGTGGGGATGTGTAAAATTGTTCACTTTGGTTGGAAGAATGGAAAAGCAAATTACTTTTTAAAAAGGCAAGAAACTAGTAAATGTTTGCCAAGCGATTTGGGGGTCCTTGTACACAAACTAAAGTTATTATGCAGGTGCAGCAAGTAATTAGGAAGCCAAAGGTTTGTTGGCCTTTATTGTAAGGAGGTTGAAGTATAGAAAAAAGGAAATATTGCTGCAATTACATTGGGCTTTGGTCAGACCACATCTGTGCTCCATACAGTTTCGTTCTCCTTACCTGAAGGACAATAGATTTACCTTAAGATAGGGGGCAACCAAGGTTCACTATATTGATTCCTGGGATGAAAGAGTTGTCTTATGAGTAGAATTGGCCTATATTCTGAACTTTACAGGAAAGGCAGGTGACTTCAATGGCATGTATAAAATCATTAAAAGAGCTTAACAGAGCAGATGCTGAGAGATTGTTTCCCTTAACTGAGAGTCTAGAACTAGGACACAAGGTCTCAGGATGATGAGTTGGCCATTTAGAACATTTGCATCTCCTCAGATACTGAAGCAGTCTGTGCCCACATGCAGCAAGACCTGGACAACATTCAGGCTTGGGCTGTTCGATGACAAATAAGATTCATGCCACAATAGCCGCACCAAAATCCTGGGGGTTACCAATGACCAGAAACTGAACTGGACCAGCCATATAAATATTGTGGCTACAACAGCAGGTCAGATGCTGAGAATTAATTTGGCCTACTCCCACTTCTAGACCAAAAATCTGTCTATCTCAGCCTTAAATGTATTCAATGTTGACGCCTCAACAGCCGTCAAAGGAAACAACCTCTTAGTATCTACCCTAATAAGATCACCTCTCATTCTTCTAAACGCCAGCAAATATAGACCCAATTTGCTCAACTCTTAGGACAACCCTCACATCTCAGGGACCCATTCTTTACTGTACTGCCTCCAATGCAAGTATATCCTTCCTTAAATGTGGAAACCAAAATTGCACACAGTATTCCAGGTGTAAGCTCACCAAAGCCCCGCACAATTGTAGTAAGACTTCTTTATTCTTGTACTCTAATTCCATTGCATTAAAGCCAACATGCCATTTGCTTTCCTAATTGCTTGCTGTATCTGTATGCTAACTTTATGCTCCCCGTAACAGTATATCCAAGCATCCCTGAAAAAAAAATATTTTCAAGTTTCACAGCATTCAAAAAATATTCTGCTTTTCCACTCTTACAACCAAACTGAATAACTTCACACTTCCCCACATTATATTCCATACCTCTCTTCAGCCTTTGACCTCCTCACAGCTTACATTCCCACCTAGCTTTGTTGAATCAGCAAATTTGGGTACATTACTCTGTCTCTTCATCCAAGTCATTAATATAAACGGTAAATAGCTGTGGCCCTAGCACCGACCCTTGCAGTACTCCACTATTCACAGACTGCCAACCTGAAAATGCACCTTTATCCCTACTCTGCTTCCTGCCCGTTAACCAATCCTCTATCTGTGCTAATAATATGACCCCCAACTCCTCAAGCCTTTATCTTGTGCATTAATCTTTTGTGTGGCACTTCATTGAATGTCTTTTGGAAATCCAAGCACACTACATCTACTGGTTCCCCTTTATCTACCCTACTAGTTACATCCTCAAAAAATCTAAAGAAATTGTCAAACAGGATTTCCCTTGCATAGAATGAAGTTGACTTGTTCTAATCGTATTACGCTTTTCTAAGTGCATTGTTAAGGCTTCCTCAATAATAGATTCCAATACTTTCCGTGATGACTGATGTAAAGCTAACTGGCCCGTAGTTCTCTATTTTCTCTCTCCGTCCTTTCTTGAATAGCAGTGTTATATTGCTGGGATCGTTCCAGAATATAGGGAATTTTGAAAACTCATTGTCAGTGCATCCACTATCTCTGCAGCTCTTTTCAAACCATTAGGGTCCTTAATTTCCTCACTCTTATTAGCCCCTAGATTACCCACTATTTCCGGTATGTAACTTGTGTCTTCTACCGTGAAGACAGAAAATATTTGTTTCGTGTCTCCGTCATTTCTTCATTTTCCCATGATGATTTATCCTGTCTCTTTTTCTAATGGACCAACATTTGCTTTAGCTACTCCCTTCCTTTTTATAAAAGCTTTTGTAAAAGCTCTTACAATCTGTGTTTATATTCCTGGCTAGTTCCCTCTCATATTCTATTTCTTCCCCTTTTATGAACTTTTTGGTCCCTTTTGTTGGTTTCTAAAACACTCCCAATCCTTAGACTTAACACCAATCCTTGCAACATTATAAGACTCTTCTTTTAATCTAGTACTATACTTATCACCTTAGTAAGCCATGGATAGATATTTCAGGATAAGCTTACTTTTTTCAATGGAATATATTTTTGTTGATCATTTTGAATTTTTTTTTATTAATGCTCTCATTGTTTATTTACTGCCAAACCTTTCAGTTTATTTACCAATCAACCGTACCCAGCTCTCCCCTCTTAGCCGTGTAATTGGTTTTGTTTAAAATTCATGTCTATGATTGGTGTATGTCTTTTTCAAATTTAATCTGGAATTCAATTGTATTACGATCACTACTCCCCAGTGGATCCTTTATTAGTTAACCTTGCATCATTGCACAATACTAGATCTAAAATAGCTCTATCCCTAGCTGGTTCTACAACAGATTGCTCCAGGAAGCTGTCACAAAAGCATTCTACAAACTCACCTTCCAGACCACCTTTTCTTATTTGATTGATCCAGTCTGTACGAAGATTGAAGTCCCCACAATTATTACACTGTCTTTGTTACAAGCACCAATAATTTCTTGTTTTTGCTCTGTCCAACAGATAACTATGTTAGAGGGCCTATAAACTACACCCACCAGCATTTTCTGACCCTTGCTTTCCCAATCTCCACCTACACTGATTCCACTTCCTGATTTTCTGAGCCAAGATCATTTCTACTAATCTCCTTATGTTATCCTTCATTATCAAGGTTACCCCTCCTCCTTTTCCATTCTGCCTGTCTTTATGAACTGTGTACCATGGAATATTTATTTCCCAAGCCTGGTCACCTTGTAACCATGTCTCTGTCATGAAGATTAGATTTAAAACATTTATCTTTATTTGCGGAAGCTCCATGCATTCAGATAAAGTGACTTAAATTTTATTTTTTTAAATTTCCTGCTTGGACCTTACTCTCTGATGCATTATTACTGTAAAACACACTTTTACAACCAGGATGGGAGGAGTGCACGAACTATCAAGCCCCACTACTCCACAGGCCGCACCATTAATTTTAATGTTTAATTTTATCCCGAAGTGGTGATTTGGGTATCTATATTATTAGTATCCCAAAGAAAAGAGACTATGGCTAGGCTTCTTCCAAAAATGCTGAATGATTAGTTTATTCTTAAAACAAAGCTTCTTTAAACAACTTGCAAGTACTAGTTAACAAACAATTGCAATCAGGATAACCATTGATCTCTTCCTCAAGAATTCCCCCAAACACACACACACACACACAAAGGGTAAATAATGTCTATCTGTGGAATTGGGTTTTTAAGGAGGTTATAAAAATCAAGGATAAAGTCCATAGGGTTTTGATGTTGTCGACTTGGAGTTCTCTCGTGTGACGATGGGCCGCTGGTCCTAGTGGATGCCTAGGAGTTCTCATCAGCTTGATTCAGCTCTGTCCAATTGCAGACTAGCTGCACTCATGAAAGTTCTGGCTATAGTTGATAGCTACACACACTTTTGGGCAAAGGGACAGAGAGAGAGAGCCTTCAGATTCAGGCTGGTCTGCTATCTCTGCTACTTCCAACCAAACTGCCCTCAAACAGCTTCCAAATCAAACCGCTGTTCTCTCCCTGTGGCCTCTGGTAACCAGACAACAGTCCAGATTTTCCCTCTCTCCCACGTGACTGCCTGGTCGTAAAACCTTTCCTTTAATTAACTCAAACGACTCCTCCAGTCATAAAACGTTAAAAAAAATCAGGTATACAATAGAGCCTTAGACTTGCTGTCTCCATTTCAAAAGTGAAATTAGATCCCAGGCCAGTGTCCAGCCGTCCAGCTTAGGTGATGTTCTTCCAATTTGTAAGAGAAAAATTCAGTCTTAAGAGATGTGCTTCTGATAACTGTCTCTTCCTGCCCCACAAAGCTTACCTTTACCCACATCGATATACTTTTCTATTGTCTAAACGTTTATCTTCGGATTTCTAAATCTCCCTTCACCCGAACCCTCCTTCCCCTCTATTAGTTTGAAGCCATTTTCCCTACTTTGAGCAAGCTCTATTAGAAGAAAACCCTTTTAATTAAATCATCCGTTCCAGCTACACCACACTATTATAAAAACATACCTTAATAGCCTCTATGGCATATTCGACTTGGAATAACCGCCCTTCTGGAGAGAATGTATTAACGCCCCTGAAAGTGAAACCAAAAGAGGATCAACGCATAAAATATATATTTATCAGCAATAATTTACTGAAAGGGGAAAGGTTAAAAGGACAGCATTGAATTATTTAATCCTTAGTCAACTTATTTTAACAAGGCCCAGTAGTGAAGTACAATTGTAATTAATGAAAGAGCTGAGGCCTTGTTCCAAAATGACAAAGCAAAAGCACGAGAAGCTGCACTGACCTGTCGTATTCAGATCTGATTATAAACATGTTCGGTGATTTTGTTTTTGTCCGGAGAGAGGAGGCTTCGAGCTGATAATATAAAACGAAATAAATCAAAGCCTTTCGACAACTTCACAGACTTAACTTGAATTCAGAGGACAGAAGCTCCGAGCCGCCGACTGAAGGCCAACCTGACATGCGCCAATCCCTCCGGCCCAATCCCTGCTCCTATTGGCCGCGGTGGTGGAGGGGTCGGGGCTTACCCGCACTACCCCCGCTCCCGATTGGCTGCTGCCCCTGTCAATTAGCTCACGCTGGGACGCGAAAGGCTCGATTCCGGCGTCTCCAACTTTAAAATCTCCTCTTTCAGCAAACAATTTAAAAAAAAAACACCACACCACCTATCTCACCGAGAGACTGGGAAGAATATTCCTCAGGATCGGCCAAAGGAAAGATATGGAGCTGAAAAGAACGAGAGGAGGAGCAGCAGCTGGGCAACACTATCCGGCCACCGGAGAGCAACAGCGGCTCAGAGTTTTAGTTCCGTTTTTGTTAGTCAATCCGCCCTCCACTCCCTCTGTGTTACTTAGGCATCGTTCCTCCTCATCCCTCCTAGTGTTCTCTTTTATTTAATTCATTCACGGGATGTGGGAGTCGCAAGGGCCAGCATTTGTTGCCCATCCATAATTTCCCTCAAAACTGAGTGGCTTTCTGGACCATTTCAGAGTCAACCACATTACTGTGGGTCTGGAGTCACAGGAGACCTGGTAAAGATGGCACATTTCCTTCCCTAAAGGACATTCATGAACCAGGTGGGTTTTTATGACAATTGTTTCATGGTCACCATCCACTAACTGAATTCAAATACACCAGCTGCCATGGTGGGATTTCAACCTGTGTCCCCTAAGCATCTGGAATACCAGTTCAGTTCACCATCTCCCCCCAAATTTGGGCATCATTCCTCCTCTTTCAAGTATGAACTTCCATTGGATTAGCCCATAATTTTGCTTGGGGAAGTACTGCAATGGTTTGTTGTTACTTCCTGCAGTATAGCTGACCAGGAAACTCCCACTCTTACCACCATCAGGCATATTGGAAGGATATTTGGCCAAATGATCATCAAGTCCTGGAGTGGGACTTGAACCCAGAGCTTCTGGTCCAGAGCTACCACTGCACCACAAGACATCTGGACATCACTAGCATTTATAATATTAATTACCTACACTATGAACATTTTCTACATATTACAGTGCAAATATATTGGGAACCTGCTGCCACTTTCAATCATAGTAAAAGTATGCTTGCATAAATATGAAATCATATTTATTCAGCTATATACATGATATGGCAACTATATTTAAAATATTAAATTCATAAACACTTTTTTTATTCATTCACAGGATATGGGCTTCACTGGTTGGCCCAGCATTTATTGTCTATCCCTAGTTGCCCTTGAGAAGTTGCCAGTGAGCTGCCTTCTTCAACCGCTGCAGTCCATGTGGTGTAGGTACACCCACAGTGCTGTTAGGTAGGGAGTTCCAGGATTTTGACCCAGTGGCAGTGAAGGAACGACGATATATTTCCAAGTCAGGATGGTAAGTGACTTGGAGTGAACGTTCAGATGGTGGAGTTCCCATCTATCTGCTGCCCTTGTTCATCTAGGTGGCAGTGATCGTGGGTTTGGAAGGTGCTATCGAAGGAGCCTTGGTGAATTCCTGCAGTGCATCTTGTAGATGGTACGCAGTGCTGCTATTGTGTGTCGGTGGCGGAAGGAGTGAATGTTTGTAGATGTGGTACCAATCAAGTGGGTTGCTTTGTCCTGGATGGTCTCAAGATTCGAGAGTGTTGTGGGAGCTGCACTTATCCAGGCAAGTGGGGAGTATTCCATCACACTCCTGACTTGTGCCTTGTAGATGGTGGACAGGCTTTGGAGAGTCAGGAGGTAAGTTACTCGCTGCAGGATTCCTAGTCTCTGACCTGCTCTTGTAGCCACAGTATTTATATGGCTAGTCCAGTTCAGTTTCTGGTCAATGGTAACCCCCAGGATGTTGATAGTGGGGGATTCATGATGGTAATGCCATTGAACATCAAGGGGCGATATTTGGATTCTCTCTTGTTGGAGATGGTCACTGCCTGACACTTGTGTGGCACGAATGTTACTTGCCACTTGTCAGCCCAAGCCTGAATATTGTCCAGGTTTTGCTGTATTTGGACATGGACTGCTTCTGTATCTGAGGAGTCGCGAATGGTGCTGATCATTGTGCAATCATCAGCGAACATCCCCACTTCTGACCTTATGACGGAAGGAAGATCATTGATGAAACAGCTGAAGATGGTTGGACACTACCCTGAGGAATTCCTGCAGTGAAGTCCTGGAGCTGAGATGACTGACTTCCAACAAACACAACCATCTTCCTTTGTGCTAGGTATGACTCCAACCAATGGAGAGTTTTCCCCCGACTCCCATTGACTCCATTTCGCTAGGGCTGCTTGATGCCACACTCGGTCAAATGCTGCCTTGATGTCAAGGGCAGTCACTCTCACCTCAGCTTGGGAGTTCAGCCCTTTTGTCCATGTTTGAACCAGGGTTGTAATGAGGTCAGGAGCTGAGTGACCCTGGCAGAACCCAAACTGGGCGTTAGTGAGCAGGTTATTGCTAAGCAAGTGCAGCTTGATAGCACTGTTGATGACCCCTTCCATTACTTTACTGATGATCATGAGTAGACTGATGGGGCAGTAATTGGCCAGGTTGAATTTTTCCTGCTTTTTTGTGTACAGGACATACCTGGGCAATTTTTTACATAGCCGGGTAGATGCCAGTGTTGTAGCTGTACTGGAACAGCTTGGCTAGGGAATGCGGCAAATTCTGGAGCACAAGTCTTCAGTACTATTTCCAGGGCCCATAGCCTTTGCACTATCCAATGCCTTCAGCCGTTTCTCGATATCACGTGGAGTGAATTGAATTGGCTAAAGACTGGCCAAGATGGATCATCCACTCGGAACTTCTGGCTGAAGATTGTTGCAAATGCTTCAGCCTTATCTTTTGCACTGATGTTCTGGGATCCCCCATCATTGAGGATGGGGATATTTGTGGAGCCTCAGCCTCCAGTGAGTTGTTTAATTGTCAACCACCATTCGTGACTGGATGTGGCAGGACTGCAGAGCTTAGATCTGATCCGTTGATTGTAGGATCGCTTAGCTCTGTCTGTTGCTTGCTGCTTATGCTGTTTGGCACTCAAGTAGCCCTGTGTTATAGCTTCACCAAGTTGACACCTCATTTTTAGGTATGCCTGGTGCTGCTCCTGGCATGTCCTCCTGCACTCTTCATTGAACATTGAATCCCTGGATTGATGATAATGGTAGAGTGGGGAATATGCCAGGCCATGAGGTTACACCATCACTTCCCCTCAACTAGCTGTAGACTAATGAAAACTCGTGTCATACTTTTTAAAAACATTTAGTTATTTGCAATAAACAGAAAAACTTGGCGTTTGCAGTTTTTAATTACCTTTTCCCAGGGACAGGAAATGAGCCAAGGGGAGGAACCTGGTGGATTTATGTTTGTTACAATGGTAATGGAGAAAATAATGTGAATTAAGATAGATAAATCTCCAAAACCTGATGGTTTCTAGTCTACGATACAAAAGGAAACAGTTAAGGGATTGTAGATACATGTGCAAAACCTTTCCAAATCTCTTTGAAGGAGCTTTTGTTTGCAAATTAGCTAGTGCGTTTGCCTACTTAACAACAGTAATCACACTTCAAAATTACTCAACTAAAGCATTTTAAAACAATCTGAGGATATTAAACATGCTCTATCGTTTCAAGTTCTATCTTTGGAACTTGCATGCAACTTTCAAACTCCAAACATTAAAACTTCAGAGTGCCACACATTGGGCAAAATAACCTCTTTAAAAAACAGAACACTAGTTGTTCACCTGGGCCGTAAATTCTATGAGCTACCAATAAATTCCCTTTGTTAAATTTAATTTAAGGCACAAAAACAGACCAGTAGGTCCATGCCAGTGTTTATGCTCCACACGAGCCTCCTCCCACCATACTTCATCTAATATTATTAACATACCCTTCTATTACTTTCACCCTCATGTGATTATCTATCTTCCTCTTAAATGAAATGATGTTAAAGAGCTGGAAATAGGTGGTCATAGTGATGGTACAGAAATGAGGTCAGACGCTCATGTTGGGTTTCAAGGTTGGGTTTCAAGGTTGCAAATAGTCAGGTTCAACCCCAGAAAGTTGCCAGAAAGAGGGACAGTTTTAGTCTTCCCAATATCTAAAACTGGATGTCAGATCAGCAGCCTGATAATTTAGCAACAGTGGAGGAGTCAAGAGAGGTGGTGATGAGGTGGAGCTGGGTGTCGTCAGTGGAAACCGATGCCTTGTTTTGGGATGATGTTGTGTAGGTGAGAAATAGGAGAGGGCCAAAGATACATTCTTGGGGGACACCAGTGGTAACAGTGCAGGAACAGGAAGAGAGGTCAAATCAAGTGATTCTCTAGTTACAATTAAATAGATAAAAATGGAACCAGGCAAGTGCAGTCCCACACAGCTGGGTGACAGTTGAGAAACAGAGAGCATATACTTTCTAGTCTTACCTCTTCTGGTTCATTTCCCATTACTTGATCCCTCCCTTGTTTGTCCTTTTACACAGTGGATAAGAAAGAAGTTTTTTGCGCATTGTTAAAGTTACATTCCTTGTGCAAGTTTGGCTATCTCTTCCTGCCTGTTTATTTGAGTGTGGTAAAAATCTCTTATTAGACTATGTCCTCTTCATTTCACATATTTGTTTACAGATTTTTTTTTTCCTCAACCTCCTTTCCATTATTAGCTTTCCATTATTATGTAGACCCCTATCAGATGATCAATCTTATGTCCTGTCCAGTACTGGCAAGTCATATTCTGAACTTCAAACTCATTTTACATTTGGGAAAACAAAACTGGACAAAAAGCATGGAAAAGATGGCAGCCCAAGGGTAAGGTGACTTATTTTGAAGTTTAGAACCACTCCCCTAACTCAAGAGGGAACAAAAGAACATTCCAGATCCCTAGAAACTTTTCTTAAAAGAAAATCATTTGCTTCTCCTCACATCGAACCCGACAGCTGTGCACTAACTTGCACTAGACTGGACTGTCCGGGTTTGTCGAATTCATAATCAAAAGTTGCATTCCCACCCTCCCGTACCCATTAAGAAGCTCCTCAAGGAGCAGACACGATGAGCTGAATGGCCTTTTTCAGCGCCATAACTTTTCTATGTTTTTTAATGGGCTGTTAATTGGAGGCAAATGAAGCACCCCCCTCCCCCACCAACTTTGAAAATTGGAGAATGCCGAGAGGCATTGGGACCCAGAGACTCCCTTTAGAAATGCAATTTTTAAATCGTGTTTGCAATCGTTTCCAACACCAGCAGCAATTGAAGATCTGGCTCCAAGTTCCTGACTGCAGATTAGTGCCTCCAATCCAGCCATTTTATTTTCGATGCTGTGTACATTGATGTATAGGCAGTTTAATTTATGTTATATATTAGTTCATATCAGAGTAATTAAAGCCTTCTAATGCTACTGCTAATATTACATGCCTTTGAAATTTGCTGACAAATTTATTCACATATTCTTCTCACTGTTTGGAATTTTTAAAAAAACTCCCAGCAACGTAACAGCTCTGTTCTTCAACTCAAGCCAAATAGATTCAATCCTAGAACCATCTAGTAAATCCTTATTATTTCTAACTGTAATATTCTCCTTTATCGATACTTCCAAGTACTCTTTTTTTGGCATTCCTGACAACTTGGTCACCAGGGTTACTAAGAACCCATTCCCTCTCTGTGCTCATTCCTTCTCCTTTCTGATGTTTCTTGGTTCCTCTACCATCGCTAAATTAGTCTAAATCCTCCCGATACCACCAGCTACCCTGTCAGTGAGAGCATTGGATCTCCCTTTGTTCAGGTACAACCCATCCATCTTGTACAAGTGCCCTTTCCCCTAGAGCCAGTTCTATTATCTCGACAATCTGAAATGCTGGGTGGAATTTTCTGTGCCCGCTGGCGTTGGGCGTGCTTGGTGGCGCGAGCGGGCAATATGACGAGAAGGCCAGAAATTGGCTTCACGATGTCGTAAAACCAGTTTGTGCTCGTCTGCTCAGCCCATCGATGGCGGGCCGTGTTTCCCGCCATCAGATGTTGGAAACATTGTGCATACATCTGCATATCATTATAAAGTCAGCCCACTGTAATCATCTGCCCCGGCTGGATGCTCCGCCCATGCCAATGTGTTTCACAACAGAATATATAAGGCGTGCAGTTGGCGGGCTGGACTTCGAGGGGAACTCAGAAGTGAGTTGCGCAGAGCTTGCGAGGGTTGCCTGTTGGACTTCAAGGTTGAGGCGTATTGGGGGTGTGGCAAGGGCTGCGCTGCAGTTGAAGCGCATTGGAGGGGGAGGGGCAAAGGCTGCCCTGTGGTTGAGGCGCATTGGAAGTGGGGGGTGGAGGCAAGGTATGTCTTGCGGCTGAAGGTAGTGCACAAGCACATGTTGGGTGGAAGGGAGAGAAGCTGAGACAGTTCAGACGCAGCCACATTGACATATGTGGAGTTGGGCCTCTAGCTTATCTGCCCACTCAAGCAATGCAGAGGCATGAAAGTGCCACCAAATGCTTCAGAACTTTTCACCCCTCGGGCACAGACTGCAAACTAATGAGCATTTTAGTGGACTGCAGAACAATTGGATGACTACGCACATTGTACAATCTCCTTGCCAAAGCTAGCCATGGAGCAGTCACTGGTGGAGGCACTCACAGCTCCTTGCATCATCAACATTCCAGTTTGGACCAGCCTCCTCCATAGTTCAAGCTAACAGTGCAGCCTTGCAGTGTGGGTTAAGAGAATGCCTGCGCCTGAGCTGAGAGCACAGCATGCAGAGCTGCTGCCAATCGGTCAGGTGGAGTGGGGTGGCAGTGGCTGGGGTTTCGGGCAGCTATGCAGCATACTAAATTCTGGCCATCCACTCTGGGATGCATTAAGGGGCTTTCAGACTTAACCAAGAGAGGTTCTTAGAACACCCAAGCTAACCAATGTGTCTCTCTCTTTCATCCTGCAGGAGGAGTACATCGTGGAGCTTGGTGAACTAGCTGTATGCCTCGTGGCTTACAGAGAGTGAAGACGATGGAGAAGAGAGCGATGGAGGTGTCTGACTGCGCAGAGGGAAGAGCAGCACCTTCAGGAAGAAGGAACAGCTGGGGCTCCCACACATTCTGCTGAACAGCCACAGCCAGACTTCACTAGTCGGTGCCTAGCTAGACCCAGGGTCTACAGACACCACCTTTCATTCCTGCAGATGACCGAGAAACGAGTGTTGCCAAAGACTGTCTAGTAAACTGATTAATCACTTCTGCCAGCTACTGCATGATTTGGCACTGTCTTTGGTGACACTGGTTCTCGGTCATCTGCAGGAATGAAAGGCGGTGTCTATAGACCCTGAATCTAGCTAAGGGACATGGAGGGCATTCCCTGTCAGTGGCCGTGAAAGTGACCATGGTGCTTAATTTTTACACCAGTGGCTTCTGTCAGGGCTCCACAGGTGACCCCTGTGAAATATCACAAGCCTCCACCCACAAATGCATCCATGAGGTCATGGATGCCATCTTTGCAAGGGCACACAACTTTGTGCATTTTGCCTAGGACCAGGAGAGCCAGGATGCAAGAGTGATAGGATTTGCCCAGATCTCAGGTTTCCCACAGGTGCAGGGTGTCATCAACTTCACTCACATGGTGCTCAGATCTCCGTCGCGACAAGCGGTCAACTATGTCAACCACAAGAGATTCCATTTGCTAAGTGTGCAGCTGATGTGAGACCACCACAAACGCATCCTGCAGATCTGCACATGGTTTCCAGGGAGTGTGTATGACTCCTACATTCTCAGTCAGTAACAGATCCCTGATGTCTTACAGGGTCCTCAGAGGCTGCAGGGTTGGCTCCTCGGTGACAATGGCTATCCACAGAGGATGTGGCTGATGACACCCGTGCAGCGGCCTCAGGCTGCAGCAGAGCGAAGGTATAATGAGGCTCATGCTGCAACTCACAGCTTGGTGGAGCAGACCATTGGGCCGCTGAAAATGAGGTTCCGGTGCCTGGACTGGTCTGGTGGAGCCCTGCAATATAGTCTACAGAGGGTGTCATGCATCGCCATCGCTCACTTTGCCCTTTACAACCTGTGCTGCAAGGGGTAGAGCAGCTGGCTGAGGAGGAGATGGCGTTCTCCACCGATGAGGAGGACATTGATGATGATGAGGGTGAGGAGGTCTTTGAAGGTGACAATGATGGCAATAAGTCCCTCGCAGTGGCCAGACGAGGCAGGGGCGCTCAGGAACCCCTCATTGCTGCTAGATTTGTGGAGGATGATGACGACGTGCAGTGAGGAGACACCATAGATCCTCACATTGCATCTGTGAACATTTGATTCCAGTCTGGCTTATGGCAACACACATACCCTCAGTGATAATGCTCCTGTCATGGAGATGCAGTGGAGGCCCTAATAGTCACTCATTGCAGGAGGATGATGATGACATGCAGAGAGGACACTCCATTGATCTTCTCATAGCCCCTGAGAATGACGAGGGCTGCTTATTTGTGCTCTGTGATCAGGGTCACATCATGGAGACGTAGCCATGAAACTTGATAAGCACCTGATCCTTTGTCCGCCTTCTGCACCTGACCCCTTCAGGAGCACAGCATCACTGGTCACTGATGCTGACGAGATGGGGGCCAGCCCCACCTTAAAGGTGCTGAGAGAACACAGAGAGAATGACGTAATTTGGTGATGCCTGCCCACGACATTCTGGCAGCAATGACCAGCACCATCAAGGTGTAGGCATCAGTAACGTGTCCAGGGAATGTGAGGGTGGATCATCACTTTTGTTTGAAGGCTGCACAAAGCACAGGGGAAAGGCCCTGGAGTGAGACACATCTTTATCTTGTGCAGAAAGGTTTCACATCTGAGTGACATGACACTGCTCATCAGAACAAGGAGCCATAGGCAGGGAGACATTGTTGAGAGTTTACTTACAAAGTGAATAGTATGTACAAATGATTAACACCTGTGCCCAGGCCGTGCAACTACATCTTCTTAACCTTCCTAACCCTGCTGCTACATCTTGGTGCTCCCCAGACATCCACAGTGAATGTAGAGGCAGCCTGCTGACTGCAACGCCCTGTCTGTGATGACCTTGACAGGCATCCTCTGGAGAGCTGAGACCTGGAGGGTCCTGGCCCGCTTTCAGGGTCATGCTGTGTGGCAGTGGCACCCTCCTCAGCCTACGGAGCTGCAGCTGCTGGAGTCACAGGAAGAGGGGATGCGGATGGGCTCGACACTCCCGGATTCACCTGGGTGGATGGCCCTGGGGTATGCACCAGCTGGTCCTCTTCCCTATGGGTGCCCAAGGGCCACTGGCTGACTCGTTGACGAGAATGGGGGAAGCTGGAGTGAGATCGAGCTGCCCTGTACCCCTCCCGTGTACACATTGTTGGAGGCCAACTTTGGCATTAGTGATTGAGTTGAACCTTCGCAGCAGTGCAGGAGCGATGTCCTGGACCAAGGTCTCCATGGTGGCCGCCATCCTACCAGGGACCTCGGTGCATTGGCATGCCAGCGCTGTCACCTCAGCCTGAAGGTGGACAAACTCTTCCATCGTGTCTTGCAATCTGAGGTGTGCAGCAGACATCCCTTTCTGATGTTCCCGAGCTTGCCTTTGCAGCTCCAGCAGCTGAGAAGTGACCAAGTCCAGAGGCCTGTCACCTGACTCAGACTCAGAAAATTTCTGGCCTCCAGCAATCCTCCTAGTGCCTGGGAAGTCCCTGCCTCGGCCTGATGTAGATCAGACAGTGCGATGTGCTTACCAGATTGTGATCTCTAGTCTATGCTAAAGCTAGGTCCCACTGAGGTGTGTGTCTCTGCACTGGTGGAGGGTGTGGGTGAGCGCTGTGACGGGACTTCAGGGAGGGTGCCTCCAGATTCCTCTTCAGAGGTTTCTTCAGGGCTTGAGTTGAGAACCCGGGTCATGGACTCTGTCAAATGTTTCCCAGATGTGCCTGCGAAAGCAAGGAGAGATAATTAGTGCATGGCAGTGGCCTGTGAAACAAGAAAGATCACTCACAACATGGTTGTCTGATGATGTTGCACTGCTGGATCCTCACTTTGTAGAGCAGCGCAGACCTCACCATCAGGACAGGAATGGTCCTGTCTACCCTATGGGGTATGTGGAACATTCCTTGTTCCAGTCCTACTCCGGCCCCTCCCACAACTCTTTCTCCAGTACATCGATGATTACTTCGGTGCTGCTTCATGCTCTCGTCGGGACCTGGAAAAATTTATTAATTTTGCTTCCAATCTCCACCCCTCCATCATTTTCACGTGGTCCATCTCTGACACTTCCCTTCCCTTCCTTGACCTCTCTGTCTCAATTTCTGGTGATAGACTGTCCACCAATATCCATTACAAGCCTACCGACTCCCACAGCTACCTCGACTACAGCTCCTCACACCCCGCTTCCTGAAAGGACTCCATCCCATTCCCTCAGTTCCTTCGCCTCCATCGAATCTGTTCTGATGATGCTACCTTCAAAAACAGTTCCTCTGACATGTCCTCCTCCTTCCTTAAACGAGGTTTTCCACCCACAGTAGTTGGCAGGGCCCTCAACCGTGTCCAGCCCATCTCCCGTGCATCCGCCCTCACACCTTCTCCTCCCTCCGAGAAACATGATAGGGTCCCCCTTGTCCTCACTTATCACCCCACCAGCCTCCGCATTCAAAGGATCATCCTCCGCCATTTCCGCCAACTCCAGCATGATGCCACCACCAAACATCTTCCCTTCACTCCCCCCGGTGGCATTCCATAGGGATCGTTCCCTCCGTGACGCCCTGGTCCACTCCTCCATCACCCCCTACTCTTCAACCCCCTCCTACGGCACCTCCCCTTGCGAACACAAGATATGCACACCTGCCCTTTCACTCCCTCTCTCCTCACCGTCCAAGGGCCCAAACACACCTTTCAAGTGAAGCAGCATTTCACTTGCGTTTCCTTCAACTTAGTCTACTGGATTCGTTGCTCCCAATGCAGTTTCCTCTACATTGGAGAAACCAAACGCAGACTGGGCGACCGCTTTGCAGAATACCTTCGGTCTGTCTGCAAGCATCACCCAGACCTCCCTGTCGCTTGCCATTTCAACTCTCCACCCTGCTCTCTTGCCAACATGTCTGTCCTTGGCTTGCTGCATTGTTCCAGTGGAGCTCAATGCAAACTGGAGGAACAGCACCTCATCTTCCAACTAGGCACTTTACAGCCTTCCGGATTGAATATTGTTTTCAACAATTTTAGATCTTAAACTCCCTCCTCCATCCCTACCCCCCTTCCGTTTCTTCCCCCTCCTTTTTGTTTATTTCCAATAATTTATATAGATTTTTCTTTTCCCACCTATTTCCATTATTTTTAATGTATTCCACCGATCATTTATCTTTACCTTTTATGCCCTTTTAGTCTTATTTCACCCCACCCCCACTAGAGCTATCTGTACCTTTCATGTCTTGCTATCCATTCTTAATTAGCGCATTCTTTTAGATAATATCATCACCTTCAACATCTCTTTGTTCTTTTGTCTGGACATCTTTTGGTTATCTCTTCCTATCACTGCTTGCTTGTCCCAACAACCACCCCCCCCTTTTCTCTCTCTCCCCCCCCCCCCCCCCCCCCCCTTAAACCAGCTTACATTTTTCCCCTCTCCTATTTTTACTTAGTTCTCTTGAAGGGTCATGAGGACTCGAAACGTCAACTGTGCTCTTCTCCGCCGATGCTGCCAGACCTGCTGAGTTTTTCCAGGTATTTTTTTATTTTTTGTTTTGGATTTCTAGCATCTGCAGTTTTTTGCTTTTATCTCTGTATTTAATTGACTGCCACTTCTCTTCAAGAAATACCTACCTTGAAGAAGTTTTATTCTACGCTCTGTCAGGATTTTCGTATCTCTCTTCTGCCTTGCTGACCTTCATTGCTTTCTATTTCTCTCCTGCTGTTTGACAAGGTGTTTACTAAAACCCGCTTTCACAGCCATATCTCCTTTCTCAGTGACTGTCTCCGTCTCCGGCTTACCCCACGTGGATTTCAACTGAAATTCCGTCCCTCATGTTTCGAACCCACCCAGGATTACAGGTATCTCTGGGACATACAACGTTCCTCGGATTGCTGTTCCCATCGTATTCTGAGATCCACACTCAGTGCCATGCACTGCCATATGAACACACTCGACCTCTCCCTCCAACAGCACTGCCGCACCCTTTTCCAAAGCTGCGCATGCCCCCAGTTTCATTTTATTCTTTGTCTCATCCGACGCCTCAACAAGAAACTTTTTCTCTTTCTCTCAAGTGCTAAGGAACGCAAACTCCAACAACTCATCGACGCCAACACCCATCCAGGACCCTCCACCCCTGCCTATCCCTCTGTCCCCACCCCATCTTCCAATCCCAGCCGCAGCCAGGTATTCACTATACCCCCTGACCTTCCCCTCTCTGACGCTGAATGTTCAGTGCTCAGCAAAGGACTTAGTTTCATACCCTTACGCCCTCATCTCAATGAATTTCGGGCTCGGCACGATGCTGAACTCTTCTCCTGCCGCCTTCATCTCCGAGCTCACTTCTTTGGGCAGGAGTCCTCTCCCTGTTCAAAGGATCCTTTTACCCACCTGCAATATTCTCCCTCCACCTGGACCCCTCCCTCTGGATTCTTACCTTTTCTTGATCTTTTCATTGGGAACTGTCGGCGTGACATTAGTTGTCTCAATTTCTCTGCTCCTCTCACCCATTCTAACCTGTCTCTCTCTGAACTTACTGCACTCCGTTCTCTCAGGTCCAACCCTAACATTATCATCAAACCCACTGACAAGTGTGGTGGTGTTGTCTGGCGCACTGACCTCTACCTCGCAAAGGCTGAGCGTCAACTCGCAGACACTTCATTCTACCTCTCCCTGGACCATGACCCCACCACTGAACATAAAGCAGTTGTTTCCAGGACTGTTACTGACCTCATCTCCTCTGGAGATCTTCCTCCCACAGCTTCCAACCTGAGGCCCAACCTCAGACGGCCCGCTTCTACCTCCTACCCAAAATCCACAAACAGAACTGTCCTGGTAGAACGATCGTGTCAGCTTGCTCCTGCCCCACGGAACTCATTTCTCGCTATCTTGACTCCCTTCTATCTCCCCTTGTCCAGTCCCTTCCCACCTACATCCGCGATTCCTCTGACACCTTACGTCACATCAACAATTTCCAGTTCTCTGGCCCCAACCGCCTCCTCTTCACCATGGACGTCCAATCCCTCTACACCTCCATCCCCCTCCGGGATCGTCTGAGGGCCCTTAGCTTCTTCCTCGAACAGAGGCCCGAACAATCCCCATCCACCACTACTCTCCTCTGCCTGGAAGAACTTGTTCTCACACTGAACAATTTCTCCTTTAACTCCTCTCACTTCCTCCAAATAAAAGGTGTGGCTATGGGTACCCGCATGGGCCCCAACTATGCCTGTCTCTTTATGGGGTATGTGGAACATTCCTTCTTCCGGTCCTACTCCGGCCCCTCTCACTACTCTTTCTCTGGTACATCGATGATTACATTGGTGCTGCTTCATGCTCTCGTTGGGACCTGGAAAAGTTTATTAATTTTGCTTCCAATCTCCACCCCTCCATCATTTTCATATAGTCCATCTCTGACACTTCCCTTCCCTTCCTTGACCTCTCTGTCTCAATTTCTGGTGATAGACTGTCCACCAATATCCATTACAAGCCTACCGACTCCCACAGCGACCTTGACTACAGCTCCTCACACCCCGCTTCCTGAAAGGACTCCATCCCATTCTCTCAATTCCTTCGCCTCCATCGCATCTGTTCTGATGATGCTACCTTCAAAAACAGTTCCTCTGACATGTCCTCCTTCTTCCTTAAACGAGGTTTTCCACCCACGGTAGTTAGCAGAGCCCTCAACCGTGTCCAGCCCATCTCCCGCGCATCCGCCCTCACATCTTCTCCTCCCTCCGAGAAACATGATAGGGTCCCCCTTGTCCTCACTTATCACCCCACCAGCCTCCGCATTCAAAGGATCATCCTCCACCATTTCCGCCAACTCCAGCATGATGCCACCACCAAACGCATCTTCCCTTCACCCCCCTGGCGGCATTCCATAGGGATCGTTCCCTCTGTGACACCCTGGTCCACTCCTCCATCACCCCCTACTACTCAATCCTCTCCTACGGCACCTCCCCTTGCGAACACAATTTATTCAACACCTGCCCCTTCACTTTCTCTCTCCTCACTGTCCAAGGGCCCAAACATTCCTTTCAAGTGAAGCAGCATTTCAGTTGCATTTCCTTCAACTTAGTCTACTGCATTCGTTGCTCCCAATGCGGTTTCCTCTACATTGGAGCGACCAAACAGAGACTGGGTGACTGCTTTGCAGAACACCTTCGGTCTGTCCGCAAGCATCACCCAGACCTCCCTGTCGCTTGCCATTTTAACACTCTACCCTGCTCTCACGCCCACATGTCTGCCCTTGGCCTGCTGCATTGTTCCGGTGAAGCTCAACACAAACTGGAGGAACAGCACCTCATCTTCCAACTAGGCACTTTACAGCCTTCCGGACTGAATCTTGAGTTCAACAATTTTAGATCTTAAACTCCCTCCTCCATCCCCACCCCCCTTCCGTTTCTTCCCCCTCCTTTTTGTTTATTTCCAATAATTTATATAGATTTTTCTTTTCCCACCTATTTCCATTATTTTTAATGTATTCCACCGATCATTTATCTTTACCTTTTATGCCCTTTTAGTCTTATTTCACCCCACCCCCACTAGAGCTATCTGTACCTTTCATGTCCTGCTATCCATTCTTAATTAGCACATTCTTTTAGATAACATCACCACCTTCAACACCTCTTTGTTCTTTTGTCTGTGACATCTTTTGGTTATCTCCTCCCATCACTGCATGCTTGTCCCAACAACCACCCCCCCTTCTCTCTCTAATCCCCCCCCCCTTAAACCAACTTACATTTTTCCCCTCTCCTATTTTTACTTAGTTCTCTTGAAGGGGCATGAGGACTTGAAATGTCAACTGTGCTCTTCTCCGCCTATGCTGCCAGACCTGCTGAGTTTTTCCAGGTATTTTTTTATATTTTGTTTTGGATTTCCAGCATCCGCAGTTTTTTGTTTTTATCAGGAACGGTCCAGATCCTCGCCGGCCAGCTGGGTGGCTCTGTTTTCAAAGTCTGTGAGGACCTTGATTTCAGGCATTCCTCCACCAGTCTGCAACTGCTCCCTCTTGTGTGCCAGCTTGTCCTGCATGAATAATGATGGAGAGGACGCCTGCCAGACCAGAGGATAAGTATGCCTAGCATGTGTGGGTGGTCAGTGGTCCTATGGATGGGATGAGGACAATGAAGGTGTATGTGAGAGAGTGAACGGTGATGTCCCTTGAACTGGTAGTGAGTGAGGGCCCTGTGGGTGTGTGATGGGTTTGTGAGTGTGTGAGTGGAGAGTGAGGAGAAATGTGACTTACCCTGGTGGAACGGAGGAGATCATTCATCCTCTTTCTGCACTGGGTGGCTGTACTCTTTCGCAGAGCGTTGGTGCTGACCACCGCTGCAATGCCTCCCAAGCCGGATTGGTGATGCCGCTGCCCCTCCTGCAGTAGTCGACTTCCTGGCGGGCTTCCAAGGCATCCAAAATGTGCAAGAGGGATGAGTCACTAAACTGGGGGGGGGGGGGGGGGCGGTGGGGGGGCTGAAGTCTTTTTGCCTTTTGGGGCCACCCTGTCTTCCATGCAGCAGTCCTGGGCTGGAAGCACTGAGAGGTGTGTGTGCGCATGGCTGCATTTTAAATATGGTGCCCTGCGTGATGAAGCAGCGAGGTGGTGGCGTGGCGGGCAATTGAGAGCCCGCCCACCAGTGACACAGTGCATTTCTCGGGAATTAATGCGGCGGGCTTGGGACAATATGGCGTGAGAAGCTGCCATTGCTGCCAGCGGGTAAAATGTCATTTTCCCCGTCCGCTACCGCACTGACTGCAAATCTGGGACAATACTGCCCCCTCCCTCCTGCACCACTCCTCCAGTCACCCATTTCCCTGCACTGTTCCTGTTTCTAACACATGGCAATGAGAGTAATCACAAAATTACTACATTTACATTATTTTTGTTTTCTCTTATTTAAAGATCATTTATATTTAGAAGTGATTATTTTCCTTAGCAGAGTACCAAAGAAAGTAATTAATCTAGAAAAGTGCTGGAAGAATGAAGTGCAGATAAAATCTTGGAGTATTTTACCTCTCCCCAGTTGACCAGAACGGAACAGGTGAGCAGTTAAAATGAATTTGCTGATTTCTGATTATCATGCCCCTGATTTGGTGCCTGTCAGGCTCAAGCAGAGACTTCATGATGGTAACTCATGATGTCAGTAGGACCCTGATAGCATTTTAGCTGAGGCCTGAACCTTTCATGCCAGGCTGCATGAAGCAGGTCAGCAGCTAGTGAGAAGGCCCTTCATATAATTTTAAATGAACTTCTCTGCAGGTCCTTGAGAAGCAGGAGGCCTCTTTTGGTTCCGAAAAAGAAAGTCCTTTCCCACTGTTAAAGGAACTTCCAATCCATTGAGTATTTGTTTGGATGTTTTTGCAAATGCAATGCCCAGCTTTTCCTGTTTTGTTTGGATTGCTTTCACCTTACTGCCAAAATGTTCTTGCATTTTTTTTAGAATTGTAGTACTTTTTGTTACCACCATGTGGCGTAAGGAAGCTTTTCTGTTTGTTACCATATTGTATCTCAAATGTTTGATAAAAGTACAAGGAGACTCATTTCCTCATTTTCGTTTAGTGGGTTCGTTCTGTGAAGTGTATGTGGGAACCCCCCATCTCCTATCTGTACAATCGCTCACTGTTTTTCAGCCTTCTATATTCTGGGAATTTCCAAACTTCAAAAAAGGGCAGGAGGAACTAGAAACTTCTTACAGAGTTGTAAGGCTGTGAATTCCACTTTCAGGGTTAGTGACTAACTTAGAAACAATGCCAGCATTCAAGGCTAGACTGGATGGGTGGCTAAAGGAAAACAGGTTGAAGGGATATAGGAACAAGACAAATGAGGAACAAATGAAATTAGTACTAACCACAGAGTAAATGCTGACTCTGGCTGGTTGGGCTGAGTGGCCTGTTTCTGTTCAATGGATTTCAGCCTCTTTTCCCATGTTCCAGAGTGGACCTACTTGTGGTTGGTGTGTTTAGTCTCTAATCTTCAATGCTTTTACTGAGAGTGAACAGATTTCATTAGATCCAACTATTGCCTTTTTTCACATTCCCTTTAATTTTTAAATTTTTTTGTATGATTTTATATTTTATGTAACTTTGCTTAGTTTACCCAGAACTAAAAGGCAAGTTGTGTTCTAAATGAATTTTAGCAGGAAGCACTGAGAAGCTTATTTCCCTTACCACCATCTCATATTTTACTTCACCTGAATTTAGCTTTTGCAGAAGTATTTCTGCTATGTAGCAGCACTACTATTGTTAAAGATTATTTATGTCTCATTCATCCTTGATGATGGTAACATTCGCTTCTGCACAAATATTTTGCTCACTTTAACTGATACCTTTGCATATTTTGGCACAACCCAAATGTTGTGAATCCTCGTGCAAATCAGCAATCTCCACTGATAATTCGCCTCAGCAGAAGCTGAAAATATAATTTTTAAACTAAATAAAATGTATGAAATTCCCAACCTGTGCAGCTTTTAAAATGGTCGTCTGTCTCAATGAATAAGGAATCTGTGCACTCTCACTGCAGGCAGATGAGGGCCAAGATAAAAAAATTCTTCTGACCTGGCCTGTTAATAAAAGTGAGTGGTATGTAGGCCCCGCAAGAAAGCCTGTTTTACCCTTCCAGATCATTAGCGATGTTGGGATCGTTTAACAAAAATGAAGGAAGATTTCCTCGGGTCAATGTACTTTAACCGTATGGTAGACATAATGGGAATATTTCATCTGATTGCAACTTCAACAAAATCATTTCTTTTTAAGAATCATCTATCTGCTTCTGTTACAAAACCCTCAACAATGGAATTCTCCCTGCTATCTGTGCACTTTTTTAACACGTCACAAGCAGTGGAAAACCCACCACCCATTACATACTTGCCAACTTAACCTGTTCAAACTTGATACCTAATGTAAACGTTATGTCAGTATCCAGTTCTTCTGACATTATGTGCGAACTTTTATTGATAAGAGTGTAAGAAAGAGCGTGCATGAGGTGGAGATTTTCCCCACCCAATCAGTGAAAAAAAAAATTCAGCCCATAATATTTGGTGATCATTTTGCAGATCTTAGCCACCTATCCTGCACACTTGTATTGACCCTGAAAAGGACAACGTTCTTCCATAAATTTCAGGATTTTTAAGTCTGTGGATTTGTAAAGCTAATTTTCTCACAATATTTCCTTTAAAAAAAACTTCAAATTCTCTCCACGTAGGAACAGGACGAGGCTATTCGGCCACTCAAGCCCGTTCTGCCATTCAATTGGATCGTAGCTCAGCTTTATGTTAACACCGTTTACCTACCTTGGTTCCATAATCCTTAATATCCTTGCCTGACAAAAAAGTATCGATCTCAGTTTTGAACATTTCAGTTGATACCAGTCTCAGCAGCTTTTTAATAGAGAGAATTCAGATTTCCATTATCCTTTCCATAAAGAAATATTTTCTAACATCAGCCCTGAATGGTCTCGTGTCACAAATCACATGCCCATTAAAGAAACCAGCTGACTTCCCTTTCCATTAATTTCATCTCCCTCGGTTTGGTGAAAACAGTGAAGTACCAGAGATAGGATAGAGGTGGTGGATTTACAGCCCATTCCTGCTTTGCTATACTTTTCCTGGGGTTGTCACTGGGTGGCCAAGGCTCCTGCCTGAATGAGGTGGGAGTTTCATTAGCTCATGCCAAGCAGGGTCCTATGATATACCCAGAATGCCAGTACACTTTTAGCAGCCGACCGCAGTGAAACTTGCCCCGTGGATGGCAGAAGAGGTCAGGAAAAGTAAACGTTAAAATTACATTTGTGGGGCCGAATTGGAGAGTGCCACCGGGTCCTACAAGAATAATACGGTCTGCTGCTGCTGCTCTGGGCTCTTTCTTGATGTACCTTTCACTCTTGAAAGAACTGAGAGGCAACCTTATAGAGGTACAAAAAATATCAAACTCCATAGTAAATCTGATGCATTATTTCTCTGAAAATTAAGGAAAGTGGGAATAGAACCTGACTGGTGACAGACTGATGGCGAGAAGTTTGCCTTTGAAAGTTAACACTCAGAATGGATTCCTGATGTTGTAGAGTTATTTAGAAGGTAGTTGGATGTTTTCGAAGGCTATTGCTGGGCATATGAGGTAAGCTATGTCAAATGACCTTCGCCACCCCTATTTACTTTGTGATAGTGTATTATTATTCTAACATACTTGCGATTACTTAAGCCTGCAGGTCAACATTTTTATCACCACACACTCAACTGCAGCTGGTATTCTATTGTTTATAGAAGTGCCATTACAAAATTGCAGTAGTAATAAAGCCTACAACATTTTTTTTAGCAGAAAACAATCTAAGCATCGTAATGATGAAGCATGATTCTTATAGGGAATGGTAATGCAGCCTTCCCTGCCTTTTTTCTCCTCTTGTTATCCTCCTGAACAGATATCTCCTGTTTCACTGGAGTATAATCTGACAAAAACTTACAATGGAGCCAACGACGACACTCGGACAGGTGACCAACATTTGATCAATCAGCATCTTAAACGAGGAAAGAGCAGTAGGGTAATGCACCATTTAGAAAAAAATTCAGAATTGTGACTCAGTGAATTAGGAACGTCAGGTGGTTTTTACGTAACTTGTTTCCTTTTTCTCCCCTGACTCTATATTTAGAGTGGAAAATTTTGTTCAACTTTTGTGACATGTAAGATCATTTCCTCTTTCCTAGAAATGGATTTCAAGATTTTCTGAATATTAGTTCCTTGGCAGAACCTTGAATATTGTAATTTTTTTTGCATTATAACAGAGACAAATGCTGAAAATAACATTTCCTGCCATATAATTATCATGTGAATTTATTAGATTTGATGTGCTTGCTTAGTGTCAGGTTGCTCCTCTAGGAACTGAAATCTGTGTTCCTCTGTCCAATATAAATTTGTAAAACAAAGGGGAATTATTTGAGCTATCAGCCACACATCCTGCATTGAATGAGACAAATATCCTTATTCCTCATTGTAGACTATCCTAGGAATACTACTTACTACATTTATTCTATTGCAGATACTTTAGCTATCGGGAGTGCATAGGCTCTTGAACTTTGCAGTAAATCCAACCTTAACAAAACAATGATATAACTTTGTTATTGCACACTACCTACATGTTATTTTCAGTATTTGTCTCTGTTATAGTGCAAAAAAAATTACAATATTCAAGGTTCTGCCAAGGAACTAATATTCAGAAAATCTTGAAATCCATTTCTAGCTTTTATTTTTGGATCAATCTTGTGAAGATTCGACTCTACCTGAAAATTATAATGGGATTAATGTGGGGAAGAGCTCTATCATTGACCTTCCCTATTGGCTTTTTTTGGGTAAAAATGTTGGTAGTCTTACCATTTAAATCCTGGGAGACTATTTTTGCCTCTGCTGTCCTGGCACAGACTCATAGCTGCAGTTCTTTTGTTTGTTTGCAAATCTACCACCAGAATATGAACAACAGATTTGCTGGCTGTAATCACTGGCTGACAGATGTTAGTCTCCTATGAATTAAAATAGCTTCAATAGAAAATTACTTAAAGCCAAATCAATCAGCAGGCCCATGTTTTACTGCATGGTTTGTGCAGAGTTCACTGATCTCGGCTGTTATGGCAGTGGCAGTACAGCAATTGCCTCAATGCCCCACGGTAGTGAGAGGAACAAAATGAGTCACTATCCGATGATTTCTGTTGAATATCAGTGTTAAGATTTTCCACTCAAATTAAACCAGCTCTGCACCATAACTGGTAGATTTGGGTGGGAAATGCATCAGGACTTTATCCATTGGCTCACTACATCGCTTTGCTGTTTTGGAAATGATAGGGGAGATGAAATACACTCACGTACTAGTGCCAGCCATGGTTCAGTTTGCAGCACTCTTGCCTCTAAGTCAGATGGTTATGGGTTCAAGTCCCACTCCAAAGAGCTGAGCACAAGAATCTAGACTAACAGTTCAGTGAAATACTGGGGGAGTGCTACACTGTTGAAGGTGCTGCAGCCTTTTGAATAAGATGTTCTCTCTTAGGTGGACGTGAAAAATTTCGTGGCACTATTTTGAAGAAAAGCAAGGGAGTTAACTGCAATGAGCTGGCAGATAAAAGAAAGAGCTTTGTATGTAGAAATTGAAGTGAGTGGATATTGTTATTTAAAATTAACAGATTAACACATAGTGAAGTTAAACATTGAAACAACTGTTAAACATTTACATAACATTTCTCACAGTACTGTCCACACTTTAGTATACAAGTGGATTTAACCCATCTAGTTCTGCATTTTATTTTAATTCAAGTCTGCTGTTTAACTATTCTGTCTGCACTGACCCAGATAATAGGAGCTAAAAACAAAAAAACTGCGGATGCTGGAAATCCAAAACAAAAACAGAATTACCTGGAAAAACTCAGCAGGTCTGGCAGCATCGGCGGAGAAGAAAAGAGTTGACGTTTCGAGTCCTCATGACCAATGAGGACTCGAAACGTCAACTCTTTTCTTCTCCGCCGATGCTGCCAGACCTGCTGAGTTTTTCCAGGTAATTCTGTTTTTGTTTCAGATAATAGGAGCTGCTGGCAACACGCCTTGATGTAAACGTATGAGTCTTCAGTGCCAGAGTAGATCAAAGAAAAAACATGTAGAGAGACTATACTTTGATAAAAAAAAATCTGCCTCAATTTACTTAGACACTAATCATCACCAAAGAATGACACCTTTGATGATATCTACATGGAAAAATGCTGTGCTATATACAAATTAGTGGACAGACATTAAGACACATTGGACCCTGTGATTTTTAGCACTGTTACAACAAGCTTGATTTTTCTGAGATCTGAATGGTTTTAAATATGGACACTATAAATTGTGGACAAATGTTCACATGTCCAAAATTGTTATTAATTTTAGTAACATCCATTTTGTTGTTCATGTATAACAGTAATTGTCACTGTCAGGAAATAGAGGCAGTTTAACTGAGTTATATTTGTATTTGTGGGTGTTAGGAATGAGTTTTAGCTTTAAAGTTTAAGTTTGATTTGTATTTCTGTATCTGTGTAAAGTAAATGTCAAGTTGAGTTTTAATTTCACTTTAAAAAATGAAATCTGGGATTTAGTTTCATTTTTGAGGGAGACAGCAGGTCTAAAGCTATTTGTATACCTGCATTTCTAATGAGTTTTTTGACTCCTGGGGAGAAATTAAAGCAAACACAAGAATATAAAAAACTGTGCTGTTGCCTAGCAATAGGGGTCCAGAGAGGAAGGCGCACACACACACACACACACACACACACACACACACATACAAATAGAAAAAACAGCAGTTTGAGGACAGTTGGTAGAAGGTGCCAGGATAGGCAGGACATGAAGAGGGGCAGATAGCAAGTTCTAAACTGAAGTCGAAGCCAGGACTCCAGAGAGACTGGATACTGGGAGCGGGAGCTGCAGAGTGAGAGCAGATTTCCCAAAAGAACCAAAAGGTCCCAAGGCCAAGGAGTGAGAAACAGGAGAAAGACCTTCTAGTACAGGGAAGGACAGGAACCTGGAAAATGTCCTGTTAAGTGAAGAAGTTAAGAGTGAGAAGCAGAGGAAGGCCCCAAGCTTCAAGCTTAAAGGAAGAAAAGCTGCTGGAAGCAGATTTAAAGCAAGAGGCCAGAAGGTCCAAAGAGACAGCTAAAGGTCTGTAACTCTTTGCTATGGGCAAAGTGAATGCATGTGGTGACCCAGAGGAGAAGAACATTGGAAGGGGAGTTGAAAACCCTGGAGGTGGACCCTTGCAGAAAATGTCTGAGAGAAAGCGTCAGTTTGGGAGAAAATTCCAAAGTTCTTGGAGAGTGAAGATTGGAAACCTTCATTTGAAAGATGGAGTTTAGTGAGACTGGTTGGCTTACAGTGAGACAAGCATCTGGGGGGAGTTGAGGAGAGATCCATAGCATCTGTTTGGGGTGGCACTTGTCACTTGGTTTCAGAGTGTGGGATGTCTGACCACAGGTTGCCTATTGGTTTGCAAGGATTATGAACATTAAAGTATAAGATAGCTTTTGTAACTTGTGTTATCCTTACAAATCAGTATATATCTGTAAAGGTATAGTTGTGGGTGAAGGAGTAATGTAATATTATTCATATTTTCTTGTCTAAATAAATGTTCTATTCTTTCGTTAAAAGTTCAGCTGACTTCTGTGACTTTGTACAGTAGCCACACTCCACATATCGAAACAAAAAATAAAAGTTAGGATCTACCAAGCTGGGTTCCACCCTGGGATCGGGCTTGTCCAATAGTAATATCAGCTGGGATTATAACATCACGCAGTGTACTCCTATAGCTTCAAAGTAATTAAGTGGGGAGGATATGAGGGGGATGGACAGGGTAGATAGGGAGCAGCTGTTCCCCTTAGTTGAAGGGTCAGTCACGAGGGGACATAAGTTCAAGGTGAGGGGCAGGAGGTTTAGGGGGGATCTGAGGAAAAACTTGTTTACCCAGAGGGTGGTGACGGTCTGGAATGCGCTGCCTGGGAGGGTGGTGGAGGCAGGATGCATCACATCGCATTAAAAAGTACCTGGATGAGCACTTGGCACATCATAACATTCAAAGCTATGGGCCAAGTGCTGGAAAATGGGATTAGATAGGTAGGTCAGGTGTTTCTCATGTGCCTATGCAGACTCGGTGGGCCGAAGGGCCTCTTTTGCACTGTGTGATTCTGTGATTATGGGTTATAATCAAGGAATATGTCTGGTGATACATGGGTTGTTCTCATTCTTGTAATGACATCAGGAAACACCATGAGCAGGGATTCCCCTGACCACACAAATCCAAATTCCTAAATAATACTAGTTTTCAGTTGAAGTATTATCCTTGTTGCAATCTTTACCCAAAAAAAGAAAATATATGTAGATATAATCTACACGTCTTACCTCATACAAATCCGTGCCCCTTTCTTTGCATGCTAGAAGGGGGAAGAAACAATATCAGCTCACAGATGCGAACAGCTACCCTGATTACAGCTGACACATTGGGCTGAATTTTATGCTGAATAAGCGGGCGCATGCACAACCTGAAATCACGTGAAGTGGTGCAAGAAGATGTTGGGGGTGCGTCCGGACATCTTTGCGCTCTCGCGCAACGTTACAGTTGGTGGCCATGCGCAGGAGTTGGAAGCGTGCCTGCTGACAATTAAGCCCATTAAGGAGGCAATTTTTAGAGATTTTACGAAGCCTGTGCACTTTTGCAGTTGGCGGATGGGCCAATTAGTTAGGCGGCCTTCGCATTTTCACTTCATACTCAATCGAGGGAGGGACAAAATGTCCGGGATGAAATAAAATAAAAGAGGATGTTCGAGGGTTGAGGTGTGATGAGTCCTGCTGTCCATTGCTTTAATTTGCATCACAGAGAGGGTTTGCAGCATTTATTTGTGCAAATTTCATTGGAACAATACTGCAGTTCCCTGAGGCAGCTCCGCAGTAGTTGTCAACCTTCAGGGAGCTCGTTGGAAATGCCCGCCCGCACCTTCACTTCCCTAGATGCCCAACTTCTTCCGGCCATGCCCCGACCCGGCAGCGCTGAACCCTTCTCAGGGCGTGTTTCACGCCGGCTGCCAATTAATTGGCTAGGCAGCATGAAGTTGCATTAGGAGTCCGATCATGGCCGGATGTGGATATTGCAGCTGCTTCTGCACCCAGAATCAAGCGCACACGACAAATGCAAAATTTAGGCCATTGTCATAGGCCATCAAATGCAGTTTGCCTGTGCACAAATATTGATTGTGACGGTTGTCATTGCTGTGGTCCTAAAGTGGTTTAAGTTACAAAACACAATTGCATTTAATTTTATCTTGGTCAGATATTATTTTATTATCACAAAAATGAAACATACTCATAATATATTTTAACTTTTGTGATTGGTACACTGGTATAATTTATAGACAATAATAAAATCAATAAATGATGGAACTTGATCAAATAATCAATTGAGCTAATGGAGCACTCATTTAACACAACAGTATACAATGTGGAATCAATCAAACTAGGAAAAGTAGTACTAAAAGTGACAGCTTACAGTGCAAGCATGCAAACAGGAAACTAAAAACGAGTATTGAAAAATAAAATATGGCAAAAATCGTTCAATAAATAATAAAGGGAAAGATGTAAAGGAAGTAAAAATTAAGAACATATGTAAAACAGAACAAAGGCAAGACTTATAAAGATCGGGATGTGAAAAGTATTGAAATATTTACAGGTCAATTATCACATTCTACGATTAAATTATAGGGCAGGTTATTTACACATGGTTTAGTTAAGAGTACGGTTAATGTTAAATTACAAATTAGTCGATGCTTTTAAACAAAATGGACAGATTTATACAGATGTGACTAGGAAGGCATTGGTGATGTGAAATCTTTAGAAGAAAGTGAAAAGTGATGCTAAAAATGATAAGTGTACTTCAACAAACTCTCAAGCAGTTGTAAACTATTGTTAGATAGGGCTATCAGTTAAGATATTGCAGGTGTTACCTACACTTGCTAGGTTTTTTTGTAATAATTAATGCAGTAGGTAAGCATAATATTTAACATGCTTATGTCAATGTGTCAATTTATATATTTTTATACTCTATTGGAACTTAGCAAGACAACTGTCAAGTTTGATGCACTAATTTTATGCTGCTATGTATACTCGCAAATAAATCAAGATAGTTTCACAATGTGTGCAGACATTAATAAGGGTATCCATTTGAAGAAGTAACCCTGAACCCATTGTAAGATAAAAAAGATTTCTGAAGAACTTTGAAGTATATAGATTTGACACGCAGGTCTGGATTTTATGCTGTGACGATGGTTTAGACCCAAATGGCTATTGGCAGTGTTTCAACAGACTCAACTAGAGGTCTGCCATTTTCCCAATTTTTGAAGGTCAGTTTATTAGCAGAGCTTCAGGTTCAGATTAGATGGATGTAGGGAACACTGTGGGTTTATTTTTTGTCTATCAGATGGCCTCCACTGGCAGAGCACGCTAATCTGTTGCCTGATAAATAAGAGTTTGAGTGAAATGTTTTCAATCATAAGAGTTCCATTACTGCAAGTTACTGAGAATGCTAGCAGAAATGGTCATTTTGGATGTCCATCTTCCATAACTTTTGATGATTGAAATGTCACATTATAACAAAACAAGTGTGCTTGCATTTATTCATTAGCTATGAAACATCATTTGTGTTTGAACTGAGTCAGCATGGTTGTGAGCTGAGTAATAGATTTGAGTGGAATACTGGGGGCTGGGCACATTTGTAGGAATTTCATATGCCAATGAGTCTCGAAGGTGATTATGAATCATCGTAAAACACATGTTGGATCGTGCTTTTGTATTTCTAAAAGGAAGGGTTGAATGAAAAGTCATTTCACAATTCTATGAAACATTGCTGCAGATAAGCAGGAATGTAATTTTGACTGTAATATGCAGCAAAGTAATAAAAAAGAAACCTGGGCCAGGATATTTCAGATGGCAGGGTTTTCCGCCCTTCCCCGCTGACTCTGCCTGCCCCACAACCATTTCACACTCGAATGAGCACCAATTGGATGCAGGTGGGACATCCGCTCTTTACTCGGGATCCGATTGGTCGGCAGCTGTCAGTTCCCTGCAGCAACAGAAGCTGCAGTGGACAGATGAGAAACTTCCTGAAAACACCAGAGCCTAAGTCCTGGGACTGGATGGAAAGGTAAGTTTTTGGGGTCTTAGTGGGGAGGGTAGAGGAGGTCTGGAGTGTGGATAGTGGGCGATTGGGTTGTCAAGTGAGAGGCCAGGGGTGGTGTGGGGAGGGGGGAAAGTCCTGTGGCCACTGGACCTTAAAAGGGGGGAGGGATGTGGGGCCTAAAGTTAGAAGGGGGCTTCTGATGGAGGTGACCACCACCCCCCCACCCTCCCGCCCAAATCCTAGGCCCAATTATGGATGATACAGTGTGAAAACCTGCCCTTGTGGCCGGCGGGTAAACCTGCCCACTACCACACTTAGTGCAAATCTGGGAAAATTCTGCCCATCGTTTGTATTTTTGGAATTGTATTGCAATGTCATAATGTTAAGTGAGACCTGTAGTGACTTTTTCAATAATAGGAAAAGTACAGAAGAATCTATAAAGAAGATCAATCAATATATTGATATCAAGAATTATGAAAGTGATAATAGCAGTGAATCACAATCAGAATACGAAGCGATCTGATCTGGTCCAGTTCTGATTTGATATACAATACCCTAAGTTGTTAAGCGAATTGGTCACTTCAGAATTTTGCCTCAAAGGCTTTTATTTAGGTATTCAAAATGCTCTACTACTGGAAACATGTGGTACCAGATTAGATTTTGCTGAAGAAGTAAAGGGGTCTGAACGCTGCATGCTGCTATTGAAGTGCAAATTTGTAGCAAAGAAATATCCCATGAATTGCAAATTGCCACAAATTGCTGGCTGTGTTATGACCGGTCCCCCAGTTTGTTATGATCCTAGATGAGGTACCCCAAATTATTATGCTTCAGGGCGAGGAAGGATGAACTGGTTCCCCTTCTTTATTAAACATCCTTGGTTGGTCACAACAAGGTTAATTTGAAAAAGGATCCCTTCCCTCATGGATACCTTTTCCCAGTCCAAATGTATTTATGTTTTAAAAGGAGCCAATTTAACCAGGCTTTCTTGAGTCAAAGAAAGAGTAAGTTTATTAGCTACTAAAGCATGAGAAAAAATAATAAAAATGCGACTCACATGTACACAGCTTAGAAATGAGAAGTGAGTCCAGCAATAGATTAGAAATAGAAGATATACAAATCAGTCTTTGGCTTGTCTGTGGGCAGTAGATGATGAAACGTTGCAGCTATTAAGTTGGATGATTTCGGTAGAGCTGACTTTGGCAGTTGAGCAGTTGGTTTTGAGATCCTTGGTTCTGCAGGTTAGCTGAAAGGAGTTGTTTTGTTTCGTTTTTGACTGTGACTTTGCTGATTTGCAACTTACTTCCAGCAATCAGAGAGACTTTTTACCTGCAAGCACAGCGATGTCTAGTTGATGTTCTTCAGCTGTGACCTTTACGGTGCAAACTAGCACCAGAACAGAACACCAAAACTAGCACACATAGACCAGGGTTGCAGTTGGTTTTTTAATCCCTTTTCTTGTGTATCCCTGGAGGGAAAAAACAAACATATCTTTCACCCAGAAAATGCTTTCTTTTAACTCAGTTCATGTCCACAGCCTGGGATGACTCAATAGGAGATGGCCTCTGCTGAGATGGTAATCTGGTTTTGCATTGCATCTCTTCCTTTGAAGTGTCTCTGTCTGAAGGAGGCCTTGACACCTTTTTAGGTGCAACATTCCATTCTCTCTGCATTATTTGGTCAAGTGTAATTTTCCAGCAAGCGGTTACTTTACAGTCTCAGGCAGTTTCTGCTTGTAGGTCCTTTTTTTATAAAAAGAATACATCTTACTTACTTTCAATACGTCACGGGGCTGTGAGCCCTCGTCATGACAGCTGACTTGCGCCACTCCACCATTATCTTTGCAAATACATCCTTGAGGTTGTTGTATTTGCACATGAATTGGCCATTACACTTGCCACAGAAAGTAAAGTCTAGTAATTAATAGTATGAATACCTTCTTAATGATGTGTTAATTGTTAATGGCTGCCAATCAACCTTTTTTGCCGAGAAAGTAAATAATTACGTGTGGAGTTTCCATATATTCTACATTCCCTCTCTTTATTTCACTTTCTGTACCTGACTTGACATTGAATTAAAAACAAAAAAACTGCGGATGCTGGAAATCCAAAACAAAAACAGAATTACCTGGAAAAACTCAGCAGGTCTGGCAGCATCGGCGGAGAAGAAAAGAGTTGACGTTTCGAGTCCTCATGACCCTTCGACAGAACTTGAATTCACCTATTCTAATTCTGAATTCACCTATTCTAATTCATCCTCCTTCTCAGTCCTTCCTCTGTTTCTTTCAGTCCCTTAAACTTATTGGTTAAGGAGATACACTACCTGCCCTATTGTTCACCAAGGTCTCTATATCCTGTAGTCCTCGCTGCCCTGTCATCAACTCATACTTCCTGCAACTTTGTGGGCAAAAAATATTAAAACCTGAACATGCATGAACAAATCTAATTAACTGGGCATATTGTGAAGTGCCCTGCTCCAGTAATATCTGGCAAATGATGAACATATTGTTCTTGACATATAAATTATCTCCCTAAATTCCATGGTATTTGTATGTGCTGTGCTATTTTGTATTGTTCTGGGAAGGCCCTAAAAACTGTAAGGAAGATGTTCAACAGTGAAGAGGGTCTCAGCCAGGAATATCTGTTGTAATGTTGATTTAAAAAATATAGAAACTTGTACTGTTTGTAAATCTTATATTGCACTGCAACTGATGATTCTAAATTAAACATCCCAAATAATATATTGAAATTCTGAAGGCTTCAAAATATTTAGTAGTGTTGGTTGATTGATGACCTAACCTTCAAGATGAGAAGCATGAGAGCATATCTGTTTGGTCAGATAAGGCACTGCCTCTTCTTAGTCAAAGATCATCTTTGAAGAATGTATTCATCACCTCCACATGCTGCACATCAATCATGGGAGAAAGCAAGCTTAAGATCAGAACAATAGGGATTGCAGAATCTGCAGAATTTCAATGCAAACCACTTTGATTGTAACATGTTTAAATAATTTTGCCTGTAACAGTTCAGTGGTTGAGTAAATTATCAGACCTTGATAATTTTTCTATAAACATTTAAATAATTTGCATTGGAAAGAACAATTTAAAAGACAGCAATATTTAATGGTCCAGTTACTACAACAACCATGATATCTGGAGTTTTATTTCTTCAGGAAAATCTGTCAAAGCTTCCTTCCTCCTTTAAAGAGCTAAGTTATGAAATGAATTGTAGTTTTTTGATTTTTCATTCTGAAACAAAAACAATTAGTGAAATATCTGTGTGGTATGCTGCATAGGGTTTTGTAGTTATTTTAAATCCATTTTTAAAATGTGTCTTAGTTTGTTATAGTAATTGTTTTGGTTGCAACAATTACTATAACAAACTAAGACACATTTTAAAAATGGATTTAAAATAACTACAAAACCCTATGCAGCATACCACACAGATATTTCACTAATTGTTTTTGTTTCAGAATGAAAAATCAAAAAAACTACAATACACATGCTTTTTCTTGTAAATTTTTTCTATAGTTTCTAATATCCCAAATGGACAAAATGGTGCCTGAGGTATAGAAATGCTAATAAAATAATATGTAATGTTATGTTTCTGCAATGACTCGAGAATTCTTACAGACTAATATTTCCCTGATCTAACAGCGACAGCTGACAATGAAAAATGATGTTGCACCTCTAGTCACCAGTTCTGCGCCACATGTATTAGGAACTGTACATGTCTTGGAGTCTTAAGATTACTGGTACAATATTCTGTGTGGTTTATTATTTCATGTAAATTAAATGTAATATATCAAGAACAATATAAATGCATTATTAAAAATCAAGCTTTAGCTAATTTAGTTCTATCTGAGCACTATAAGACCTATATTTATAATGAAAGGCTTTCCTGCACCTGTGGCCCTTTTATGTGCATTCTTTTCTCTTGAGCAGTCAAAGCAAGAGAAAATATTTGTAAATATCACAACAATGTGAGCCATGAAAAAACAGAACATTAGAGCAATTAGCTTAGTGGTATTTGGAAAGACCAGTATGGATGAATAACACTACCTGGGCAACTATTCATGTGGGCGTTCTGAATCTATGAATATTATTAATAATTAATCAGAAATCACTCTGTGAAAAAGCCTTTTCAGACTATTTGACAGGCCAGAAGCAATTTATGATGCTTCTCACATCTGAAAATTTTATGATATCAAAATCAAATATTCTGAAGATTTTTGATGATAGTACCAGTAGAAGCTCCTGATTACTTCAAGACTTGAAATTTGAAGAATGACAGTATTTTCATCCTAATCATAAATGTTCTTCCACCATACCATCCCCCCCTCCAACCTCATTTAAGTCCTGCAAAGGCTAACCATTTTTCTCAAAGAGGATAATCTAAAGCCTCTACAACATAATTCCAAAACTACACTTGAGGAGGTGAGGCAAGAATGGCCGAGTCACTTTGCCTCACTTCATGTGGAAAATGTCTAAGCTCTGTGCTTCATCTTTCCTTGAAGTCCTGGTCAACATTCAGTGTCATCAGGCTGCCCACAATAATACTGTTAACTGCCATAATATGTAGACTAATCTATATACTTATACATTACATTTTTATATTTTTACATATATAGATACATAGTATATTTTATTCCTTTTCAGGATATAGGCATTACTGGCAATGCTGGATTTTATTGCCTATTCCTAGATACCTTATATGATGGTGACCCTTTTTCTTAAAATGTTATACTGGGGTTTTCCTTTGGTTTGGGTTTGTTGTTAGGCAAATCGATAGAGATTGATCACTATGATTAATCAACACTTCCATTATCATGTGATTTCCAGGATAGTAGAAGGTGAATAAGATGAACCTTACTCTTTCTACAAAAAGCAACTGTTATCAGGGACTCATAGCAACAGCACAGGAGGAGGCGATTTCATCCATCAAGTCTCCACCAGCCCTTTTGAAAAGCAATCCAGTTAATCCCATTCCTTCCATCTTTCCCTATATCCCCCCTGCATTTTTTTCTTCAAGTATTTATACAATTCCCTTTTGAAGACCACTTTTGTACCACCCTACTAGGTACTGTATTACTTAACCACTCATTGAATATGACATGTCTTAGGGACATGAAAAAAATTATAAACTATGTAAATCAAACTTTATTCTTTTTTTGCTTATTTAAAAGTGAACTTTGCTGAACCAAAAGATGGCTGCCACAAGTCACCTGATGCCTGGAATTGTATGGGGACCACTAAGGCATGATACGGATTGCACTGGAGACATACCCTGACATGTCACTCTTGAAATCTCTCAACTGGGACTGTCAAGGTCCATTTCAAAAGGAACTATTGAAAGGAAGTGGACATCATTTGCAACTATATAAGCTTACCTCTCTAGCAGAGTCCGAGACTCTACCAAGACAATAGCTATCCGTAAAAGGGTCATCAATATGGATGATGACTCTTTCAGAGGCTAATGACTGGGACATTATAAACCAAAAAACAAAAGCCAGATCCAGACACCAGATAAACATCGCTTTATGTAATCATTGTGGATGAAGGAGTTCACATGACTCCAGTGACCATTTTGAAATCTTTATATACAGTTGAGAACTCAGAATCAGGCCAGTCTGCTGATTTATCTCCAATCTGCAAACCTCCGACAGCGGGACTCCAGGCTGACCAAGCAGCCTGTAACAGCCCCTCCTCGAAGTCTGTTTACCTGGAAGCCATTGGCCATTGTGTACCAAGCAGATCCAAGTCTTTGAATATAAAACTCATCTCACTGCAGTGCTGTCATCTTCAAGGAATTCTGCCTTCACCCAGGAAATCATCTGAATTGGAATTTCCCTGTGAGGGGACCCACTTTGGATTTGGACTTTCTGGATTCTGGAAATTACATGAACTGATATTTTTTTTTCACTGTCAAGTTATACATAGTTTTAAAACCCCCTCTTTTCTATCCCCTTCACTGTATATTTGTGTGTGTGTGAAGTTGTGATCATCCCCTGGGTTTGAACGCGTGAATAAACTAAACTTATGATAGTTATTTTAAAAATTAACAAAGCAAACAAAGGGTTTTGGGGAATAAATGCCATACCCTATTTTTAAAACAAAAACACTTCTTACGGACAGACGGCGAGAGAAAAAAGGAATTCAGTTTTGCCTCTCTGTCTCCTGTTTATAACAAATATAAAAGTTTTGCTTTGTGTCACCTCTGGTTCTTTTGCCAATTACCTTAAATTGTGTGCCCTCTGGTTATTGATTCTTCAGCTATTGGAAAATGTTTCTATTTATTTACTCTATTTAATCTTTTCACAATTTTAAACACCTGTATCAAATCTCTTATTAGCCTTCTCTCCTCTGAAGCGAACAACCTCAACTTCTCCAGTCTACCTAGATAACTTTAATCCCTCATCCCTGGAATCATTCTAATAAATTTCTTCAGTACCCTCTCCAAAGCTTTCATGTCCTTCCTAAAGTGTGGTGCCCAGAATTGCTCACAAAGTTCCAGGTGGGGGAAAACTAGTGTTTTATATAGATTAAGTATAAATTCCTGGCTTTTAATAGCCCATGCCTCTATTTATAAAGTACTGTATCCCTTATGCTTTAATAACTGCTTTGTTAACCCGTCCTGCTACCTTTAAAGTTTTGTGCACAAGCACTGGGTCAGAACTTTTCTTGTACTCCTTTTTAAATTGTATGATTTAGCATGAATTGTCTTTCCTCATTCTTCCTAACAAAATGTATCATCCCACATTTGTGATGAATTTCACCTGCTATGTTGTCCACCCATTCCACCAGCCTATGTCCTCTTTAAACAGCATTTTTCATGATCACCAGACATCTCAAAGTGCTTTTAAGGCAATGAAGTAGTGTGGTCACTGCAGGAAACACAGCAGCTGATACATGCACAGCAAACTCCCATAAATGGCTATGTGATAAAGATCAGCCTATGTCCTCTTGAAGTTTATTACTATCTTCTATACTTGCAAGGTATATGTCATCTGTAAATTTCAAAATTATGCCCTGCACCCCAAGTCCAAGTTAATGCATATCAAAAACAGCAGTGGCTCTGGTACTGAACCTTGGGAATTCCACTATTTATCTCCTTTCAGTCTAAAAAATTGCCATTCACATTAACTCTTTTTTTAATCCCATAGCCAATTTTGTACCCATGATGTTATTGTCCCTTTTATCCCATAGGCTTCAATTTTGCTAACAAGTCTAATATATAACATATTATCAAGTACCTTTTGAAAGTCCATTTACACAAAAACTGCATTGCTGTCATTCACTTTCTCTCTGTCACCTCATTAAAAAACACAATCAAGTTAGTCAAACACAGTTTGCCCTTAACAAATTTTGTTGGTTCTCCTTTATTTGTCCATGCTTATCCAAGTGGCTGTCAATTTTCTCCCAGATTATTGGTTCTAAAAGCTTCTCTACCACTGACATTAAACTGACTGGTCTGTAATTGCCAGTGTGATATATCCTTTCCCCCTTTTTTAAACAAGGATGTCACATTTGCAAGCCACTGCTCTTCACTCAATAATGAATCAAAGACCAATACAGCATTACACTGACCCATCTTCTGTTTGTTCTTTTTTGTCTCTATCTTTCTTAATCTGTCCCCCTCTTTCCCTCTCTTTATTCCTCTTTCAATCTGTGTATTTCATTTGACTCTTAATTCACCCGATTCCTTACTTTGTGTTTTAGTGTTTCTTTCTCTATATTTTTCTTTCATTAAGGAGATTACGTTCATGAGGACCCTGAAGCAACATTGACATGGGTGCATCATTATCAGCTCAACATTCTCGAAATTTGCAGCCCAGGTGTTGCACAATGTTAATTGTGAGCATGGAAGTCTACTTAATGTTGCTTGCTGCGAAACTCACCATTGCAGCAATTTCAGGCCCAAAATGTGTGATATCTACAGACACAAAACCATGTCCTGTCATTGTGTGGCACAACACATTGTAAAATCAGCACAGTAAGGACTCTTAAGGGCAGTCAAAAAAAAAGAGCAGAAAGGAAATTTTGAAACAGTAAAACTAAAATGGTTAAAAAGGAGAAAATGAAACAAATAATGCACTGCCGCCAATAATCCACATTTGGATGTTCATTAAGTTTTAAAGGAGACTGGAGAGGAGTGAAACACACCACACCAGATAGAAAGTAAAGACTTCAATTTAAACAGCATTTTTCATGATCACCAGACATCTCCAAGTGCTTTGAAGGTAATGAAGTAGTGTGGTCACTGCAGGAAACACAGCAGCTGATACATGCACAGCAAACTCCCATAAATGGCTATGTAATAAAGACCAAATAATCTTTTTGTGATGTAGAAGAATAAATATAGTTGCATGGAATCTTTTGTGTCCACCTGTGGGGCTTCTCTGACAGCGCAGCACCTCCGACAGCGCAGCACTCCCTCGCTACTGTACTGGAGTGACAGTTTTGGAATATTGCGCTCAACTCCTGGAATGGGACTCGAACCTCCTGACACTGAGCCAGAGCTGCCACTCTGGGAAACGTCTAATGAAATCTGGTGTTAGTGACAAGAAATGTGACAGAGAGAGAAAAAAAAAATCACCGGCAATTAAGGCAAGGGCGGGGGAGAGCAGGAGGTGGTTTCCCAAACACCGCTGGGGCGACGACGCGCGCTTGCTCGAGTGGAGGAAGGTTCCCTGATGAGTGTCGCTGCAGCAGAGCCGCGGCTGGTCCACTGCGGGAGGGGAGGGGCGGGGCGGGGCGGGGCGGGCGGCGCGAGGAGGAGGGGCACACGCGCTGCTCTTTAAAAGGCAGCGGCGCGGCCAACGGCTGCTACTGTCAGCCGGCGGCTCGGCACGCGAGAGGCCGCGCTGATTAATAGTCCTCATGCCCATAGCGTCAGCCGCGCAGTCGGCGGCAGCACCGCCGCGGGGCTGCACCCACCTGCCGGCGTACCGCTTCGCCCAGGAGCAGAAGGAGTTCGCCCCCGGCTCCCCGCTCCACCAGAAGCCGGGGCTGCAGCGGCGCTCCTCCGGTGACATGAGGTCCAGCGAGCTCATCTTGCGCTGCGTCCTGCTCGGGGGCAACTGCGGCGAGATGCCGGCACAGTACCCCGCCAGTGCCGGTCTGGCAAAGATGGCCAGAGCAAGTGGTGGAGGTGGTGGAGGAGGAGGAGGTGGAGGAGGAGGCGGCGGCGGAGTTGGAGGTGGAGGGATGGCGCAGGGCCGCCGGGTCAGGGTGAAGCAGGGAGCCCCTCGACCCCGAGATGTCCGGACCATCTTCCACCAAGCGGAGGACCCCAGAGTCCCGGAGGAGAAGGGAGAGGGGCATTGCTTCGTTCGGTGTTCCGTGCACACTTGGTGCGATTATTGTGCCAAGCAAATCAACCTGTGCGACGAAGCTGCCAGGTGTAAAAGTGAGTGGATTGCAACTGTAATTCCGTGGCTAAGATGCTGATTGCGCTGGCTGAAATAATTGATATTGAATTGGAAGTTTGGGTGTATTTTTTTTTTGCTGAATCGGGCTACAGTTACTCAGATCGAGCGGTTGAATTTAAGGAGATGCAATTGTGAACAAATGCAGCCCCGCCGCCAACGTGCATGTCATTGATGCTAATACTGTCCCCCTGCCTCTGCTTGTTTGGGTGTGAAGCTATTTGCTGGTTTCGATCATGGGCGGGCTGAATGTCAGGCTCCAATCTTCCCGATTTTTGGCTTGGTTTTCCTCGTTATAAATCACCACTGCAAAAATCCATCCTTCCCACCCTGACAAGAAGGTGGCTTTTGGTGGGGGTTGGAATTGGGTTTTATGAATGAGATAAATCCATGTGCACAAGACTTCAAAAATAATTGTGATTGCTTTGTTTTGCTCACAAAGCAGACCTGAAAAGTACATTCCAACAGTATGGAAAGCTGTGTCAGAAACATAGGCTGGATTTTACCCGATTTCCCCCTTTCTCTTCTCCCCCGCCCCGGGGGGGTTTTCAGCAATGGGGGTGCTGGGGGCACGTTGACCTGAATAATACACTGCACATGCCAAAATATGACTGGCATGGGCTGGAGTGGGCAGATCGTTTTTAACACCAATGAGGAAACGGCATGAAGTAAGGGGATGCACCTCCATTCTGGGGAGCTATTGCATTCATTGGGCCCCTCCCCACTCCTCTTCCCCCACCCCCGAACCAAATTAATGTCACTCCCATTTCTTCTGTGCCACCTGCCCTCCAAAACCTGGCTTCTCTTCCCCCCCCACACCCTGCCAACCCCCAAACTACTGGATCCCACCCTGGCCTTAAAACCCTGGGACTTGGCTTTTTGGGACTGCCATGATTATCTTTGTCCTACTTCCTGCAATCCCAGTAGGACCCACCTTTGAGCCCAGGCCAGCAGCTCCTAAGGGGCCAGGAATTCCTCTCACTGAGGAGCAGAAGTCCTATGCTCAACTAATTTAGCCTGCCCCCAATGTGTTCTGGTCCTGTCAGCTTCTGGCTGACTACCCTCTCTGTGTAAAATGTAGCCCATAGTGTATGATTTTACAGTGAGTTGAATTGATTGATTTTCATTGAATTATGGTCATTGCTATGAGCTGGGAATAGTTTGGATCTGTAAACTCCCAAGCTTTCTTTTGATCATTTAACATCATAACTCTTACTTAGGGTATGCACTTCCTGTCCACAAATATTGCTTTCTGTTGTCACAATTTTTGGTAATGTCTTTCTGTTAAATTTACCACTGCAAATTGTTATGTAAACATTTTCCATTTAATGTTGCAATGTTAAGGAGTAGTTGCAGACTTTGACCAATAGGCTGTTGTTTGGAGTAAGTTTCTGAAGTCTCCAGTCTGTGTGTATGTGAGAGAGAGCCAGTGTGTCATCAACTGATCATAGGAAATGCTATGGGCAGTTGGAAAGTAAATAAACAATATTTAATCATAGTAAAAATAGGGCTAATGCTGCCCTGTTATTTATGACCAAATGGTATACAGCTACTTTGAGGGAGGACAGATTCATGATCAAACACAAATGTCCAAATGGAATTCCCTCCCTGAACCTTACCACCTCTTTCCTACTTTCAGTGCTTTAAAAGCTAGCCCTTTGACCAAGTATTTGTTCATCTATCCTAATATCGCCTTCTGTGGCTTGGTGTCACATTTTGTTTTATAACTCATTTGGAAAGTGCCTTGGGATGTTGATTATGTTGAAGACACTATATAAATACAAATTGGCATTAGTTGTTGGAGATTTTAAAATTATTTTTTTTTTTGCTTTGACTCTTGCTTGCTTTCTCCTTTGATTCAATCTTTCTTTTCCTCATTCTCTCTTCTGTACTGGTTTTGACCTTGAATTCATCCACTATAGACTTCCTTCTCTGTCCTTGCACAGTTAATTTCACAGTCCTTCAACTGGTTAAGGAGATGAACCATTGCATGCAATTTCTATCTCTGAGGCATTATCCATCACGCTTCCAGCAGCATGTCATGCGAAAAAATTTTAAACCCAAAAGTAAGTCTAATTAATGGCAGATGCTGTTAGATGCCTTGTCAAAACAAATTATGGCCTAATAAGATGAAAATTAATTTAGTAACAAAATAAATAATGGGCCTGATGATGTACTGTTACTTTGAATTGTTTTTAATATAGTTTCAAATAGCCCAATTGCCATTTGCACTATTGATCTGTTCTTTGTTTTAGAATATCTATGTTTATGGTGCTTTTGCCTTGTGCTTGTATAACACGAAAATGAACTGTCCACGAAGCATAGTTCTGTACATTTCTCCAGGTGCCACTAAACTCATTGCATTGTTGAGCTGTTATATAATTATGAATTGCTGACTGCACATTGCAGTGAGATTGATACCTGTATAATCCTACCCCTCTTAATTTTCTTACAGTTGCAAAGAATGTTGCCTTGGACTGGGCACTTTCAATGTTTCCAGCTCATACACCACAATGCTGAAACAAGCAACACCTTGCATTAGTTTATAGAATAGGATCATAGAATGGTTGCAGCACAGTAGGAGGTCATTTGGCTCTTCGTGTTTGTGCCAGCTCTGCAAGAGCATCTCATCTAGTCCCACTTGCCTGCCTTTGTCCCATAGCCCTGCAAATTCTTTTCTGTTCAGATAATTATCCAATTTTCTCCTGAAGCTGAATCTGCCTTTACCATGCCCTCTGACAGTGCATTCCAGACCCTAACCATTTGCTGCGTAAAGTCAGTTTTTCCTCATATTGCCATTGTTTTTTTTTCTGCCAGCTACCTTAAATCAATGTCATCTGGTTCTCAATCCTTCTGCCAACAGGAGCAGTTTCTCCCTACCTACCTGTCCAGATTCCTCAAATTTGAATAAATCTATCAAATATCTTCTTAATTAATTTTGTGTCTTTAACATAGTAAAACACAGGACCATTATCAAAAAACTTGACATCAAGCCACACAGGAGATGGACAGGTGAACAGAAGCTAGGTCAAAGAGAGAGATTTTAAGGAATATATTTTTTATTCTTTCATGGGATGTGGGTGTCGCTGGAAAGGCCAACATTTATTGCCCATCCTTAATTGCCCTTGAGCTGAGTAGTTTGCTCAACTGAGAAAGTTGCTTCAGAGGGCAGTTGAGTCGAGAGCCATTGTTGTGAGTCAGGAGTCATACGTAGGCTAGACCAGGTAAGGATGGCATATTTCCTTCCCTTAAAGGGCATTGGTGAACCAGGTGGGTTTTTACAACAATTGGTGATAGTGCTTTGATTTTTTCTTTTGTTAATCAATTGAATCTATTAATTGAATTCTATTTCTACCAGCTGCCGTGGTGGAATTTGAACCCATGTCCCAGGGCATTAGCCTAGGCCTCTGGATTACTAGTCCAGTCACATTACCACCACATCACGAAGGAGTGAGAAATTTAGGAAGGACATTCCAGAACTTGGGACCTAGGCAACTGAAGGCATGACCGCCAGTGGTAGGGCAGCTGAAATCAAGAATGCACAAGAGGCCAGAATTGGAGGAACGTGGAGATCCAGCAGGGTTGTAGGGCTGGGGAAGATTAGAGATAAAAAGAGGGGGGTAAGACCATGGAGGGATTTGAACACAAAGGTGCAAGTTTTAAATTTGAGGTGTTGCTAGACTGGAACTCAGTGTAGATCAGGGAGTACAGGTTTGAATATGATTGTGACTTGTGTGAGTTAGAATATGGGAGCAGAGTTTTGGATGAGCTGAAGTTTATGGAGGGTGAAAGATGGGGGAACCAAACAAAGAAAGCTTTGGAATGGCCCAGTCTGTAGATTACAAAGGCATGGCTGTTAGGGTTTCAGCAGCTGATAGGCTAAGCTAGGGATAGATTAAACATTAACATTACTGTAATAATTATTCTAGTATTAACAGTAGATTTATTAGTGTTTATCCTATAGAACTGAAATAAATGCTTAAGACACAACTTTTAAAATAAAAATGTCAGGAAAATGAGATGTTTACAATTTCACCTATCCTCTATTTCCTGTTTTTCACTGTCCTAGTTTTTTAACATTCATTTTATTTCTACCTAATCAAACCTAATTAGACCATTCTTAAAATAGTTTTAAAAATATCTTTTTGTTCATTTTGCTAGTGGGATGAATATTTTAAAATCTGGATTTTTCAATGACTGCAACACCAGCTACAAATTTTGGCCTTTAAACCAATCGAGGAACAATGATTTGTAAGATTAAAAACATGCAAAGATGCCAATGTTGGTTTTTTTCTGTGCCAAGGTCAAGAAGCTTTGTGAATAAGTGAACTTGTTGGCATTGGAAAGGTTATTAACTTTAAAAATCAAAATAAATAAGTTTAGTAATACTATATTTGTAGCAGCGTGGGGCCGTTAAATTAAAATTGCAGCATATGCTTAATGGATTTGTGCAGGTAAACTTGCATTCAGTAACTAAACACTAAAGGGCTGATTTTAAAATATTATAGGCATGGAGCCTCACTTGCTGGAAATGTCTGTAGGGAAACAATAGGTGCAAACCCCATGACTTGCACCCTGAAAAATTTACCCTATCTGTGCTCTGACTTTTTGAAATGCAATGGAAGATAAGCAACAGTGGGCAATGGTTTTACTGCAAAAATAATCCACAGGACAATGTCAGACAACATGATCCAGATGCCTGTAGGTTTTTGCAGTAGTATCTGTTTATTGAAATGGTGAGGTAAACCACTCCCTATCTCACCACACTGCTGTATATGGTCACGCATCATGGACATGAATAATGGTATTTCAAAATTGATTAATACAATTACTGTATCAATATTAGTTGTTTTTTCCTCCATTCCCTACTCTCCCTCACGTGTCTTCTTTTCTTTCCCTTCCCCTTCACCCTGCTTTATGATAAGCTTGTTTCTTAGTTGGGAGGAATGAAGCCCTTCAATTGGCCAAATGATCACTCATTTTTGTTTGGGAATTCTGGGTGCCTAGGCTTTGTTGCATAGAGTTACATGTATGAACGTATTTGTGAAAGAGGGCCATTAATATTGTGCCTTAATGTTAATCTTGTCAAAAATAACAATAGAAGGGAGCAGGAAATAATGGTCAACATTGAAGGTTGCTTTGATTTCACAGAATCACAACTGTAACAGCGCAGGAGGCCATTCGGCCCATCCTGTCTGCACTGGCTCTCCAATGAGCATCATGACTTAGCACCATTCTCCTGCTTTTTTCCCATAACCCTGCACAGTGATTCTATTTAAATAATCACCTAATAGCCTCTTAAATGCTTTGATTGAACCTGCCTCCACTACACTTCCAGGCAGTGCATTCCAGACTTGAACCACTAACTGTGTGAAAAAGTTTTTTCTCACATCACATTTGCTTCTTTTGCAACTCACTTTAAATCTGTGCCCCCTTGTTCTTGATCCTTTTATGAGCAGGAACAGTTTCTTCCTATCTACTCTATCTAGCCCCCTCATGATTTTGAATGTCTCTATCAAATCTCCTCTCCAATGAGAACAGTCCCAACCTTACCAATCTACTGTCATAACTCAAATTTCCCATCCCTAGAACAATTCTTGTAAACCTCTTCTGCACTCCCTCCAATGCGATCACATCCTTCCTATAGTATGGCGCCCAGACTGTACGCAATACTCCTGCTGAGGTCTAACTATCTTACATAAGATCAGCGTAATCTCACTGCTCTTGTACTCTATGCCCCTATTAATAAAGCCCAGGATACTGTATGCTTTATTAACTTCTCTCACCTGTCCTGCCATCTTGAATCATCTATGCACATGTACACCCAGGTCCCTCTGCTCCTGCACACCCTTAAGAATTGTACCCCTTATTTTGTATTGTCTCAATGTTCTTCCTACCAAAATGTGTAACCTCACACTTCTCCGTATTGAACTTCATCTGTCACCTATCTGCCCATTGAACCAACTTGTCTGTGTCCTTTTGAAGTTCTATACTGTCCTCCTCACAGTTTATAATACATCCAAGTTTCATATTGTCTGTAAACTTTGAAATTATCCCCTGCACACCAAGGTCTAGATCATTTGTTTAGGGGTAGTGTGATAAAAGACTAATTTATATCCTTCATACTAATTGTCCCTAGTTTTTGCTGTTCAGCAAAATCGTAAATGTGTATATAATGAATGCCTTTATAGTTTTGCTCTTGCAAACAGCAGAAACCTTCTCCTGGCACACTGACCTCTACCTCGCGGAGGCTGGGCGTCAACTCGCAGACACTTCCTCCTACCTCTCCCTGGACCATGACCCCACCACTGAACATCAAGCCATTGTTTCCAGGACTGTCACTGAACTCATCTCCTCTGGAGATCTTCCTCCCACAGCTTCCAACCTGATCGTCGCCCAACTTCGGACGGCCCGCTTCTACCTCCTACCCAAAATCCACAAACAGGACTGTCCCGGCAAACCGATCATGTCAGACTGTTCCTGCCCCATGGAACTCATTTCTTGTTATCTTGACTCCTTTCTCTCTCCCCTTGTCCAGTCCCTTCCCACCTACATCCGTGATTCCTCTGACACCTTACGTCTCATCAACAATTTCCAGTTCCCTGGCCCCAACTGCCACCTCTTCTTCATGGACGTCCAATCCTTCTACACCTCCATCCCCCACCAGGATCGTCTGAGTGCTCTCAGCTTCTTCCTTGAACTGAGACCTGAACAATCCCCATCCACTACAACTCTCCTCCGTCTGGCTGAACTTGTTCTCACACTGAACAATTTCTCCTTTAACTCCTCTCACTTCCTCCAAATAAAATGTGTGGCTATGGGTACCCGCATGGGCCCCAGCTATGCCTGTCTCTTTATGGGGTATGTGGAACATTCCTTCTTCCGGCCCCTCTCACAACTCTTTCTCCGGTACATCGATGATTACTTCGGTGCTGCTTCATGCTCTCGTCAGGACCTGGAAAAATTTATCAATTTTGCTTCCAATCTCCACCCCTCCATCATTTTCATATGGTCCATCTCTGACACTTCCCTTCCCTTCCTTGACCTCTCTATCTCAATTTCTGGTGATAGACTGTCCACCAATATCAATTACAAGCCTACCGACTCCCACAGCTACCTCGACTACAGCTCCTCACACCCCGCTTCCTGTAAGGACTCCATCCCATTCTTTCAGTTCCTTCGCCTCCATCGTATCTGTTCTGATGATGCTACCTTCAAAAACAGTTCCTCTGACATGTCCTTCTTCTTCCTTAACCGAGGTTTTCCACCCACGGTCGTTGACAGGGCCCTCAACCGTGTCTGACCCATCTCCCATGCATCTGTCCTCACGCTTTCTCCTCCCTCCCAGAAGCGTGATAGAGTCCCCCTTGTCCTCACTTATCACCTCACCAGCCTCCGCATTCAAAGGATCATCCACCGCCATTTCCGCCAACTCCAGCATGATGCCACCACCAAACACATCTTCCATTCACCCCCCCCTGGCGGCATTCTGTAAGGATCATTCCCTCCATGACACCCTGGTCCACTCGTCCATCACCCCCTACTCCTCAACCCCCACCTACGGCACCTCCACATGCAAACGCAAAATATGCAACCCCTGCCCTTTCACTTCCTCTCTCCTTACCGTCCAAGGGCCAAAACACTCCTTTCAAGTGAAGCAGCATTTCACTTGCATTTCCCCCAACTTAGTCTACTGCATTCGTTGCTCCCAATGTGGTCTCCTCTACATTGGAGAGACCAAATGCAGACTGGGCATCCGCTTTGCAGAACACCTTCGGTCTGTCTGCAAGAATGACCCAGACCTCCCTGTCGCCTGCCATTTTAACATTCCACCCTGCTCTCTTGCCCACATGTCTGTCCTTGGCTTGCTGCATTGTTCCAGTGAAGCTCAACTCAAACTGGAGGAACAGCACCTCATCTTCCGACTAGGTACTTTACAGCCTTCTGGACTGAATATTGAGTTCAACAACTTTAGATCTTGAACTCCCTCCTCCATACCCACCCCCTTTCCCTTTCTTCCCCCTCCTTTTTTTTCCAATAATTTATCTAGATTTTTCTTTTCCCACCTATTTCCATTATTTTTAAATCTATACCTTTTATGCCCTTTTAGTCTTATTTCACCCCACCCCCACTAGAGCAATCTGTATCTTGCCTGTCCTGCCATCCATTCTTAATTAGCACATTCATTTAGATAATAACACCACCTTCAACACCTCTTTGTTCTTTTGTCTGTGACATCTTTTGATTATCTGCTCCTATCACTGCTTGCTTGTCCCTTCAACCACCAGCCCCCCACTTCACTCCCCCCACCCCCCCCCCACCTTGAACCAGCTTATATTTTACCCCTCTCCTATTTTCACTTAGTTCTGTTGAAGGGTAATGAGGACTCGAAACATCAACTTTGTTCTTCTCCGCCGATGCTGGCAGACCTGCTGAGTTTTTCCAGGTATTTCTGTTTTTGTTTTAGAAACCTTCTCCTGTTTATCATAGAGTTCAGGAAAAATGCTAACACTGTTTGTCTTTGGTCTGCAGATTCGTTTGTCTATCCGGAACAATTCCATATCCAAAGCAGTAATGCAGATGATAAGATTTGGTATTTTCAGAAATGTCATTTTCTGTTAAATACTTTACAGCATATTAAATTTTTATATTTTCTGAACGGTACCAATTATGCAATAGCAATTGGCCCATTTCACAGCAGATTCTGTTTCATTCAAGCTTGATTGTTATCAAGTAGTTTGAATATGATTAATGATTGCCCAACTTTGATCCTGGGAAGGAGAGGTATTCAACAAGGTAATCCACCAAGAGCACTAGTTTATTTTTAAGGAACACATGGCTAAAATAACCATCACTGAAAAATAATTAATAAAGTATAGCAATAAATGACAATAGTTGAGAACGCAGACCCATTTTGAGTTTAATTTGGGATTCTGAGTAATGTTTTTATAATGGGTCCAGAAGTCAAAGTAACTCAGCTGGCGATTCACAACTGGGAAGGAATCTCTTATCTTCCATTAATAATAAAAAAAAAGATAAATAGGTGAATAACAAAACAAGTATTGAACCCATTTTGTTACAGATTTAATCTGTCATTCTTTTCTTTGGAAACTGCAGAGAATTTTGAAATAAAAAGAGAAAATACTGGAAACGCACTCAGGTCATGCAGCATCTATAGAGAAAAAAAATTTCAGATGTGTAAACTTTTGTGAGAATGGTGCCTGAAGGGTTAATTTGGTTTTTCTCTTAACAGATGCTGGCTGAGTGTTCCCTGCAATTTTTGTTTTTACCGCAGATTTCTAGCATCTACAGTATTTGATGTTTGTATTAGAGAATTTTGATTATTCAGCCTGCCAGTTGTGATGTGAAATGCAATCCTCATTTTTCATTTAGGTAGCTTGTGTATAATTCAGCGCATATTTCTTGCGCTTGGTTTTCGACAAGTTCTTAGCAAATAGCACATCTTTTATAATTTTTGTGAATTTCCTGCAACTCATCCTTACACAAATATATTCCACGAGTTGTTCTTGTTTTCTTTTTTTACAATATTGCACCATTGTTAAAACACATTTACCTTTTCATTAACCTCATGGTATGAGGTTACTGCGTATTTTGCTTGTGTTTGTGGTCCCTGCAATCAAAAGACACCATAAACTAAAGTACTTAAAATATAAAATATGTGTGGGAAAATGCATCATATTTGAATGCGCTGCAGGTGCACAAAAACATGTAAACTTGGCAGGAATGGGGCATGAGTCTCCAAAGTAAACAATCAATATTTTAACCAATCACAAATGAGAAAAAGTTTTACATTGTTCTAATCAGGAAAGAGTCAAGCTGATCTGAAAAATATATGATTTAAAATGAGTTTAAAAAAGTACTTGTCAAAAGCAACAGAATCTTGCCTGCCAGACATTCAGGACATATTGCACTCGGTGGTAAGGAGTATCTAACATGGTGCTGAGATCTTGTGTTCTTGGAGCCTCCACTGAGGAAAGAATGAAGATAGCTTTTAAAAAATTAAATATATGGAACGTATAATTAAGCACAATATTTCTTCTCAGTGGTTATAAGTAGCTACTGATCAGAAGTTCACTTTCAAGGTAAATGTAGCAGTGGTGATCTAGCCGTCTTCAACTGAATGAATGGTTCAAACATTATTTAATCTGAAAGTTCAAATAGATCCTTAATTTGGCCGGAACACTGTTTGACAGTGACTTACCATGTTGGTGCTTCGAGGAATTTTAAAAATCAACTTGAGTTCGGGGGTGGGGATGCAGAATTTCTTAAGCTTGAACCCACTTGAAGATATACAGCCATCAGTTTTGAGGGCCACATGTTGGAGCCTTTTTTCCACAAACTTGATTTGTAGAGTTTCCAAGTCTTTCACATCTGGTATGAGTCAAGCTGTTCTTTAAGATATATAACTGTCCTGAGATGCACAAATTTGGCAAGATTACTACATACTTCAGTTTTTGGCATCCGGATATGCTGATGGAAAAGGTCCTTCTAAAAAGAGATTAATTCTCATTGAGCATTTAACAGTCTGCCTCTCAAATTGATAGAATTCATATATCCATATTCTACAGTTTGACCCCAGTTTTGTGTTTGAAACTGTTGTAATAAAAGCTGAATGCTTGCAACTTTTCTCATGTAGAATGAATAGATGTTTTGTTACGATTATAGGATGCTTATTTCATGAATTTTACTGTTCATAAATGAAGGAAGCGGTTGTAAATTGAGCCATTACATTGAACAGGATTTGGTTGAAATTGACAACATCAAGGCAGATAAAAATAAAGCCTTATGATGTAACTTGTAATCAAATAATTATTTTATGAGCAGAAACTATAGTTTATTTCTTGTATTCACTTTTCAAATATCACATCACATGACTGTGAATGTTTGATATCAGTCTGCTACTTTGCTGTGCTGAAACTAGCTAATTATTTCATCAGTACAGCATAAATGATAAACTGTCATTTCATTTCCTATTGCTATAATGAGATCCTCATTGTAAGTTAATATAGATGATCAATTGGTTTGGCCTATTCATGTCATACATGCCTAGTAGTAATGTATAACCTGTAAAATGTCCTACTAAATTGGTTAGTTATAGCTTGATGCAGTTGTAATCTCATATCTATAGTAAAAGTCTCAAGGCCATTAAGGGTTTATTTAGCAGTGGCATTTATTGAGAAATAAGGTCTAATAACAAGTTTATTCTTTTATATAACAGATTGAAGTTGCACTCTCATGATTCTTTGGACGGGTGACCCCCAGGTCGATTTTATTTAATCAATAAAATCTGGTTAGAAAGAGTATGAGGCAATGCTGGATGAATTTTGAAAAAGAAATACCAGTGGTGTAGGACTGACTTTTTAAAATTTGCCTATGTTAAATTTTTAATCCCTCAAAAAACAAACTCTGAAATGGATAAAATTTATTTTCGATGCTGATAATGAACTGGCCCATGGGGCAGGGTACAAAGGATTAAATGCGTTAAGGATTTTGACAGAGTGCTATGATTGGATTGGAAATTGAGAGATAAACAGACTGGTTTTAATAATGCAAGCTGCCAACATCTTTCAGCTTGTAAATGCTACAAGTTAACATGACCTAGGCTAATTAGCAAGTGAATAATTCTGCTGTGGTTAAGTACAAATAAGGGTGTCAATATTTCTGTAATGACTATTTATCATAGTGCATTTTGTTTATGGTTTCTTCCCTACGTAAGCTTATTGGGTCAATTTTATGCCCCCTGATAGGCATGTTTTTGGCAGGAGGCTCCGCATAAAATATAATGGGTGGCTAGCCCACCATGTTCCTGCACACCCGATCTGTTCCCCATAATATGGTGGGTGGGTAAGGTCCCATCCAGCTACCTGCCCTTAGCTCTCTTGAGGCCCTTAACTGTCCAATTTTGGGACAATAAAAGGTTTAATTCCGCCTCCGCCACCATTGTACGGTTGGTTGTGGTAATCTGATGTGTAATATACCTTAAAGAATGTTATAATGGAAGATCACACGATCTTAGTACCAATAGCACAGTAGAGCGGCTACCTCTGTAGTTAGTAGTCTGTAGTCAATAGGTAGTAGCAGCAGTAGTGTAGAGATAGAGTCTGAAGTATATGCAGAGGTTTAATTGCTGCTGAGTACCTTTGTAAATAAACAGAGTTTCTACCTATGAAGTGACTGCTGCTCGACTCTATCATTAGTACCAAATCAGCCACCCCTTTCAACAAGTGTGCGAACAGGATCCAACAAACTGGTGACAAGGATTAAACAAATTAAACAGAAGCAAGGAGAAAAACAAAATCAGCACTGTATCTCACACAGCAATTGTAAGTAGAAGTTCTGTTTAGAAGAATTGATCTTTTCGATCCAGCAATAGACCACTACCTTGAGCATGTCTCATCTTTTTCCAAGCAAATTAGATTTCGGGGGAAGAGGAGAGGCTGGTGATCCTCTTAAATACATGCAGGAATAAGGCCTACGGAGTTATTTGAAGATTGATGACACCCAGTGCCCCAGACTCAAGAAATTTTGATGAATTAGTGGACCTGGTGAAGAGCCATTACCAACCAAAGCTCCCTGTAATGATGCAAAGGTTCAAGTTTAATTCAAGCATTAGAGCCCCGGGTGAGACAGTTGTAAGCATGAAGCAATTAACGGAGCATTGTGATTTTTGGTACATCCTTAAACGATAGGCTTAGAGATCATGTAGTGTGCGGTGTAAGTGATGACACGATTCAGAAGCGTTTGTTATCGGAAACAAACTTAGATTTTAAGAAGGCACTAGAGATTGCACTGGCAATGGAAAGTGCAGTTAGAGATTTGAAAGCCATACAGGGTGTACAAAATGACACTGTCCTCCACATCGGGCGGGGAGCCCTGGCCAATAAGGGCATAAAAATGCAACACTCAAGGTGGGAAGCAGCCCCCACTAGCAGGAAAATGAGAAAAAAACGACTCAGCAGCGAAAACAAGGAGTAAAATCAATAGTGGTGGAAACAAACAATCTTTTAACGATTGGCACTTTTTATATTAAAGTATTTTCATTGTCACAAAAATGGTCACATAATGAGACAGTGTAAGGAATGAGTCAAGCAGACCTGCTCTTGTAGCCACAGTATTTATATAGCTAGTCCAGTTCAGTTTCTGGTCAATGGTAACCCCCCAGGATGTTGATAGTGAGGGATTCAGTGATAATAATGCCATTGAACATCAAGGGGCAATGGTTTGATTCTCTCCTGGAAATGGTCATTGCCTGACAGCTGTGTGGTGTGAATGTTACTTGCCACTTGTCAGCCCAAGCCTGGATATTGTCCACATCTTGCTGCTTTTGGACATGGACTGCTTAAGTATTTGAGGAGTTTCGAATGGTGATGAACACTGCAATCATCAGCGAACATCTCCACTTCTGACCTTTATGATGGAAGGAAGGTCATTGACAAAGCAGCTGAAGATGGTTGGGCCAAGGACACTACCCTGAGGAACTCCTGCGGTGATGTCCTGGAGCTGAGATGACTGAACTCCAACAGCCACAGTCATCTTCCTTTTATGTTAGGTATGACTCCAACCAGTGGAGAGGTTTCCTCCTGATTCCCATTGATTCCAGTTTTGCTAGGGCTCCTTGATGTCACACTCTGTCAAATGTGGCCTTTATAGCAAGGGCAGTCACTATTGCATCACCTTGGGACTTCAGCTCTTTTGTCCATGTTTGAACCAAGGCTGTTATGAGGTCAGGAGCTGAGGAGCTGATGGAACCCAAACTGGGCGTCATTGAGCAGGTTATTGCTAAGTAAATGCCGCTTGATAGCACTGTTGATGACCCCCTTCCATTACTTTATTGATGATCGAGAGTAGACTGATGGGCCGGTAATTGGCTGGGTTGGATTTGTGCTGCTTTGTGTACAGGACTACCTGGACAATTTTCCACATAGCCGGGTAGATACCAGTGTTGTAGCTGGAACAGCTTGGCTCAGGGTGCGGCAAGGTCTGGAGTACAAGTTTTCAGTACTATTATCAGAATATTGTCAGGACCTATAGCCTTTGCAGTATCCAATGCCTTCAGCTATTTCTTGATACCACGTGCAGTAAATTGAATTGGCTGAAGATTGGCACCTATGATGCTGGAGACCTCTGGAGGAGGGCGAGATGGATCATCCATTCGGCACTTCTAGCTGAAGCGTGTAGCAACTGTTTCCACTTTCCTTTTTGCATTGCTGTGCTGGGCTCCTCCATCGTTGAGGATGGGGATATTTGTGGAGCCTCCTCCTCCAGTGAGTTGTTTAATTGTCCACCACTATTCACGACAGGATCTGGCAGGACTGCAGAACTTATATCTGATGCATTGGTTGTGGGATCGCTTAGCTCTGCCGGTCACCTGCTTGTACTGTTTGGCACACAAGTAGCCCTGTGTTATAGCTTCACCAGGTTGATGTGCCTCATTTTTAGGCCTTCCTGGTGCTGCTCCTGGCATGCCCTCCTGCACTCTTCATTGAACCAGGTTTGATCCCCTTGCAGGTTGGTAATGGTAGAGTCGGGGATATGCTGGGCCATGAGGTTATATTGTGCTCGAGTACAATTCTGCTGCTACTGATGACCCACAGTGCCTCATGGATGCCCAGTCTTGAATTGCTAGATCTGTTCGAAATCTATCCCATTTAAACATGGTGGTAGTGCCACACATCACATGTAAAAACTTTACAGTTCTCAAATGGATTTTGTTCTCAAATGGATTGGCCGAAGGGCAGTTCAGACATTCAAGGCTGACATGAAGAAATTAACTGGAGACTCCTTAACAACCAAGCTTGCATGCTTTCTTTTCCATTATAGGACCCTCACAACAACAGGTGTCGCACCTGCAGAATTATTGATGAAACACCATTTAGGGGGGAGATTGAGCTTAATAATGCCAAATTTAGGGAGGAAGGTAGAAAGGAGTCAAAAAAGTCAGAAAACTAGACATGACTGGCATAGTCACGAGATGGAATTTACTATGGGAGAAAAGGTATACGTGAAGAACTTTGGAGAAGGACCAAAGTGGCTACAGGATGAAATAAGTGCAGTGACTGGACCCCTATCTTACCACGTGGAGGTGGAGGGCCGAGTCGTACGGAGACGTGGATCATCTAAGGAAGCGAAACTATGCATCAAGAAATGATTTCATCAGTGTTCGTGACTGGGTCAGCGTTTCCTGTCGAGAGAACTCAACCCAGTTCACACATCTGTTGTCCTTCAAGAGTGGAGGATATAAATCTGTAGGAGCTCACTGAAGCACCTTGATGTTCAGGCAATTCTGGAAAAGAAGATTCCTGACAAGGCATCTGAAGTTGTAGAGCTCTTGAGATGCTCTACACACATAAGGAAACCCCTCAGAAAGACTGAATTTGTAAATTACTTATCATTTTATGTTTACAAAATATTTACAATGAGTAAAGGGGTAGGGATGTGGTCAGCTGATGTGTAATATACCTTTTTAAGAAGAATGTTATAATCGAAGATCACATGACCTTGGTATTCAATAGCAGAGTAGCATGGGCTACCTCTGTTGTTAGTGGACTGCCATCAGTAGTTAGCAGCAGCAATACTATAGAGATAGAGTCTGAAATGTGAGCTTATGTTCAATTACTGCTAAGTACCTTTTGTAATTAAACAGAGTTTCTACCTTTTGAAGTGTCTGCTACTCAACCCTATCATTAGTACCAAATTGGCCAACAAGTGTGCGAACCGGATCCAATAAACTGGTGACTAGAATCCAACAGCGGCAGAAGGTGGACGAGTGGGCAGGCTGCTATTTCACCAATATAATAAAAGCAAAGTTATGTGGATGCTAGAAATCTGAAGTAAAAACAAAGTGATGGAAAAACTCAGCAGTTACAAAGATTAAAAGCAAATGATAAAGATGAAAAGACACTTGGAGGGGATTTCAAATTGGTCTCTGAAATATTATTCAGCCCGTTGCTTGATATCCTTCTTTCTGAAGTGAAAAGGTTGAAACTTGCTATGGCTTATATAGTTGGCTATTCGGAGGTTTTCAGGGGAGTCTCAGCAGGTCAAGTTTTGTGGGAGCGTGGGAAAGGCTGGGATTTTCCACTCCTGCCCACAGTAGGTGTCATGGCAGGCGGGAGCAGAAAATATCACAAGAAAGCCAAAAATCGGATTCACATTGTCGTTGCAGCCTTCAATGGCAGGGCTTATTTCCTGCTGCAGTATGTCACGAAAGTCATTTCAATACATTTGCGTGATGGATCATCAGGGCACATCAGCATGCAATTAGAACGTGTTTCACAATGGCATATAATTGACGTGTAACCAGTGACCTACACTTCATTCATGAGTTCAGAGTTTATTTGCCTACCTTGCATCATGCAGCGCTTGTGGTAATCAGTGCCAGGGTTCACAGGCAGCACCACGTCACTTCAAGGGGGTTGTCACAGGCAAGTGTCTACCTACCAGGCCAGCAGTAAGGCGGGGGTGTCTTTTAATGTGCTGTAGGGCAAGGGCTCCACTAGGGAAGTGGGGAAACTGGCCCGAGGCATGGGAATGTGTTGCCAGGGCAAGAGCTACACTGAGGGGGTTGAGAGTGAGGAAGGTTGCACTCAGACACATGACTTGGTGGAGGGGTGGTGGGGAATCATTCTCAGTGTCAGAATTGGGGTGTGGGGGGGGGGGGGCGGTGGCAGAGTCAGTTACAGAATGACATAAGCAGCTATGGTCCAGATTGGGTGGACCACTGAGTGAAGAAGCACTTCAATGTTGAGTTGCAAAGACAGCCCTTGTCCCAGTCCAGGCAGGAGGAGGGCATGTCAGTGCAGTCTTGATTGTGCCCAGGATGTTGTGTGCTGGGTGTTATTGTAACATCACACGCATTGATCCGGGGGGGTTTCTGGTATCCTGCTGGGCCGTAGATGCCACACTCAATCAGGGAAGGCATCTACAGCCCACAGATGGAGTGAAGGTATTGTGGGGGCATCCAAAGGTGTTGGGGGATGGGGGTATAAGTTTGGCTGTGCAAGTGATCTTAGGATGAGTAGGGGTGAGGTCCAGACAGAGCATAGGCAAATCTACCTCAAAATTTTCAGGAGCTAATGAACTGATATCCATCACAATCACTATGGTATCAAGGAACACAGGCAAGGTTTAGAAAACCAGAATATTATGCACCTCCAGGACAATGGAGGGGTTTCCATACACTTTCGGGGTCCAAGCTGGTCTAGCAGTGAGAACTCAGCACCACCATCTTCCAACCTGCAGCAATGGCACAGCACAAAATTAAAATGAGGAGAAACTCTGATGGTGAGGGCTGTCAAGGTGGATTGGAGGGCAGGTGCATGCTCTGGGTGGACCAATTAAAGGAGCACCCAACTGACCTGTGCATTCCCAAATGAGGAATGATGCACAGCTGAGGCATGTAAAGAGCCTTTCAATGATAATGCAGGGAATTGGGAAAGTGAAGCAACTATGCTTAATCCTGCAAGAGGTAATCCAGAAAAGTGGCACTAGTCGATCTCCTTGGTATTAATCCCTTGTTCGCAGCATGGAAATACCCCAGAGTGGTGATGAACCCCAGAGCAATTGGGTGACTGGATAAGCTTCAGATGCATGTTAGTCATGGAGTTGGCTGGTTCACAGAATAGAAGCCTCGGGCCCCCCTCAAATAATCTCACATCCTTATTAAACATTTTCCCTCATGTTCATTCCATAGAATGCAGTGAATGAGGATCCTAGCAATGACCAAAGCAATCTTATAGCAATCAGCCATGTAATTGGAAGGGTTGTTGGAAGGAGCACCTTGAGACATGCCCTGGACTGGCTAGGATTTCAGGGGCAAATAGTTGCTGACCCAGGAGCAAAGCCCTTTAATCCACATTCACTGACAGGTCATTGACAGAAATAGGACCTTTTGAGATTAATGCTGACTCATGTCTGTTTCTCATTGATACTGCTGAGAGGAGACCATCAGGAAGATGGAGCCTTTATTGCTGCCTGCATAATCACATACAGGAGAGAAGGAGGTTGTGATAGAGGCTCCTGCCTCGTGAAAGGGAGGAGCAAGATCCTCAAGGCCAAGGGGCAGCAGGGTCCCCTCCGGATGCAGAGGATGAGGCTCACAGAAACATTGTGCATTGGTGGCTTGCAAGACTGAGGGTGTGCAGAACTCGCATGTCTTATCTGCAGATGAATGAGAACCAGTGTCCCTGACACCTCTGCGTTTCCAGGCATTTGGTGACTCTCATTTGCCACATTTTCTGGGGCTCTGGGTGGGCATCCATTGCCAGTGGTTCTGAAAGTAATGGCCGCACTGAACTTCTACGCCAGTGGCTCCTTCCAGAGCTCCACTGGGGACCTCCTGTGGGAGCGCAAGTATCCATGCAAAAATGCATACGTGAGGTGACAGAAACCCTCTTTGCCAAGACCCACAATTACATCAACTTTGACAGAGATCAAGCAAGTCAGAATGCCAAAGCACTGGGCTTTGCTGAGATTTCCAGATTCCCACAGGTGCAGCGTGTCATCAACTGCACTTGTGTCTATAAAAGTTCCCTGGCAATAGGCACTCAGAACACAAACAGGAAAAGCTACCACTCACTCAATGTACAGCTGGTTTGCAACCATAAACTTATCAGGCATGTTTGCACCAGATACCCTAGAAGCATCCATAATTCAAACATCTTGAGTAAATCGCAAATCCTGGACATCTTTGAGGAACCACACAGGATCCAGGCTGGCTCCTCTGTGATAAAGGGTACCTGCAAAGGATGTGGCTAATGATGCCCTTGCAGTGGCCTCAGATTCCTGCAGAGAGACGGTACAAAAGCTGATTCGCTACCCAAACATTAGTGTAACACGCCATAGACATCTTTAAAGGTGCAATTCCGATGCCTGGACAGATCTGGCAGAGCACCCGGTACACTCCCCAGAGGGTTTTGTGGGTCATTGTGGCTTGCTGCATAACCTGGCACTGCAAAGGGGGTAGGACTTGCCTGAAGCCAACATATCTCATGCATGTCTCCTCCAATGAGGAGGACATTGAAGGGGATGAGGGTGTTGAGTTCGAGGGAAGGAGAGGCCATGGCATGGGCCAGACAAGGCAGGTATACGTGTGAGGCCCTCATAGCCACAATATTTCACGAGGAGGATGACTAGTTGCAGTGAGTACACCCTTGGACAAGTACCTTCCATCATGGGCCAACATGAACATCAGCATTTCTATTCCTCTCATTTCAGCCATGCATTTCAATATGAGAGTGAAGCTTACATTGTCCTGATCCTTTCAAGGATGATGAAGCCTCTGGAGCATCTGTCCTTGCTGAGATGAGGTGCTAACTGGTGGAGAGTCCTGGTATCAGACATCGGAAGGTGCTGCCTCTTCAACTGTATTTCCAGCAGCCCAGCCACAACAGCAGCCTGCAAGAGCCAGCAGCTGTTCAGCTATCCTCATTGGGTTTGTAGCTGTATGCCTTCAATGTGACACAGCAATGGGACAACATGTTCTGTGTAACATCAGTGGTGAAGCTGATAGATGATTCTTGGGCCAAAGCAGTAGAGGATGTTTCACAGGTGTGAATCTATTCTGAGATGACTCAATCCTCTCTCCTTCTTCTTTATCACATTAACATCCAGCACTCTGCTAGAGATGCTGGCCTGCTTTTATGCCCTCCTTCCTATGCACGTGGACCATCTGAGGATGATGACGTTCGACCACTTGCATGCCAGACATTAAAACACATTCTCTTTAAGAGGCACACTGTGCCTTGTGGCCAACTTTGGTCCTTGCAAACTCAAATGCTCAGACATGAAACCCTCAAGGTGACGAGTCGTTGCTAATAAAGAGCACGCTTCAGTTTCAGTACATCCTTGCTCCTGTCCCATTGCTTCCCTCAACATTGTCTAAAGTTATGATGAGTGGTTCCAGAGCTTACTCGAAGGCTCTGTCGACTGCCAAAAATCACTATTTGCAATTAACGTCACACGTCTGTGTGTTTAGGTGCTGGGAAGCACAGTGCTGCATCCCAACATTGACAGCTTTGTGGCTGCAATACAAACAATTACAGGTTGAGAAATTGAGTGCCAGGGCAATAATGTGGCTGAGAGGGGCAGAGCTTTGGTACTTGAGGTGGCAAGATGCTCTAACTGGTGAGCTTAGCAGATGTACAGTCAAAAGTCAAATATAGTTGGCAGACAGGAGAGTGTACAAGCTGAGTGTGGGTTCATAGCATGAAAACCCTATAGAGAGCACATGCAGTTGCACGATATATGACCCTTTTCCATGCGTAAAAGCACCTCTCCTTGTACACTACACCTTCACCTTTACGAGAATGCAAATGAGATAGGAGAATACCTTGGCCTCAATCTTACACAAGAATAAACATGACATGACCCTGCAAAGCATGTGAATGAGGTTCCTTCCACAGGCACACTTTACATTCGGTTCGAGTTATCACTGTTGAGAATGATCTGGAAAAGAGCCATATGCTCTGAAATGGAAGCACACTACATAGACAAGAGACCCATGATAGCGACATGTGTGATAAGTGGGAGGGAGGGACCATGGTTTCACACCTGATTGACAACAATATGACAGCTCATCATGAAAAAGGAGGCATACATGAGATGTGAAATGGGTACAATTCTATTTACATTTGTGAACATTTTATATACATGTTGTGAACACCTGTTGTGCTTCTAAGTTTAACTTTCCTAGCCCTACTGCTAAGGTGGCAGCAGCCTGCTGAATGCTACACCCTGTTGTCTGTGATGACTGACTTTGGCAGGTGTCCTCTGGAGGGCTGTGACCTGAAGGGTCCTGCCTGCTTTGAATGTCCTGCTGTAGGGCAGGTGCACCCTCCTTGGCCTGTGCAGCTGGAAGTGATGGTGTTACAGGAAGAAGGGATTTGGATTAGCCGGACAGTCCTGGAGTCACCTGGGTGGATGGCCCCAGGGTGTCCAGCTGTTGGTGGTCTTCCCTATGGGTGCCTGAGGGCCCTTGGCTGATTCCTTGAGGAGAAGGGACAGCTGGAGTGAGATCTAGGTGGCCCACCCCCCTCTCGCATAGTCACTGATGGATGCCACCAATGGCTGCAGTGGTGGAGTGCTGCTCCTGCAGCAGTGCAGGACCAGTGTCCTGGACCAAGGTCTCCACAGATGCTCCTGGACCTGCTCAGTATTTCCAGAATTTCCTGTTTCTATTTCAGATTTTCAGCATCCGCAATATTGTGCTTTTCTGTTTATATATGCATGTAAACTTCTTTAACCTTGCATTTCTTACCATGATTCCATGAATGTAATGTTCAGGAGCATTTGTCTTCCAAATACATTGGAGCGCAAGAGATATGTGGATAAAAGCTTTCCTAGTTTTCTGTGATAATGATAGTGTAGTCCAGAATAATTGCTATGTCTTCAACATTTCCCTACTGCAGCTGAGATGTTGCATTTTTAGCCACCAAATTGTTTTCTCGGGCCAGCTGTAAATGGAGAGCTGGATGTGTGATGGTCATAGATGATTATTAACCTTTTATGAATTACCATTAAACTGCTATTTAACATGTTGAACAGTAGGATAGCTTTATTTGATGCAAGAAAATCACATTTAACAGTTGAGCTCTAGTGAATGGGACATATGCCAGTCTTTATAGTATCGGGTTTTGACTGACAATGTTATGAAGCTATAAATGTACATAATATTTTGGAAAATATCTTTCTTTTAAAATAGCAGTTTAGTCTGTGGATGTGCCTTAATTGGATTAAAGCCAGCTAGTCTGGGTGATTTGATGGGCGCTAGTTTTGATATGTAAGAGAGATGGCGTGCATTTGCATTTTTTTTGAATAGACCATTCAAGAAGTGGGGTGAAAACTTGATGTCCTTCTAGCAGATACCAAGCAATATGTTTATATTACTAACAAAATTGGTACTATGAAAGGGTTTCATTGTTAAAAAGGTGAAGTTTAAAGAGGCGGTTGAGACAATCAGTGGTGGGAGGTATAACTTCCGTTTTCAGGTGTGCTGAGCAGAGGCAATGTGAGATCAAAAGGCAGCTGTAAGCCTCCAACTCTCTCCACAGGAACCAAAGTGAAAGAACCTAATCTTTGAATTCGTAAGGTGAAAATGCTTTGCCTGCATTTGGTTAAATCTATGGGTTGCTGTTGCCTTAATGAAGATTAGTTTGGGAATTGTTAAAAGTTATGGTAGTAATTTGTAGCCATGTGTACATATCTTTTAACCTTTGTAAATTAATAAAACGTTTCATTTAGTTTAATGTAAAACCCTGAGAACTGGGAGTCTGGTTCCTGAATTTAGAATTGCATCTCAAACATAACACTTAAAATTATAGGTTATGACAGATGTTTCAAGTTTCCCTCTGGAATTTTTAAATAACTCCGCTTTACCAACTGCATCAGTCATAACACAGAAACTGGAACGAAAATCCAGTTTGCTGGAGTTAAATTCCACCTTTTGGAATAGAAGATGGGAATCAGGAGGCAGAAGAAAGTGGGCATGTAAAGTGTTTAAAACTTTTTTTTCCTTTTTAGTAAGGAAAGGATAGAAAAGATGGAATAAATTTGTTTAGATTTAGAAATCCTATTTAAACACGGGGCTGAATTTTCACCTTGGTGTATGGGCACGCGCCCAACACATACGAGCATGAAATAGTGCACGATATTTCTGTCAGCGTGCGCGGGAGTCAGCAGCGCACCCAACAATTAAGAGGGCTGTTAAGCCCATTATTAAATTCATTAAATTGAATTTTTCCCTGCCCGTCCAACCTCACAGTTGGCAAGCAGACGAATAAGCCAAGCAGCCTTTGCGTTTTTTACGAAACCTCCTCCACGGATTGGGGGTGCGGGGAGGATGAGGTTTCGAAGAGTGATTTTTAAAAAAACAAAAAAACTTCAACTCATTTTTAACATGTCCCTACTCATATGACAGAGTCACATGAGGGCACACATTTTGCTTAACTTTACAAATAAAGATTTTACAATAAAAACTCTTCAGCTCCCTGAGGCAGCTCCTGTGCCTTCAGGCAGCTTCCACCGAACGCATCCGTACACATGCGCCAACTTAGGCATTCCTCCCCACCCACCCAGGCAGCGCTGAGTGTTGCAGCGTGCAATTCATGCTACCGGCCATTAATTCATCAACCAGCATGAAATCGTGGTCAGGGCCCAATCGTGGGCAGTGGACCATTGCGCAGTCGATCCCGGGCCTGCCTGCCTGCCCAGAGAAGGGAAAATCTTCCCCATGGGGACAAACCAAATAAGGAAGAAGAAAATAAAAAATCTGAAAGTAGCTAAGTATATTTATATGGCAAACACATTTAATTTTAGTTTGTGTGGGCTTAGGTTCTCTGGTCTCTTGGTTTAATACTTAAATGTGATCCCAGTAGATGTGGAAAAATTTTGTGAAGTCTGAATTCAAACTCTGTTTGTAGTGGCATGTTTTTGTTTACGAAGAAACAAAATAGAATGTATTTTTGTGGGAAATTGAACTACATTGGAGTAAACTGAACTGACTAAAGTTCCTCACCTGCCCCCACCCACCCCCACACCAACCTTCAACCCCCAACAGCACATGAAATAAGGAAGAGCAGTGGCAAGTGAGTACAACATACTTGGGGTGGACTCTGGTTAATTTGAGAGTTGGTAGAGTAAAGTGACACACAACTACTGATGGTACGTGTTGCATACCACACTGTGCTGTTAATTCCCTGCAGTCCTAAACTGGAGCAATCTAAAAGCAAGGAAGGTGGTTATTACCCTCAGCAACTATGACTACAAGCAGGATAGAGATGGTTGCGTATTTTAGTAAAATTATTAGGAGAATTGGTAGATTTTTTTGTAGTTTCCCCACCTTGGGGTCTCTTTCAGGAAGATTAAAACCACATTGGAGACCTGTGGGTGAGTTTCTACCTGTGAGCTCCTGTTGACATGACAGTAAAGTTTGTTTAAATTACTGGTTAACAATTGGCTTTTAGAAGAAAATTGTGTTTTTGGGAACTGCGTTCATTATAATATAAAAAGGCAAGAATAGCCAACCTCAGTATTACCTGTGTTGATCAGAATTATCACAACGTATTTTTGTGTGAGCTGTTGTGTTATGAAAATGCAGCAGATACCAGGCATTTGCAAATTTTTATTAATAGGGGCTTAACTATTTGATCCTTCTAGCTTCAGAAACCCATTTTAATCCTAGAATTTTTTCGAATGCAGGGTTTGCAAGTTTCAAATCTTTAAAAAGTCTTTAATGAATACATTAATTACAAGCTTTTTTAAATGAAAATAAATTAAGGTTATTCTGTTGCATTAATTATTTACTTGTTTTAATGTTAGAAATTGTCACAGAGGAAAGGGTTTTGTCAAGTAAAAATGCTACAAAAAAAGTTTGCAAATTTAGTTTGTTTTAAACAGCAGCAAGTCGAATGTCACGGCCAAAATGACCATTTCTTACTGATTGACACTTCCTTGCCAGAATGTTGTCAAACTATGTATTTCTCTAGGAAAAAGAAATCTCTCATGATTCATGCAGTAATAATTAAGTGTAAGTTTTTTTTAAACATTAAAAACTGATATTGCTGCATGAAGCAAAAATGCACTGAATTAAAAATATGTAGTTATCTATTACTTTTCCTGGTTTTGGTGGTCTTGCTGTTCTTGTTATCTGTTTTAAATTTAAAAGATTATTTTTCTTAAAACTATTGCTCCAGATAAAACACACTTCAGTGTGACAATCTGCTGCTTCAGAGAACTTGGCTTTACAAAATTCTCCTCTTAATATAAAAACCTTAATTGTAATAGTTTACGATATTGATAAAATTTACTTCTTGAAAACTTAATTATTTAAATCTACATACTTAATTTGGGATTAATTTTAATCCAGCGTTCATTTGAATTTGTTAATTTTTTTAAAAGATGAAATGCCAACTGCCTTCAGCAGCAGTTGACAAAAACAAGATTTCCAGGAATGTGTCAGCAAAGCTATCAATTTCTGTGCATTATTGCAGAATATGGATAGCAAGAACTTTGGAAAAACATGCTTAACTTTGAGAGAAAATAAATTTATTTAGTATGTTTGCAGATGGATTATCAAAGTAAGCATAACTATTTCTTCACTGCCTCCCCGATACAGGGATATCAATATTACCTTTTTTAAAAAAAGAGTTTTGAACAATTATTATTTTACAATTATTTTGTTAACCCTAAAAGGAAACACCCAGCCCCATTTACCAGTAAGCTTTGTTATAGAAACATCACTTGTGGAACACAGATGCAAATATTTGCTTATTTTTATTCGTAGAACAATTTTGTAGAACAAAGAGTCTGGCACATATAGGGTTTTTTTTTTAATGGTTTCATGGTCATCATTAGACTTTAATTCCAGATTTATTCTTTTACTTGAATTGAAATTCCATTATCTGCCATGGTGGGATTCGAACCCTGGTCCCCAGACCATTACCCTGGGTCTCTGGATTACCAATCCAGTGACGTGGGACTGATTAGTGCTGCCCACACAGTGATGTAAGAGAGCACATGACCCACACACCAGGTCAGTCAAGTGTCAGACAGAGCCATGTGTATCAGCAAGCAGGGAGATAGCTCCTAGTTTGTACCTTTTTGCTGTATATTTGTAAATAGTTCGAAGAGTCAATAAGGGCTTGGGGCAGAAATTTCCCATTGGCGTATAGGAAAATGACACGCGGTGACATCAGGCGAGCATCCTGACATCACCACGCGCCATCATGATATTTCATTGGGTGGGCACGCGTTGATCTCCGATGTGAGCCCGCCTTTAACCAGCCACGTAGGGCCCTTGAGTTGCCAATCAGCGGTGATTTTTTGGCACCTGTGCAATCTTCAAGTCAGCGCAGAGGGCAAGCAGAGGACACGTTTGTATAAAATTCATCCAAGGGCAGGATAAGAGGGCTCAGTGGGGTCGCAAGTGTGCTCTGTCAAATATTGATTTTTCAAAGTTACTGATACTTGTCGGTGTGATCTGCAATACTTCAAAACGCATACCCGCTGCTTGGCCTGGACTCTCAACCTTCAGGTCAGCACTCTGCAGTGAGGAATCTTTTTTGGGCCTGCATGTTTCAGGAAGCCTTCCCTTAGCCTGGGAACGGGAGCTGAACTCTCCACTGGAGGCACGTCCTCTGATGAGGAAGGAAGGGCTAGAAGGGGAGACGAGGCCAGGAGTGCACACTCAGCCTTCAGGGGAGCAACCTTTGGGAAGTCAGGCATAGTCACAAGGGATGCAGAACCAAGAGGTAGTCCAAGGCGGAAGGGGCTGCAGAAGACACCACTATCCTGCTGCCAGGGTATATAGGCGGCAAAGCAGCTACCTCCAATATGTGCCAAAAGTGCCAAAGGAGGCTCCATCTCTCAAGGGAAACAGTCAACTATATCTGTTAGATGACTGGGCCTGAGATCTCCACGAATTGTGTGGATGGACACCCCATGTCAGTGGCTCTAAAGGTCACAGCTGTCCTCAACTTCTATGTGCCTCTGCCTCCTTCCAGGGCTCAGTGGGTGATCTTTTTGTTGTCTCCCAATCAGCTGTTCACACTTGTGTCAAGCAGGTTACAGACGCTCTGTTCATTGACCTTCATCCACTACCGTTAGGACCAGGCAAGCCAGACACAAAGAGCTCGAGGCTTCGCAGCCATTGCTGGCTTCCCCCGCGTCCAGGGTGCAATAGACTGTACATATGCGGCATCAAGGCGCCAGCAGGTGAGCCCGGTGCCTTCGTCAACAGGAAGGGCTTCCACTCCATGAACGTGCAGATAGTGTGTGACCACAGGATGCAGATTCTACAAGTCTGTGCAAGGTACTCAGGCAGCTCCCATGACGCCTACATCCTCAGATGCTCCCAGGTGTCGGGGCTATTTACTGCTCCAGCCCGGCTGGATGGATGGCTGCTGGGTGACCAGGGCTATCCCATCCGAAGGTGGCTCATGACGCCTCTCCGCCATCCAAGAACAGAAGCTGAGTAGCGGTACAATAGGAGCCACATCTCCACAAGGGTTGTAGTGGAGAGAACTCATTGGTCTTCTCAAGATGCACTTCTGATGCCTGGACTACTTGGGGCACACTCTAATTACCCCCCCCCCCCCAAACCAGATCATGTCTCGGTGATAGTGGTTGCATGCTGTTCACTCAGCAATCTTGCGGTGGAAAAGGAGGGACGCTGTGGACGATGAAGATGTTGGCACAGTGGCTGCGGCTGCACATGATGAGTCCAGCAGTGAGTCAGAGGATGAGCCACACAGGGAAATGCTGAGGGAGTAGACGCTGACTCGGGCATACTCCAGGGAGGCAGGGACTCCTGGGATGCTTTGATCCAATGAACCTTCAGCTGGTACACCACACATGGACCTCCAGGACAAGCCTGAGCTGTAGGCTCCATACTCGATACCTAAGTGCAAAATCTGCCTGGTTAGGAACATTTTAACTAAGGTCCTTGTTAATAAAGCTGAATGTCCCACAAAACACTCATTACATTTTTGGTGACCTGTCTGAATTTAATATTGCAACCAAAGAAACTTAATGAAACAAAATGACAAAGGTGTTAAAAATCACACCAATTCATAACAATCTCATCGCGGGCCAACACAGAAGCACCAAAGATAAACCTGTGGTGTGCCTAAGGTGTCCTATGTTTATGTTTTAGGGTGCTACATCTTGGTGCTGACACCTTGCTGGAAGTGAGATTGAGCCAGCCTGCTGACTCTGCTGTGCTTTTGGCCTCAATGACCTTGGCGGTTGTCCTCTACCCTGTGGAGCCTGTGCTGGCCCCACCTGGGAGGGAGCTACCAGTTCCACAGCTGGCATCTCCCCAGTCGTCGCAGCCTCACCGGATGCAACGGTCACTGGCAGAGGAGCGGAGGAGCCGCCGTCCTCATCTGGAGCGCCCTGAGAGGAGCCCCCAGAGACGACAGGCAGCTGATGCACCGACATGAGGTCGCTTCTGATCTCCCAGCTCACTGTGGATGGATGGGCACTGAGCTGGGAAACTTGGTGCCCAGACCATCTCCCACATTGGCACTGACCTTAGCTGGTCATTGCCAATGTGAGGGCTTGCTACTCCAAGCACATCCTCAGGAAACCCTGAAGTGTCTCCTGGAGGAGCCTCTCCACATGAGTTGCCACTCTCTCCATGAAGGACGCATGGTGCTCGGCCATGAGGCTCATTGCTTTGGTGGTGATGTTCTAATTCTCACCGAGGTGCTAGTATCTGCACTGGTGTCTGCCTGGCAGAAATGGTGTGACACTGGTGAGACTGGTGACACTTCAGGTGTGAGAGGGGGGCCTCTGCTGCTCCTCTTGGCCCTGCTCCGCTGATGCTGAAAGGAAGAACAAGGACATTGACATTGTCTCCACATTAGCTGATCGAATGTGCATCCCTGTTCCTCAGATCATTACGCGCTTATCCTTCCATAACCATGTTGCAAACTTCAATCACTGAACATTCAGCACTGCCATGGCTGTTAGGAGAACAATGGTGACCTCACTGCTGGGCACACATACCTGCTTGTGGCACCCCAGCCTCACCGACACCGGTGGACCTGGGCGCATGGTGCCTCTCCAAATCTAGGGCCTCCTGCTCGAAGCGGCTGAGAATCGCCAACTATGCCCGGCCACTGCCAGTCCTTACCTGCTCGACGGCATTATGTGCATTCTTCTCCTGAAAAGGAGAGAAGAGCATTGATTAGTGCTACTTGTACCTGGTCTCTCTTCACAAACGGTCAGAGTGGGACTTTGCAGGGCTCTAGTGTCTCCTTACCCCGCTGCTGCCAAACACTCACACAAAGATACTAGGCCTGCCCACACCACCTTGGCCAAATGCTGCCTACATCACATTAGGTATCACACTGTCTAACCTTCCGTAGCAAGGAGGCGCAAGCACATGAAGCGCAGAGAAGTGCAGATCGATCAGTGCCAACACCACCTTGAAGCTCCCCTCCTGGGGGGCTGGCATGTGGGAGGGTGCGGAGGCAAGCCTACCTGCTGGGTTAAGTGACCAATGCTAACATGGTGCTCACCCTGAGCACAACAGGTCATTGAAGCGTTTGTGACACTGGATCCAGGTGTGCCACACCGCATTGCAGGAGCTCACCACCTCCTCCCAGGCACGTTTGGTCATGTGGGGAAGGGCTCCTCCTCCCGGCCTAGGGTACAAGGACCTTCCGCCATGCTGGTGCCACCTTGGAGGGCAGCAAGGCAATCATCCGAAAAATGCGGGGCACTGTGCACCCTGCCCTACCCTACTGCCTGGCCTGCTCACCAGCAGCGCTCTGGGGAGCCCTTCCACTGCCCATGAGTTGCAGCCTTTGAAAGGCTGCAGCAACTTTTTAAAACAGGCCGCTGGGTCGCCATTGGACCCAGCAGTCATTGCAGTCCCGCTGCTGCCCGCCCAGTCCCGCTGTCCTCGGGCACCGCGATTCATGCTGGGTAGGCCTTAATTGGCCTGCACATGTAAAATGGCAGCACAGACTATCGCGGGCAGCGATTGGGTCTGCGCCTGCCCGTCCGCCCTGGCTCTGCCCTCTCACCAGCCAGAAAATTCTGCCCTTGCAGTTAACCTGCATATAACTGGAAACAACACCCTACAGCACACATAATCGTGAATGTAAAATAAATTGCCAGAGTGAATTATTGAAAGCTTCACTCATGTCAGATTTGTGACTTATGCAATTTTAATCTTATCTTGGCTGAAAATTAATGGGCCAGATTTTGGGATCAGTGGCAAAGCTATGGCTCTTTTTCCATTTACCTTGAACTAAAGTGCCTTCTTACTTAACACAATGCTGGGGGCAAGAACTTCACCAAGAGGATTCCCTCACAATGTGGACCCCAATGTAGCTCTGCAGTGCTTTCTCTTGTGGGTGTTCATGAATGGAGGCCATGCCCACAGAATCTATCAAAACGAAGCTGCTGCAATACCTGTCATTACAGAATCGTGTTTAAAAAATCATGGAACAAAGACCGATAAGTTTCAGTAATATACATACTTTTATGTTTTTAAAAGTCAGATAAATGATATCAGAAACATGTTTAATAACTAATTTAATTTTAAAAAGTCAAATTCCACAACCATTTTGAAAGATTAAATCCCTTCCAGTACTGGTGTCTTCATTAGTCCTGATTTTTTAAATTACTCACAAACTGAATCTGGAGTTGACCCCCGGGAACACCATATTGTGGCAAGAAATTTCATTATAAGCGGACAGTTAGCCCAAACACTTACTAGTACCATTTCATCCCTGTTAATCTTGATAAATTGGAGAGCAAACATTCTGGAGTAACACAGAATGGCCTACCTCAATTTTGGGAATTCAGCACTATAGTGTGCATGAGCTTGCTAGCCCTCTTAGTAGTGGAATGATGGTGAAAGCTGATGGCTTTACTGTCATTAGCACAAATCCAAGCCAAACATATTTTTGTACTTGTAACGTGATGCTTCAAAGAATTGCAAATTCTGTCTTTTAGTCTTTGAGAAGAATGGGTTTATTATTTTACCTGTCAAAGAGTATCCATCATTTTCTTGATCAAGTTTGTTTAGCCAAAGTTTTTTTTAAGGAAAGATTCTTGACCTTCAATAGGAATAAGTTGCTGAACTACTGAAATTTGAAATAGTTGCTGGCAAATGCTACGAGTGGGGCCAACTAGAATTCTGTAACTGCTCTCTTTTGGATTTATCTCTGCAGGGAACATTGACATTTAATAGAACCAACGAAGCATTGTAAATTGAACTGTAGCCCATGTATGCAGCAGACTGTCAATAAATACACCTCAAGGATACTTATTAAAGGGGAATTCAATGAGTAAGATCCTATACTAAATATTGAAATGTATTTTTGCTCTAACTATAGCAAAATAAAATTGCAGTAGGATATAATGACTGAATAAATAATAACATCCTAGACGTTTCTCAATTTTGGCCCATTAGCCTATTTGACCTTAAATGCTTATAGGATTTACAGTTCTTGTAAATTCCTGTTGGATTTCCATCACAAAATTATCTTTAAGTAGAATATCTTGTTGAGTATTTTAAGGCGAGGAGGTGGCATTATCACTGACTAGTACTCTAGCAACCCAGGTTTGAATCCCACCATGGCCAATTTAAAAAAAAGTCTGATAACAACCATGAAACCATTGCCAATTGTTGCAAAAACCCACCTGGTTTACCAGGTGGAAGGAAATCTGCAGTCCTTACCTGGTCCGGCCTACATGTGACTCTGGACCCACAGCAATGTGGTCGAGCAAAGGCAATTCAGGATGGGTGATATGTGCTGGCCTAGCTAGTGATGCCCACATCCCATGAATGAATATTAAAAAAAAAAAATCCTTATCTGAAGGCTTACCTGGTCAGCAAGCCAAGTGGGTTATCTTCTCGGATATCCAGTACTGTATTAAACAATAGAATACCAAAGCCATTGTCTTCCATTCTCCTCACAGACTCCATATCCTTGCCACCAACTCCATGCTCCTCCCTAGTCACTGTCTCCAGCTCAATCAGACCCTGACTTAGCACGCCAAAAACCTTTGTCATCTTCAGTTTTTCAATATTCTCCCGGCCAGCCTCCTTACTTCCAACAAACATCAACTTCACCCTGTTCAATTCCACATTACCATCGCCCCCATCTGGGTTGATTTATTTTGAAATCTCGTTCCCCTGTGTAAAATGATGAATTCTCTTATTTTTGGACAAATTCCTTCTGTAGTCTTAATTCCTATTTCTGGAACCCCTTCCTTGATCTCACCATTTTTCTGGCCTCTTTATATATTTAAGGAATGAAACCATATGGACCACCCAGCTTCGATCTAGGCATCAGAAACGACAATGGCAACATCAGCCCTTTCGACCCTGCAAAGTCCTCCTTACAAACATCTGGGGGCTAGTGCCAAAATTGGGAAAGTTGCCTCACAGACTAGTCAAGCAACAACCTGACATAGTCATCCTCACAGAACCATACCTTACAGATAATGTCCCAGACACCACCACCACTAACACCACCACCACCACCATCCCTGGATATGTCCTGTTCCACCGGCAGGACAGGCCCAGCAGAGGTGACAGCACAGCAGTATACAGTCGGGAGTTGCCCAGGGAGTCCTCAAAATCAACTCTGGACCCCATGAAGTCTCATGGCATCAGGTCAAACATGGGCAAGGAAATCTCCTGCTGATTACCACATACTGCCCTCCCTGAGCTGATGAATCAGTGCTCCTCCATGTTGAACACCACTAGACTGGTGGGTCTGGGCAGGTGGTGAAGGAAAAACATACTTGACCTCATCCTCACCAACCTGCCTGCTGCAGATACATCTGTCCAATGAAGAGTGCAGGAGGGCATGCCAGGAGCAACACCAGGCATACCTAAAAATGAGGTGTCAACCTGGTGAAGTTATAGCACAGGGCTACTTGTGTGCCAAACAGCATAAGCAGCAAGTGATAGACAGGGCTAAGCAATCCCACAACCAACGGATCAGATCTAAGCTCTGCAGTCCTGCCACATTCAGTCATGAATGTTGGTGGACAATTAAACAACTCACTGGAGGAGGAGGTTCCACAAATATCCCCGTCCTCAATGATGGGGGAGCCTAGCAAAAGATAAGGCTGAAACATTTGCTACAATCTTCAGAAGTGCCGAGTGGATGATCCAGCTCAGCCTCCTCTGGAGGCCCCCAGCATCACAGATGGTAGCCTTCTGCCAATTCAATTCACTCCATGTGATATCAAGAAATGGCTGAAGACACATGCTAGTGCAAAGGCTATGGGCCCTGACAATATTCAGGCAATAGTACTGAAGATTTGTGCTCCAGAACTTGCCGCACCCCTAGCCAAGCTGTTCCAGTACAGCTACAGCACTGGCATCTACCCAACTGTGCCCAGGAAAGTTGCCCAGGTATGTCCTGTACACCCAAAGCAGGACAAATCCAACTTGGTTAATTACTGCCCCATTAGTCTATTCTTGATCATCAGCAAAGTAATGGAAGGGGTTATCAACGGCGTTATGAAGCGGCATTTGCTTGGCAATAACCTGCTTACTGATGCCCAGTTTGGGTTCCGCCAGGGCCACTCAGCTCCAGACCTCGTTACAGCCTTGGTTCAAACATGGACAAAAGAGCTTGACTCCCGAGGTGAGGTGAGAGTGACTGTCCTTGACATCAAGGCAGCATTTCACTGAGTGTGGCATCAAGGAGCCCTAGCAAAACTGGAGTTGATAGGAATAGGTGGGGGGGGGACCTCTCTGGTGGTTGGAGTCATACCTAGCATAAAGGAAGATGGTTGTGGTTGTTGGCGGTCAGTCATCTCAGCTCCAGTACATCACTCCTGGAGTTCCTCAGCCCAACCATCTTCAGCTGCTTCATCAATGACCTTCATAGGACAATAAGACATAGGAGCAGAAATTAGGCCATTCAGCCCATCGAGTCTGCTCCGCCATTTAATCATGGCTGATAAGTTTCTCAATCTCATTATCCCGCCTTCTCCCTGTAACCTTTGATCCCCTTGCCAATCAAGAACCTATCTATCTCTGTCTTAGATATGCTCAATGACCTGGCCTCCACAGCCTTCTGTGGCAATGAGTTCAGCAAGTGCAGCAAGACCTGGACAAGTGGAAAGTAACATTCGTACCACAAGTGTCAGGCAATGACCATCTCCAACGAGCAAATCAAACTCTTCCCTTGATGTTCAATGGCACTACCATCACTAAATCCCCTATGATCAACATCCTGGGAGTTGCCATTGAGCAGAAACTGAACTGAACTAGCCATATAAATACTGTGGCTACAAGAGCAGATCAGAGGCTCGGAGTCATGCAATGAGTAACTCACCTCCTGACTCCCCCAAAGCCTGTCCACCATTTACAAGGCACAAGTCAGGAGTGTGATGGAATACTCCCCACTTGTCTGGATGAGTGCAGCACTCAAGAAGCTTGATACCATCCAGGACAAAGCAGCCCAGCTGATTGGCAGCATATCCACAAACATTCACTCCCCCCACCACTGACGCACATTAGCAGCAGTGTGTACCATCTACAAGATGCACTGCAGGAATTCACCAAGGCTCCTTCGATAGCACCTTCCAAACCCACGACCAGTACCACCTAGAAGGACAAGGGCAGCAGATAGATGCGAACACCACCACCTGGAGGTTCCCCTCCAAGTCACTCACCATCCTGACTTGGAAATATATTGCCGCACCCTCACTGTCACTGGGTCAAAATCCTGGAACTCGCTTCCTAACAGCACAGTGTGTGTACCTACACCACATGGACTGCAGCAGTTCAAGAAGGCAGCTCACCAACACCTTCTTAAGGGCAACTGAGGATGGACAATAAATGCTGGCCCAGCCATCAAAGCCCACATCCCATGAATTGATAAAATAAAAATTCTCTCCTCTCTTCACCATGACATCTACAGTGAGAGTCCATCATTAAATCAAACTGCCACTCGTCTACCCTTTTAAAGCAGTGCTTCCCAAACTTTTTCCCAGTGGGGCCCCAATTCGGGTGTTTGCAGTTACCTCAATGGGAGCTGTTGGGTCGGGTGGGGGGTGTGGCGAGGAGGGACCTGTGAGAGGGGGTGGGGGGTAGAAACCCTCTGAGAATGAGGTGGTGGAGAGGGGGAAAGACACCTGAGAGCTGGCGGGCGGGGGTGTGGGGGGCTGGGTGGACAGTTTTTTAATCTTCACATTCTTAAAAAGTTACTTTTTTCAGTTAGTTTTCTGCAGCAGGAATCAGGCCTTAAGCATCAGCCATTTGGGCCATGCCCTTTTTTTAAAAAAGGCGAGGATTTAAAGGGGCCTTGCAGCTGTTAACATTCACTTGGAGTTCTGTAGCAGCCATTGCTGCTGAAGAACCCATGACCCCAGGAACTTGTCTCGTGACCCTGCAGTTTGGGAAGCCCTGCTTTAAAACCTTTCTTAAAAGCTACCTATTTGACCATTGCTTACTACTTCTAGTATCTCCTTTGGCTGAACGTCAAATTTCCCTTAAAACCTCAAGTTTTGGGATGTTTTTCTATGTTCAAGGCACTATGTATATGGCTGGAGTCCAAGGGTTACATTATGAGGCATGATTAAACAAACAAGAGTTGTAGTTCCTGGAATTTAGAAGGGTAAGCAGAGATTTATTTGATCAAAGCTTTCAAGATATGAGAGGGGACAATTTTTTCCGCTGGTTGTGGAGTCCAGGACCAAAGGGAATGTTAGTCATTAGAGCTTTCGGGAGTGAAATTAGGCAATACTGCTGGGTGAAAGAAGTTTTGGAACTCTTCTGAAAATGGCAATTAATGCTATATCAGTTGTTAAATTTAAAATTGGAATTGATAAATTTTAATTAACCACGTTTGCTAAGGGACATGGAACAAAGATAGACGTTTGGATTTAGGCCACAGATCACCCATGATCTCATTGAATAGCAGACAGGCTAACGCGTCTAAATGGTCTGCTCCTGTTCTATGTTCCTAAGTAAATCATTGTTTGAATATTTTGTGTGTTTTAAGCAGGAAATATCACTTCTGTGTTTTCAGGGTCAACAGTTTTGAAGAAAAGTGCCAGATTATTGATTGTCTTTTTTTCTGAGCTTTTAATATTTTTGCAGTTAATCAAACCCAGCTTTTGTGAGGAAGTATAATAAAGTCAATGAGAACAAAAAAAAACCATTTGACTTTGTACTATTTGACTGGAAGAGGGGTATTTTATAAGATTCCTGGACCAAGATTTAAACTTGAAAATATTATGTGTTATCTTTTAACTTTTCAGACAGGCAGCAGGTTATTTTTGTTGAATATTCCTTCCTTCAAATTGTATTAATAATAGAAGGGTAATTTTCTAAAAAAAACAAATTAACATGGAAAAAACATTGCATTTTCTGCTCAGAGGACTGAATGCACCACATTCAGGAAAGCCCACTTGAGTTCTTCTGACACAAGGAAACTAAGAAAATGCCAAATAGCTGGTGGAATTTTTTAGTTATTTGGTTTTTAGTGAAATTCTCTATTTATGCTAGTGCAAGTTCTTTTTTGCCTGGGATTTTCCTTTAATAGAAGAGGTCTGCAAGTTACTTCCCTAACTGGAGCAGTTTGTTTTGGCATAGATTCTTGTTTAGTTTCACTTTGTACCCATTGATTTGCCAACTGCTTATGTCAGACTTAGCATATACCAATGATCATTAATGACATCAGATTTTAAGAAGCGAAGTCCAGTTGGTTGCAGAGTCTGGGTCGAAATTTTGGAAAATATGTAACAATGTAGCCAGAATTTTGCCATGTAGACTATTATTACTTTTGAGGTAACACTTAACTTTTTTCTATTCCTTCATCCCCCTCCCTTTCCTTCATCTCCCTCCCTATGTCTATTGTTTGTTAGCTGTGGCTCACCATTCCTATCTGAGTCAAAGTTTGGGTCAAGCCTGATCACTCCAGGACTTGAACACAAAAATCAAGGCTGACATTCCAGTACAAAACTGAAGGAGTGCTGCATTAACAGAGCTGCCAAGTTCTGGGTGAGATGTTAAAACGAGGCCCTACCTGCCTCAGGTGGACTTAAAAGATCTCATGGCACTATTTTGAAGAAGAGTAAGGATGTTATTCCTGATGTCCACACCAATATTTATCCCTCAATCAACATCAGTAAAACATCTGGTCATTGTCACGTTGCTGTTTGTGGGAGCTTCATCGGCTATAAAGAACTTTGAGAAATCCCGTGGTCGTGAAAAGTACTATATTTATTATTGCAAGTCTTTTCTCTTTAGGTTATGGTTGATTTCTGATATAAATAGCAGAGATTCCCAAATGCCCTTCCACACAGCTCTAAACTAGTTGTCTAGAACACCTGAGGTCTGTCCGCAAGAATGACCCAAACCTCCCTGTCGCTTGCCATTTTAACACTCCACCCTGCTCTCTTGCCCACATGTCTGTCCTTGGCTTGCTGCATTGTTCCAGTGAAGCCCAACGCAAACTGGAGGAACAACACCTCATCTTCCGACTAGGCACTTTACAGCCTTCCGGACTGAATATTGAATTCAACAACTTTAGGTCTTGAGCTCCCTCCCCCATCCCCACCCCCTTTCTGTTTCCCCCTTCCTTTTGTTTTTTTCCAATAACTTATATAGATTTTTCTTTTCCCACCTATTTCCATTATTTTTAAATCTTTTTAAATCTTTTATGCTCTCCCCACCCCCACTAGAGCTATACCTTGAGTGCCCTACCATCCATTCTTAATTAGCACATTCGTTTAGATAATTTCACCAACTTTAACACTTATGTGTTCTTTTGTTCTATTGTTGGTGACATCTTTTGATGATCTGCTTCTATCACTGCTTGTTTGTCCCTACAACCACACCAACCCTCTCCACTTCTCTCTCTCTCTCTATCTCTCCCCCCCACCCCCTCACCACCACCTTAAACCAGCTTATATTTCAACTCTTTCTTGGACTCGAACTCAAGTTCTGTCGAAGGGTCATGAGGACTCGAAACGTCAATTCTTTTCTTCTCCGCCGATGCTGCCAGACCTGCTGAGTTTTTCCAGGTAATTCTGTTTTTGTTTTCTAAACTAGTTGCTAGAGGACATGCAGCCTGAGATTATCATGATTACTTTTTAAATTATAATTTGATTTCTTTACAATATAAAGTTTTGTGCAATAAAATTGTTGAATAACCCTTATGCAATGTATAAGCTGACAATAGTATCTTGTGTATCATGGCACAAACCAGTGGCACAATGCTAACACCAAACCTGTTATATGCAGCAGAAATCATAACTACAGATTTTTCTGCTTTTCTTAGATGGTATAGACTTCTTATGGAGGGTGTTAAATTAAATTATCTCAAAATTACTTGTGGATACATGGACATATAACTTTTGAAATCAACTTCTAATTAATGGCATAATCAGCCAGGGAGGTATTGGCATTATGCATTCTTGTTATATTGCAATGAAATGCAGCTGCCATAGCTCTTGACCTTCAACATGTAGGAAGTTTAGAGCCTTGCAACTCTTACGTTACAACTTCAGTCATGATTTTGTAGAGGATTGTCTGTCTACCTTAGCTAGATGTGTCTATGTCTCAACTGGTGTAGAGAGCAGACCCTAGCATGAACCATATACACCATAATAATTCAGTCCATTATATTCTATCACTTAGGGTGGTACAGCCTGTGAACAAGAGATGGATTCTCTGTACACTCCACGAAACAAGGTTATCATTGTCAATAAATTCTTAGGTATAGACGACAGGCTTTGTCCAATATTTGGAAATTGGCTATTTAAGAATTCCAATTTTCTGTAAGCTCTTTAATGAACTTAAATGCTACTGTTTTATTTTTAAACCTCCCTGAATTGCCTGCAATTTAAACGTAGATAATACAAAACAAGAGCACTTATCTGTAACATTTTTAAGTTTTTTTTGTGTTAAGTTGTGATAAGTTCTGCATTTGGTACTTGATAAAACAAACATCCTTTATATTCACTGGACATAATCTAAGTAAAATTTAAAATTATTGCAGTTGGATTGATCATATTTGATCAGCACTGCAGTGGTCAATGATGTAATCCAATACTTGATATTTAGTGAAAGGAAAATTGGTTAAAGATTACCACATAAAGCAGGACAGCAAAAAAGAGCAATTTAAAAGTGTGAGAATGGGAGCAAAGATGAGACTGATCAAGTAGTAGTAATTAAGTGATATCAAACTCCGGTTCTAAGAGGAAGGAGTTCTATAATTTTCAGATGTGTGTCTGTATGATGAGTCTTGACTCCAGCACAATTTTGTCATGGAAGGAAGAGCTGGAGAATGTACTTAGAACATGGGAGCAGTAAGTGAAGAAAATATGATAATGGTTGCTCCTTTGATTTATTTGGAACAGAAAAAATTGGATGTGAAAGATAAAGGAAAAATCACCTATCAGATAAGTGTTTATTTGGTAGGGTAATTGGGCATCAAAGCTAATTCAAAGGAAAATATTGGCTTTTATCAATTAGTGCTCCTAATGCAGAGTTCAAAAGGAATCTAAATGCTCTGTGTCAAAATGCACGTTGAAACAAAACAGATGAACTGATAGTGCAAATAGAAATAAATGAGTACAATTTGATAGCCATTACAAAGACATGATTGCAGGATGACATAGATTGAATTTTGAAGGGTATGTGACATTTAGGAAGGACAGGAAGCTAGGAAATGGTGGAGGGGTGGCTCTGTTAATGATGGTATTAGTGCATTAGAGAGGAATGACCGAAGTTCAGGAAACCAGAGTGTAGAAGCAGTTTGGGTTGAGATGAGAAACAATAAAGGCAAAAAGTCACTTGTAGGAGTGATGCAAAGGCCCTCTAATTGTAGCTACAGGGTAGGACAGAGTATAAAGAAAGAAGTAATGGGAGCTCGTCAGAAAGGTACAGCAATAATCATAGGGGATTTTAATCTACATATAGAATAGAAAAATCAGATGGGCAAAGGTAACCTAGATGAGGAATTAATAGAATGTTTTCAGGATAATTTCTTGTAACAGCGCATTCTGGAGCCAACCAAAGAGCAGGCTTTATTATACCTGGTATTGTGCAATGAGATGGGATTAATTGATAATCTCATAGTGAAAGCACCCCTAGGTAGCCGTGATCATAATATGATTGAATTCTATATTCCTTTTGAGGGTGAAGAGTGGGTCCAAGACTCATATTTTAAACATAACCTCATTTGTCAGTTCACTTATTTAAGGGATAGGCCCATAGAGATGTACTGGCAGACTGTTTAAAGGGATATTTCGGAATACACAGAATAGATACATTCCAATGAGAAAGAGAACTTCCAAAGGGAGGACCCACCATCCATGGTTAACCAAAAAAAAAGTAAAAGACAGTGCACAATTATATGTTTTTTCTTTAATTTTAAAGAAAAAGCATATAATTGTGCAAAGATGGGTGGCAGGTCAGAAGATTGGACAGAATATAAAGAACAGCAAAGAATGACTAGAAAATTAATGAGGGAGAAACTAGAGTACGAGAGAAAGCTTGCTGAAAATATAAAGACGGATAGTAAGAGTTTCCGTAGACATTTAAATAAGAAAAGGGTTAACAAAGTGGCCATTGGTCCTATAGAAAGTGAGTCTGAGGAATTAATAATGGAAAGTAAAGGGGTGACAGGTGAATTAAACAGGTATTTTGCATAGGTCTTCCCTCTGGAGGATACAAATAACATCCCAGAAATAGCTGTAAATCAGCAAGTGGAAGGGAAGGAGGAACTCGGGAAAATTACAATCACCAGAGAAGTGATATTATGCAAATTGTTGGAGCTGCGGGCTGACAAATTTCTGGGTCCTGATGGGCTTCATCCTAGGACCTTGAAAGAAGTGGCTAGTGAAATAGTTGATGTATTGGTTTTGATTTTCCAAAATGTATTAGATATGGGGAAGATTCCATTAGATTGGAAAATAGCCAATGTAACTTCTTTATTCAAAAAGGGAGGAAGACAGAAAGCAGGAAACGACAGATTTTAAGCTAACCAGCCGGCCATAGGGAAAATGTTAGAAGCTATTATTAAAGATGTTATGGCAGGCACTTGAAGTTTAAGGTAATCAGGTAGTCAACATGGTTTTGTGAGAGGGAAATCATGTTTAACCAATTTATTGGAAGTCTTTGAAGGAGTCACATGCTATGGATGAAGTGGAATCTGTGGATGTACTGTACTTAGATTTCCAGAAGGCATTTGATAAGGTGCCACATCAAAGGTTATTGCGGAAAATGACCTTGGTGCAGGGGATAATATATTGGCATGGATTGAAGATTGACTACCTAACAGTAAACAGTAGGCTAAAATGGGTCTTTATCTGGTTGGCGGGATGTAACGAGTGTTGTGTGTTAAAGGGATCAGTGGCAGGGCCTCAATATTTTATAATTGATATAAATGACTTAGATGAAAGGACAGATAGTATAGTTACTAAATTTGCTGACGGTACAAACATAGATAGGAAAGTAAGTTGTGAATAGGACCTAAGGAGGCTACAAAGTAACATAGATTAAGTGAGTGGGCAAAGATCTGACAAATGAGTATAATGTGGGGAAGTGTGAAATTGACCAGTTATTGGCAGAGAAAAAAGAAACATTATCTAAATGGTGAGCAATTGCAGAGCTTTGAGATTCAGAGATCTGGGTGTCGTAGTGCATGAATCATAAAAGGCTAGCATGCAGGTGCAGCAAGTAATTCAGAAAGCTAGAATGATATCGTTTATTGTGAGGGGAATTGATTACAAAAACAGGGAGGTTATGCTTTAGTTATACAGGGCACTGGTGAGACCACATCTGCAGTACTGTGTACTGTATTGGTCTCCTTATTTAAGGAAAGATGTAAATGTGTTAGATGCAGTTCAGAGAAGGTTTACTAGACTAATATAAGGAGTGGTGGTTTGTCTTATGAGGAAAGGCTGGACAGGTTAGGCTAATATCCACTGGAATTTAGAAGAATAAGAAGTGATAAACCTTTAAGATCTTGAGGGGTCTTGACAGAGTGGGTGTGGAGAGGATGTTTCCTCTTGTGGAAGAATTTAGAACTAAAGGTCATTGTTTTAAAAATAAGGGTTGCTCGTTCAAGACAGATGAGAAGTTTTTTTGAGCATCGTGAGTCTTTGGAACTCTCCCTCAGAAGACAGTGGAATCAGGGTCTTTGAATATTTTGAAGGCAGAGCTAGATAGATTCTTGATTAACAAGGGGGTGAAAGGTTATCGGGGGAGTAGGTGGGAGGTTCCAATCAGATCAGCCATGATCTTATTGAATGGCAGCCAGAGCAGGCTTGAAGGGCTGAGTGGCCTACTCCTGCTCCATGTTTGTATGAATAAATTTCAACAATGAGAACAAGTTCATGCATATGACATGAATTTGCTCTTTCATTGTAAATTTGACTATGGTTAAAATAATGTGTTTATAATGACATTTTCAAACTTTGCTTTGTGTGAAAAGGGATGAAAAATATTTGGTGTATTGCTTTGCTTGAGAGCCCTCTCATCCTGTCAGCTATTTTGGGTCGCTAGTCAAGGTCTAGACAAGTTGATCTGAGGATTTAATTGTAAACTATTAAGTGCAGCAAGTCATAACCGAATTAGTAGTGGTTAAGCAAGATTTTTCAGAAATGTTATTATATTATATATCACTGAAGCAGTCCATGACCAAATGTAGCAAGACCTGGATATTATCTAGATTTGGGCTACAAATGGCAAGTAACATTCATGCCACACAAGTGCCAAGCAATGACCATCTCCAACAAGAGAGAATCTAACCTTCATCCCTTGATATTCAATGGCATACCATCGCTGAATCTGCCTCTATCAACTTCCTGGGTGCCCTTGACCAGAAACAGAACTGGACTAGCCATATAAATACTGTGGCTACAAGAGCAGGCCAGAGGCTTAGGGATCTTGTGGCGAGACATCCCCTGACTCCCCAAAGCCTGTCCACCATCTACAAGGCACAAGCCAGGAGTGTGATGGAATACACCGCACTTGCCTTGGATGAGCTTTGACAAGGTCCCACATGGGAGACTTTTATAAAGAAGGCAAATGACACATGGGATAGAGGGTAATTTGATAAGGTGGATTCAAAATTGGCTTAGTTGTAGGAGACAGAGGATGATGACAGAAGGCTGCTTTAGTGACTGGAAGCCAGTGTCCAGTGGCGTACCACTAGGATCTGTGCTGGGTCCCCTATTATTCGTCATTTATATAAACGACATAGATGACTATTGGGGGGGTAGGATTAGTATGTTTGCGGACGACACAAAGATTGACTGGATGGTTAACAGGTGAGGTTGAGTGTCTTGGGCTACAAGAAGATAAAGACGTGATGGTTAAATGAGCAGGTAAGTAGCAGATGGAATTTAACCCTGAAAAGCGTGAGGTGATACACTTTGGATGGAGTAATTTGACAAGGAAATATTCAATGAATGGCATGACACTAGGAAGTTCTGAGGAACAAAGGGACCTTGGCGTCTGCGTCCATAGATCTCTGAAGGAGGAGAAGCATGTTACTGGGGTGGTGAAAAAGGCATATGGGACACTTGCCTGTATCAATCAAGGCATAGATTACAAAAGTAGGGAGGTCATGTTGGAGTTGTAAAGAACCTTGGTGAGGACACAACTGGAGTACTGTGTGCAGTTCTGGTCATCACATTATAGGAAGGATGTGATTGCACTGGAAGGGGTGTAGAGGAGATTCACCAGGATGTTGCCTGGGATGAAACATTTATGTTGTGAAGAGAGGTTGGATAGACTTGGGTTGTTTTCATTGGAGCAGAGAAGACTGAGGGGTGACCTGATTGAGGTGTACAGGATTATGAGGGGCATGAACAAGGTGGATAGGGAGCAGCTGTTCCCCTTAGTTGAAGGGTCAGTCACGAGGGGACAAGGTGAGGGGCAGGAGGTTTAAGGGGATGTGAGGAAAAACTTTTTTTACCCAGAGGGTGGTGACAGTCTGGAATGCACTGCCTGGGAGGGTGGTGGAGGCGGGTTGCCTCACATCCTTTTTAAAAAGTACCTGGATGAGCACTTGGCATGTCATAACATTCAAGGCTATGGGCCAAGTGCTGGTATATGGGATTAGGTAGGTAGGGCAGGTGTTTCTCACGTGTCAGTGCAGACTCAATGGGCCGAAGGGCCTCTTCTCCACTGTGTAATTCTGTGAGTGCAGCTACAACACTCAAGAAGCATGACAGCATCCAGGACAAAGCTCATTTGATTGGCACCCCATCCTCAAACACTCACTCCCTCCACCTCCAACGCACATTGGGAACAGTGTATAGTATCTATAAGAAGCACTACAGGAATTCACCAAGGGTGCTTAGATAGCACCTTCCAAACCCGCAACCACACTCCTCTAGAAGGACAAGGGCAGCAGATGCACGGGAACACCGCCACCTGAAAGTTCCTCTTCAAGTCACTCACCATCCTGATTTGGAAATTAATCTATCTACCTTTGCCTTAAAAATATCCAAATACTCTGCCTCAGAAGGCAGTGGGAGCAGAGTTCAAAAATCTCACAACTCTCAGAAAAAATTCCTCCTCATCTCTGCCCTAAAAGGGCGACCCCTAATTTTAAAACAGTGCCCCCTAGTTCTGGACTCACCCAGAAGAGGAAACATCCTTTCCACATCTACTTTTTCACAACCATTCAGGACCTAATATACTTCAAGTCACTCCTCGCTCTTCTAAACTCCAGTGGAAACGAGCTCAGCCTGTCTAACCTATCCTCATAAGATAACTCGCTCATTCCAGGTATCAATCTAGTAAACCTCTTCTGAACTGCCTCCCAACGCATTGGGATCCTTCCTTAAATTAGACGACCAAAACTGCACACAGTATTCAAGATGCGATCTCACTAATGCCATGTATAACTGAAGCATAATATCCTTACTTTTATTTTCAATTCCTCTCTTAATAAAGGATAGCATTCCATTAGCCGTCTCAATTACATGCTGTACCTGCGTACTAATTTCTTGTGACTCGTGCACGAGTACACCTAGATCCTTCTGCACCTCTATATTCTGCAGCCATTCTCCATTTAAGTAATATTCTGCTTTTGTTATTCTTCCTGCCAAAGTGAGCAACTTCATATTTTCCCACATTATATTCCATTTACCAGATTTTTGACTGCTCGTGCTATCTGTCTATATCCATCTGCTAACTCCTTATGTCTTCTTCACAGCCTACCTACCTTATTTGTCATCTGCAAGTTTAGCTGCCATGCCTTTGTTCCCCTCATCTAAGTCACTGATGTAAATTGTAAAAAGTTGAGACCCCTGCGGGACTTCACTCATCACATCCTGTCAATCTGACAAAGACCCATTTACGCATACTCTGTTTTCTGCCAGCCAGCCAATCTTCTGTCCAGGCTAATATGTTGTCCCCTACACCATGGGTTTTTATTTTCTGCAATAGCCTTTGTGGCACCTTATCAAATGCTTTCTGGAAATCCAAGCACATCTACAGGCTCCCCTCTATCCACAACACATGTTGCTACTTCAAAGAACTCTAGTAAATTGGTTAAATGATTTCCCTTTCATAAAACCATGCCGACTCTTCCTGATTACCTTGAGTTTCTTTAAGTGCCCAGCTTTAACCACTTTAATGATCGATTCTAACACCTTCCCCATGACAGATGTCAATCTAACTGGCTATGGTACTGGGTTTGTAACCCCAAGATCAAGAGTTCAAATCTCACAATGGCAAACTATGAAACAATGTAACCTCATCTGTATAAATAGATGGAAACATGTTTAGGGGCTTGGCCTAAATAGCCAAGTGGTTATGGTACTGGGTTTGTAACCCCAAGATCAAGGGTTCAAATCTCACAATGGCAAGCTATGAAACAATGTAACTTCATCTGAAACAGATGGAAACGGGTTTGTACTCGAAAGAGTTAGTTTCCTGTTTATGCCTCCCCTCCGTCTTGAATTAGGGATTATATTTGCTACTATCCAGAATCTAGGGAATTTTGGAAAATTAACACCAATGCATCTACCACTTTGTTAGCCACTTCTCT